>NC_090448.1:1020362665-1020720229 GCF_031143425.1 Pleurodeles waltl
CTCATGCAAAGCAGTCCTGTCTCCAGCAGTGTGCCAGAATCACCTACCTCAACGACCTACTAACTACTGTACCAATGAGTGGTGATATGTGAGTGACTGTGAATGTTGATTGATGATGTATGTGGTGGCTGACAGTGAGGGAGGGAGTTTAGAACATTAGTAAACTTGTTTCTGAAGATTTACAATGTTTGGGGGCTGATGGGTGCTCACTTTTTCCTGAGAGTGATTGGTCTTTCAAACTTATTAAAAGTTATCTGCAGGGGCCACTCCTTTCTTCTCATTCCTCAGAACAGACCTGGCATTTGAGTTACCAAACACAAATCTACAGAAAATACGCCAGTTCTGTTTCTATATTTGTTCTTCAACAGCATTGCACTACAAGGGTCTACCTTGCTCAGTTTGAGACTGGGACAGAATTACTCAGAATCAGGAGGAATAGGATGGAAGTACTCAGAGTGGAACTACCCCAACAGCTAGAAGGAGAATGTTATCAACTTCAAAGAGAAACCACAATGATGGTGAAGATTCTGAGGCTTAGTACTCAACTCTGTGGGCTGGAGAGAGGTGCATTTATTTGGTAAATGCTGCTGAGTATGTGTTTTCTGCATTGCTGCTTCAAACTACAAATTATGTTCGTGTTCTGCCTCAGAGTCTTCTTGATACAGTCCTGATACTTGGTGAAAGCTCGAGGCTCCAGATTACCTACAGGACAGGTTCAGCCAGGCACCCAAGGGTGATGGGCATTCCAAGAACAATGGAGATGCACAGCCCAATTTAGGAACACAGTATCATTTTCTGTTTAACAATCATAATTTGTAGAGCTGGGTGGGTTAACCTCCATCCTCCAAAATATATATGTTTCAAACCTAAAAGACATAACATTTAGAGATATACTATCTTGGGTCTCTCTGGGATGGAAGGACTGTTTGCGATGCATTTAAATGAACTGTGTCATACCTAATCCCTTCATCATTTCCTTCAAGAACAGATTGATGATGGTGTGCTGATTAGTGCCCCAATGAATATTGTTGTGGTTTCTTTCTTGTAGAGTTTGTCTTTGTCACACCTTTCCCCAAATACTCTTCCCATCCATTTATCGAGCCCTTAAAACTCATCCCGCAGGCTGTGTGATTTATTTAGGTGTGACTTAATTTTATACCATAAATGGATCACACACTTGCTGGGGTGGGTGTGGTGAAAGTGACACCAACTCGCTGCATAACCTTCTAATACCCGAGCAATCATCCTACAATGGGCCCAACAACATCCTCATTCATGTCTTGTGTTGCACAAATGCTTAACCTTATCCAACTACTCCTGACTCTGAGCCCACTTCTTTTAACTCCATGATTTCATTTCCTAAGTTTAGTATTTGAATACTAGCTCCCCATCATTGCTCATAAGAAGTTTATATTTCTAGTTTTTATTATCATATAAGGTGTTCTTTGCTGTGTGTCAGGTACTGTCATAGTGGTAGTCTGGTCTCAGTCTTCCTAAAGGTATGATATAATATGACCCACTAACTCTGTTTTCTTTCAATCTAGTTGACAGTGATGGAGAACCCTTTGATTAACCCGGCAGTCAGAGTTTGCATAGGTGTGTGTGGCACCTTCTGTCTTCCCTGTTAGCTATCTAATACTACTACCTGGCACCCCCTTAAGATGTCACCTTGGGAAAAATCCTACAGTAAGAAACCTCCCTCACTTTACGAAGTCAGGTAAAAGAAGAACTATGGTTTGAAGTGAAAATGTTTAGTTAGTAATTAAGGGCCAGATGTAGGTAGGTATCCAATTGCGACTTGCAATTTACGAGTCATAGCGACTCGCAAATTGCAACTCGCAATCCGAGATGCAGAAAGGTGTCTCAGACACTTTCTGCAACTCGCTATGAGGTCGCAAAGACCCACCTCATGAATATTAATGAGGTGGGTCGCAGTTTGCGACCCCATATGGAGTCTAGGCACTCACAGGGATGGTGGCCTGCTGGAGACAGCAGACCACCATGTCCGTGACTGCTTTTTTAATAAAGCCGTTTTTAAAACTTTTTGCAGCCCGTTTTCCTTAAAGGAAAACGAGCTGCAAAAAGAAACAATTCCGAAACCATTTGGTTTCGTTTTTTTCAGAGTAGGCAGTTATCCATAGGACCACTGCCTGCTCTGAAAAAATATTTTTGGGGCATTCACAAAGGGGAAGGGGTCCCCTGGGGACCCCTTCCCTTTTGCGAATGAGTTACCATCCACTTCAAGTGTATGGTAACCGCGAGTTGGTTTGCGACCGCTTTCGCGGTCACAAAGAAACTCAGCATTGCGATGCGGTTGCAAATAGGAAGGGAACACCCCTTCCTATTTGCGAGTCGGAATCACATTTTGCGAGTCGGTACCGACTCGCAAAATGTGACTCTGCATCGCGTTCAGCCTTTTGCGCCTCGCAAACTGTGATTTACGCCGTTTGCGAGGCGCAAAAGGCTTCCTACATCTGGCCCTTAATCCTACCTAAGAAGATGTTGTCTGTGTGTATCTAGGTTTTTATACGCAAAATAGGCAATGACAATCATCCCCTAGTAGTCAATATAGTTGCAAAGGACAAGAGAGCAAGAGTATAAGTAAATGACATACACTTTGTTGGCAGATTTAAAAAACAGCCTACAGTATAAGACAGCAGTGCAAACTAAAACACCAAACCAAAATAAACATTTGAGGACTAAGGCCCTCATTACAACATTGGCGGTATTGACCGCCTACCGCCACGGCGACGGCCGCCAACATACCGCCTCCATGGCTTCCAGCCAGCAACGCATATTATGACCGCCAACAGTATTCCACCAGAAATTTGGCGGAACACAGCCACCAGTCATGCCGGCGGATGGCAGTAAGGTGCTGCTGTTGATAACAGCACCGCCACGTCAGCAAAACACCATGATCTATCATGAGCAATGATACAAGTCTGGCGGTGTTTTGCTGGTGGATACTGCTGCTGACAGCAGCGCCGCGGACCGTCTCCAGCCGGAGGACCCCCTGCAAGCAGGTAAGTCAGGTTCTCTGACCAGAAAGGGGGCGGGGGCGTTGTGTGTATGTGTGGGGGGGTGTATGTTTTGGGATGCGTGCATGCAGGTGTGAGTCATGTTGGATGCATGCGTGAATGAGTGATTGTGAGTGATATGTGGTGTGGATGCATGTGTGTGACAAGGTATGTTGGTGTGTGTTGTGGTGTGTGGGTATGTATGTGTACATGCATGGGTGGAGGTGGGTATGCTTGTGTGCATGTGTATATGGGTGCGCGTGTGGGTGTGTATATGTGCGGGGGCAGGAGCGGGTGGGGGAAGGTGTGGGAGAACTCCGGGGAGAGGGAAGGGGGAAGGGGGAGGGGGAGACCCCTATTAGTGCCAGGGAATGGATTCCCTGGCACTGATAGTGCCTACCGCCATGGTTTTTGTGGCGGTACAAAAACCACAGAAACCAGGGCGGTAGGCCGGGTCGTAATCCCGAGGATGGGAATGTGACAGCCGCCGGGCTGGAGACCGAATTCCCTTTTTTTTTTTTTTTCCTGGCCTGTTGGTGGTATTACCGAAGCTTTAACACCAACTGCCAGGGTTGTATTGAGGACCAAAATCAAGTAAAATAATGTATGCCCTTTTTATTTTTAACAAATGAAAAAAAAACACCCTTTCCACCCACAACAGACCCACCCAAGTTGCCCCGTCCCTAAAAAGTCCAACGAAAAGTCCAATATGGAAACTCCGTCCCAACTCTCTCCTCCCCTCTCTACCCATAACAAGTCCCTCCCACCAAACAAAAGAAATTCAAAAAGGGCTCAGAAGAGGGCACTGTCTATGTGGTTCAAGAACTGGTCCAGGCTCTGCTCGATCCTGGCAAGCTGGCTTACCATCTGGTCCATCTTCTGCAGGATATCGTGGATCAATGCCCTATCAGAGCACAAGGGGGTGGAAGCAGTTACAGACAGGGGCCCTGAGAGCTGGTGGCAGAGCTGGTGATGTAGTGGGCAGAGGCTGGAGCTGGCTTGCTGCTGAGCTGGGTCCTGAGTCCGAGGCAGCTATTTTAACCTTTTCCTCCTTCAAGACCATCAGCTGCCTGTATTCGGCCTGGATGTTCTCAAGTCTCAGCCGCCTCAGACGGGCCACTATCTCCTGCCTGGTTGGTGGTTGTCTAGCATGAGTAGCTATATTGAGAAAAACAAAAATTAAAAAGACAAGTTGTAAACAATGCTCTGAACAAACACTTCTTTAAAAGTAGGTAGTGAGTGGCACAGTAGCACTACATTGATGGTCTCTGAGGGACATTGGAATTTGATGTAATTATGTTTAGGAAAGTCCGAGGACCAACTTTATTTGTTTACAAACACATGCCACATGTAAAAAGCACTGTCTGCCTGGTAGAAAATACAGTGGGAAAATAGAAAAGAATTACCTCTCATTTGTGAGTAAGGCATTACTCACTTTGGAGTACAAGTTGTTGTGCCAAATTAATGGAGGCATGATAGCCAATACTTCGAGAATTTTGCTACTATCTACAGAATGAGCAATGGTAGTTGACAATTATCTATCTTTAATTCCAAAGGCCATGCTCTTCCTCAAATGCCTCTGACAAAAAGGCAGATGAATAAACAAGATATGTCACGCATGTCATATATTAAAAATGCGGATATATTTGTCCTGTCTGCCATTAGTAAATGGTGTCGGAAAAGCATTGCACTACAGGGAAAGGAAAAGTCTATGGCCTCATTGCAACATTGGAGGTAAGTGCCGCTTACCGCCATGCTGACTGCCGCCAACATACCGTGACCGCGGCGGTCTACCTCTACCCGCATTATGACCCACACATAGAAATCCACCACTATACAGACACACACACAAGTCCGCCAGCCTAAAGGTCAGTGTGAAAATGGCAGTACCAAAACCCACACTGTTACGCCAACAGAAATACTCCCACAGCATCATGACCCATGAATCACCGCTGCGGTCATTCAACCGCGATAAACCATTGGCGGTGCAGACCGCTGCACTCAAAATACACACACACATACAAAACTGCACCACATTGGACAATTCAAACTACACACACCTGATACACATACACACACCACACCCACACAAAAATTAAACACACACACACTACCCACAACCCTTTACAACCCATAGATTTTGACAAGTGAGAGAGAGACAAGCCAAGAGCACCTATTGAATCTGAGCCACAGAACACCATCACCCATACGCCATCCACGCACCTAACAGCACACACCCCAACACATCACCCCACACACCCTCACACATACCACTCACCCTACACCCATGGCACCACAAAGACACCCCAGGTTCTCAGAGGAGGAGCTAAGGGTCATGGTGGAGGAAATTATCCGGGTAGAGCCGCAGCTTTTCGGATCACAGGTGCAGCAGACATCTATTGCAAGGAAGATGGAGCTATGGCGGAGAGTCGTGGACAGGGTCAACGCCGTGGGTTAGCACTCAAGAACAAGGGATGAGATCAGGACGAGATGGAACGACCTACGGGGGAAGGTACGTTCCGTGGTTGCAAGACACCAGATAGCAGTACAGAGGACTGGCAGTGGACCTCCACTTCCTCCTCCACAACTAACAACATGGGAGGAGCAAGTCTTGGCGATCATGCATCCTGAGGGCCTGGCAGGAGTAGTGGGAGGACTGGACTATGGTAAGTCAAATCCTTACTACTTTATCCCCCACCCTATCTTCGTGCCATCACAAACAACAACACCTACCCTCACCCCATCACTCCTACACCTCACATATACCCCACCATCACAACCCACCCATCCCAAAACCAAGCCCTGCGTGCAACACCAATGCATGGACCCCCATCACAGACCTTCATGGACACCCATCATCACAGCATGCACACTAGTGACAATCACTTAGCCAAACCAATCACAACTCACACAAGCCAAAGCTGCCTTGGTAATAACAACCATAGAGGGAAACATACCCATGCACAAGATGGCACATGTAGAAACAATAACACTACATTTACATACCCACAGGACCCCCACTCAAAGTCACCGGGGAGGAGGTGCCAGCCACATCCAGTCCCCCCAGAAGAGGCCAACAGTGATGACAGCAGCTCTGCATGTCTGGATCATGATGACCAACCTGCCCCTCAGGGTCCTCTGGACAGTCAGTTTCCCAGGCACAGTCAACAACACCACAGCACCCATCCAGCAGGCCCATCCTTCTGTCCCCAGGACACATCAATCAGCAGTGTGTCCACCACTACAGGAGCCTCAGGGAACCCCACAAACACAGGACGATCAGGCACCTAGTGGCAGTGGGCACACTGTTCAGGGAACAGGGGCACAGGACAGCAGGGAAGCTGGGAGGAATGCTGTGCGACAGGGGAAGACAGGCCCAGGGAACCGACTCTCCACGAGGCACTCACCAACATCCTGGGAGTATACCACCATTCCAAGGTGAACTCGGGCCAGATACTGACCAAGTTGCAGGAGACCCAGCGGATGCAGGATCCACACTACCTGGGGATCAGGGAGGACCTTAGGGACATCCACACCACCCTGGTCACCATTGCAGGGGTGCTGGCAGACATGGCCAACACCATGAGGGAGGCAGTGGCACACCAACGGGCCCCTGACACTAGCCACACCGAAGAACAGCCTTCCAGCTCCGCCGACGCTAGTGGACAGGAGGCCCCGCCACAGGAACAATAGGCCACCAGCACCCCACCCCCTGGAGAAGGAGAACCACCCTGCAAATGGTCCCTGCGATCCAGGCGGAAGCCAGAGAACATTTCCAAGTCCCCCGCCAGGAAATAAGACTCTCCTGATTGTCACCCTTGTGTCCCACTATGTCACCCTATCCACCTTGAACTGCCATTGCTCCTCTTCCTATGCTCCCTTGGACAATGCACCTGTGAATCAAATAGAATGGACTCTACCCTGGACTTTCCTCCATCAGCAACCAGCCCATTGCAATACCCCCTCCACATATTAGCACCTAAATAAACACCCTTGGAACAAAGTCAATTATGAAGTCTGTCAATTGTTTGACATATGTATTAGTTTCACAAACATTGCAATTCAAATGTACTGTAATATTTACATAGGTATGACCTGTAGTGGGCAGCAGTAAACACACCAGGAGCCAGGGTGGGGCACAGAGATCTGAAAATAGAGATGCCAAAGGGTACAGTATGTGGCCATAGAAAAAGGGAAATCAGGCTGCCATGTTCAATGTCACACACAAAACTGCAATGGAAGGTGAAGTTACAGCGTCTTACCTGTGTGTCACTGGAAGTACTGTTGAATTAGTGTAGTTCTGTTGTCCACATCTTCTTCCTCTTCGTCACAGTCCACAGGCTCCACCGCTGCCATACGCCCATCCCCAGGCTCATCCTCCCGCAGAAAAGGCACCTGGCATCTCAAGGCCAGGTTGTGCAACATGCAATATGCAACGATGATCTGGCACACCTTCTTGGGTGAGTAGTACAGGGATCCACCTTTCAGATAGAGGCACCGGAATCTGGCCTTCAGGAGGCCAAAGGTTTGCTCAATGATCCTCCTTGTTCACCCATGTGCCTCATTGTAACATTCCTCTGCCCTAGTCCTGGTATTCCTCACTGAGGTCAGTATCCATGAGAGGTTGGGGTAACCAGAGTCACCTGCAAATATCGAGAGATACCTGTTAGCCACACACTCAACCTTAGGGCCAAACCCACACCGATATACCTACATCAACAGGGTGGGGACCATGGGCTCACCAATTAGCCACACCCGGTGCCTCTGGAGTTGAGACATCACATATGGGATGCTGCTATTCCACAAGATAAAGGCATCATGCAGAGAGCCAGGATGCTTTGCACTGACATAGGAGATGTACTGGTCTGCCAAACACACAATTTGCACATTCAGAGAGTGAAAGCTTTTTCTATTTCTGAACACTTGTTCATTTCTCCCGGGGGGGCGGAACAAATGCAATATGTGTACCATCAATGGCACCAATTATGTTGGGGATATGTCCCAGTGCATAGAAGTCAGCCTTCACTGTAGCCAAATCCTTCACCTGGGGGAATACGATGTAGCTGCGCATGTGTTTCAGCAGGGCAGACAACACTCTGGACAGCACATTTGAGAACATAGGCTGTGACATCCCTGATGCCATGACCACTGTCGCTTGGAAGGAACCACTTGCCAGGAAATGGAGCACTGATAGGACCTGCACTAGAGGGGGGATCCCAGTGGGGTGACAGAAAGCAGATATCAGGTCTGGCTCCAATTGGGCACACAGTTCTTGGATTGTGGCCCTATCAAGTTTGTAGGTCAGGATAATGTGCCTGCCTCCATTGTCGCCAGGTCCACCAGGGGTCTGTACATGGGGGATGTCTCCGTCCCCTACTCATCCTCAGTGGTTGAATTCTAGAGTGAAAAACATTGAGCAGAAGGTCATATTCACACATATTTTAACATTAACATGCAATTTTTGCTTTACAGAAACAGTATGTGAACTAGTAAGTCAGTTGATGTGCCAATGTCTGCTGTGACGCAGTTAGGTGCCATGGCCTGTGCCCACCTGAAGTGGCGGCTGCCTGACCTGTGAGGCGGGACAAGTGTAAATAAGGTAATTCCACTGGCATTGTGGGCCGCTGCGGTCGACGACCGCCGTGCAACACTGCATTGGTTATTATTGGGGCTTATGGGTTCCAGTAGCCAATGGCGATGTATGCCGGCAGAACCTACACTGCAAGTGCTGCTGTGACTTGTGTCTGGAAGCGACAATGGCGCAAGTGTCTGGGGAAAGGGCCCCTGCCTTCACTTCGGAGGAGTTGGAGAGACTGGTGGATGGGGTCCTACCCCAGTACCCTTTACTCTAAGGTCTTTCAGACAAACAGGTGAGTACACGGTGAGCATGATGCGTGGGACATGAATGTATGGATTACTGTGTTTGTAAGCCTCATGTAGGGGGGAGGTCAGAGGGGTCCTGGGTAGAGTGCTGCATGTATGGTGGTCAATGTATGTTCATAAAGGGATGGGAGATATGTTGGGCCATGAGTATAACAGTCCGGACAGTATGACTAATACCTTTATAGCTGTATTTTTTCTGCAGGTCAGCGCCCATCAGAAAAAGGGTATTTGGCATGCCATTGCCAAGGAGGTGTGGACCCTGTGGGTCTTTGACAGGCAGAGCACCCACTGCGGCAAACAGTGGGAAGACCTGTGCCGCTGGCAAGGAAGATGGCAGAGTCCCAGCTGGGGCTGGCCTCCTAACGAGGAAGGGGTGCCCGTCGTACCCTGACCCCCCTGATGTGCCGCATCCTGGTGGTGGCCTACCTGGAGTTGGATGGGCGCTTGAAGGTATCACAAAAGCCACAAGGGGATAAGTACAGATTCAGAATCATGACTTTGTGCACATTTAGGTATTATCTAGGTGAGGGATGTGGGCTGTGTGTGCCCCTAGGCCAGGGCGAACATGGCAGGGCATGGTGAATGATGGGCATGCTCAGATGCACTCCAAACCCAATAATATTAGTGGGCATCTACTACTGGGCAGGGTTCTGTGGGTTTCAGGTGTGCAGCTAATGGCATTAGGCATTGTACCCCATGGGCTGGTGACTAGCATTGTAACTGGTAGTGCACCAGCATGCCTATCACTACATGCCCCTCACTGGCAGTCACCACCCCCACATCCATGCACACGTCCCCTGTGTCCTCTCCCACTATGTCTGTGACCTCTCCTTCCAAAGTACACAAATGCAAGCACTCAGACACCCAACATCCATCCACCTCACAACAGCATCTAGCCCATGCACCTGCACCCAAACACAGCAGACAGACACCTCCTATCACCACTCCCTCTTCCTCCACTCCGAAAACTTCACCCTCTTCCTGCCCCAGTGTCCCTAAGAAGCTTTTCCTCACTAACATTGACCTATTCCCTACCCTTCCCCCCATCCTTCACATCAGGCCAGGGTGGCCAGAACCCAGCCCACCACCTCAGACACCCAATCCACGGTCACTGTGGCTTCTGCAGCAACTGCAGGTGTGAGAGGCTCCAAAGAGGCACCCATCAGTACAGCCAGTGTGCCAGCACCACCTGCCAAGGCCAAGGGTCCAAAACCTAGCAAGTGCAAGGGGAACCCAGCCAGCAAGGGGAAGGAGGCACCACCAGCCAGCAAGGGCAAGAAAAAGACACCAGCTGGCAGAAGCAAGGCGGCACCACCTACTGACACCATGCAACAATATTGATATCAAAGGACCATTATGTACTGGTCAGGGTTAGGGCCAAAGGTTTGTCCCTAACCCTGCACAGTATATCAATGGCATTACGTACTGTGAGCAATATTGGCCCCAAACCTGCGGCATGGTGTGCTGTGTCTCAAATATAGTACACACATGTTGGCTGTGGAGTGTGCTAAGGGTGGCAAGACAAGTGGAACAGCAATTGGTGCTGCTCCACTCTCCACACACATATGTCCCATAGCCAGGAATGATGAATAAAATGGGAGAATGCACCACCACATGAATGTGTGGCTGGAATGTTGGCATAGTCTGTAGCACTTCCAATGTTCATTCTTAGTCACATGCCACACAATTGTCTTGTCTTGACATATGCCTGCAGCTAGTCATGAAATACATGTGAAGACTGCTGTACCAGTGTATGGCCTAGGTAGGAAATGGTTAGCAATTACCTACAGTGGTTGGTTTGTGTCTGCAGGGTAACCCAGTAAAGCCTGTATGACACTATCACACATGACATGTAAAAAAACACCTCTCAATGACATTCACATGTCTGACCAAGAGAAAGTAACATACTCGGACCAAAACCCTAAAATGTCTAGGTCTTCTACAGCCAATCCTGTTTGGCAAATGCATGTAAGTCTAACAATATCCAAACATGTCATATACCCATCCAAAATTGTATGGGTGATGAAGGAGACAGAAATGTTGCATGTGGCATTTCACATAATCATAGCTGAGATGACACCACACACTAACAAGATACACTAATTGTAAAAGTGGCATATTTTGTGGAAAGAAGATGTGAATGCATGCCCATGTACACCAAATGATGTGGAAAAACAGCTGAGAGACTCCCTCAGACACTTAGAGATACAACATAGGGAAGACACAACACAAGTGCTGTGGCTAATGTAATGTCATGTGTGTGTGTAAGTGTTGTAATCTAACGAAGCCTGGGAATGGTAGGGATACTATCACTTAGCCAGTAGAAGAAGATGTGTTCATCTACAAAGTACACCAGTCTCACGTAGCATTGTGTCCATGAATGTCAGGACAATATTGCAGTAGAAGATGCAAACAAAGGGTAAGCAGCCTAAAAAATGCCATTAATGTAGGACCAAATCCATTCCAAACAAGACATGTTGGAAAAGGAACACACATAGACCAATACTGACTATACAACACAACAATGTTACCATGTGATCACCAGATGTATTCACAGAGGATGTCTAGGTCACTACATAACTCATTCATGTTGGCAACAACAACAACTATGTAGTTGCTGATCGCATACCATTGTGAACAGAAGACAGTGATAGATGACATAATCTGTCGCCTCGGTTGGAAAACATAAGCAAGTTACACAAGATATAAATGCCCTAACCAAGCATCATATGGAAAACCCAAACAATATATAACCATTTGTGTCAAACCATGACAAATGATGAGACATGTCCTAAACGAACAAGCAGCCAGTCCCCTGTACATAAAAGGGTAAGCCTTACATCAAGTACCCCAAATGACACTAAACATGCTAGGCCATGGGGTCACATTTGTGCAGGTGTCTGACTACAGTGGACTGCACAATGTGCTGCTAAAGAGCAATCATGATAAAGGCAGATCCCAGCCATACACCCCCAACTCCCCTGCTGAGGCTACATTGACTCTTGACACAGTCAGGGGCCTGCTGCTTGTGCCCAATGGACTGAGCTGAGTGGAGCACCATTAACCTGCATCAATACATGCAACCATGGGTTTGAATGGGTGCACAAAGTGCCACAGGAGCAATGATGACTAGGGTGCCATCATTGCCTGACAGCAACCCTGCCATACAGTTGTATGCCATTGTATGTAACAGTCAAAACAAACATGTTTTGATCGATTGTATGTACCAAGTGTGTGCCTTTCACACATATGTCTGAATTCTCCACACACATGTTCCACTTCAATCGCTCAGGCTTGCTATCATGTATTGGAGTATGCACAAAAGTCAACTTTCCACTAATGAAAATGTATATCTATTACATGATCATACATAAACTTACATGACCTTCAGATATGGTCCCACATAGGGAAACATAGGTGGCACAGATATGAATGCACAGCCATGAAACAGTGGCCAACATAAGTCCATGCTGGAAGATAGATTTGTGAGGTGTCATAACCCATAAACACACAGCTTTGGCATTCATTACACATATTACACAAAACATATCTTTCCCCACATGTCACATTCCGACCATCATTGACACATGTCAGCGCACCATCTCCTGCATCTACCAATGCATGCACATATGTAAACGGTAGCAGTCATCACATGTATCACACCCATTCATACAAACATATGGTAACACATTCCGATGTTACAGTTACATATATAAATGCACATGCACACACATGTTGGCATAGCATACCCACTACATAGATGCATAGCCCCTATAACAAGGAATTTAAATCTGGGTAACTGTCAGTCTTTCCTACAAAATCCATGAATTCCCGTTATGCGTCCAACATTTTTATGCAAATAGCATTTCTCTATATATCGGCAATTGAAAAAATGATGCCTGGCCCCTGCGCGTCAATCGCAAGTCGACAGGCATTGTCAGCCTTCATGCAGAAAAAAACATGCACAACCTTCATGCATCACAAAAAAAATACACATATCAGAAAACGTGACGCACACGCCCAGGAAGTGATGAAACAGGACTTCCTTTCAGCAAACAAGGTACAGTGAATTCACTTTCACTTCTACTTTACAGTCCTTTTGTCTGTTTTTGTGAGAGGTTGTGTGGAGCTGGTGATGTTTGAGGAGTGGTGTGTTTTATGAGTTTTGAGTTGTGTCCTTTTGCTGTACTGTGAAGTTTGGCATTTTTTTACATTTTGTGTAGTGTTATTGTCCTGTCATAGTATTTGTTTTGTTGGGTGTTTGTCTTGGGGTAGCATAGTCTTTTGGGGTATTTGGGATTATGTGGGGTAGTGTTGCATTATTTTTTGGGGTAACATATTTGCAGTTGAGAGAAAGTGAAATATGTTGGTGAAGAGGAGAGCCCAACGCATGAGTGGAGGTGAACTGGGAGGGTTTATCTGGTTGGTGAAGCACTACCTCCCCATGATGTTCAATATGGGTGGCCGGGTCATCCACGGCTACCCAACAGAGGCACGGAAGCTGTGGTGGGGCATGGAGGATCCTTGGTGCCAGCTCATTCACCAGAAGGCAGACCTTATTGCACAAGAGGTTGATCTATTGGATCACCTGATGATTCAGATTGGTGGACCAGTTGGTAAGTACCCTTTTGTACTGCAAAATCCTCATTTCCATGTGGATGACAGGAGGACATAAGGTTGACTGCAACATGTTTTGTCAAGGGTCAGGACAGGAAGCTCAGTGTCAAAACCAAACGGTATTGAAGAAAGCTAAGCAATGCACCAGTTGCAGACAAATTGCACAGTCCTCTTTGTGTACATTGTGTATTACATATGCACAATAAAGTGTTAAATATCTGACACACATGTGCAATGATGCAAGGGTACATGTTTCAAATGCACAAAATTACATGTTCATCATGGTAATTATAACTGTGTAAATGGAGTAAGTAATGTTAAAGTGATGGGGAACATGACACAGGAGTATTGCCAGTCATGGGTGAGTGTGTGGCGAGAGTCATGTATGTGCAGAGTGACATGACAGTTACACAAATTAAAGAAGGAGTGATTGCCTCATGATGCAACATCTGTGTCTATTTTGTTTGAAAGTGATGTTGGAAATGGAGGCAGCTACAACCTAACCATATGTCAATTTTTGACAAGTGCAAGCACTGTGGCAGTATGAAAGGTTGATGCCACATCAAGGCAGAACCAGGCCTGAGGAATGCAAGCCGTAGGAGGCACCCAAAAAATATAGACTTAAGATCAACTTGGTAACACTGTTGCTTTATTGGAGACAACTTTTCTCTGCCTAAGGCTGGTTGATTACCTGAGTGTTTGCTTGTTATCAAAAAGCCAATGTCCACTTTGCACATGTGCTAAACATTCCAAGTGCAACCATATTGACAGGGTTGCCAACATCAGTGTCCTGACATCCACCATGGTATGCTATATGTTACATATGGCACACACATGATGGAGGTATGTGTTGGTGCTATGGGACTGAAAACTGACAAGCCTCTGAGAGCTCCTTCACTGAGATCAATTCCAAAAGTCTTTAACCATTGTACAGTAGAAAATATCCTGCGCCCTATATTGTCAAAAATAAATATCTGAAACCTGTACATATGTCTGCCACCCAAATCTCTGCATGTTCTTCTGTGATAACTGTTAGAATTGGGGTCTCTAGTTGGCAGAGGTATACACCCTTGTTCAAGTAGGGACCACAATCCTAGTCAGGGTAAGTCACACACAATCCAAATTATCCTGTGCCCACACTCTGGAAGACAATGTGTAAAGTATTTGAGCAATAAATCATACAGTAACAAATAGAAAATACCACCCAAATACACCATACAGGTTTAGGAAAATAGTTGATATTCATATGAATAAAATAAGGTCAAAATGATAAAGATTCAATAAGCTCAAGTTGAAATATCATTTTTTCAGTTTTAAAAAGAGCATGGTTTGCATCAAAAATAATGTAAGGTCTGCCCAGAGTCCCCTACATCAAGTCCTGCAATCAGTGCCCAGCTGACCATCGTCCAGTGGCCATTTGTGGGTTCTGACCAGGTGCATTCTGGGAATTATAGCCCCAACTCCCAAGCAACAACTCAGAGTTTCTGGAACCTTGGATCAAGTTGAGGACACTTAAAGGGCCCAAAAAGGACCTCTGCAAGAAAATCCAGGAGTTTGCAGACGTTTGGATCAACTCCATAAGTTGAAAATGTGCATTGTGGGAGTTGTAATTCCAGACCCCAAGAGGCAAACCAGAGCCTCTAAACCCTTGGCCTGTGCTGTGGACCACTTTCCTGAATCAAGAAACACTTCTGAAAGTAAGTGTGACAGAGTTACCTTTTGGGTGGCATGAACTTTGGACTTTGTCCCTTTCCAGTGTGACCTTTTTTAACCCTTTGAGCGCTAGTTGCTTCTATGCGCTAGAAAGCATTAATTCTTTAAAAATTCATATCTCTGGTTCCCCTTATCCGATTTTAATCATTTGGTGACATTTTAAAGATAAAAATATAATCTATTTTCATAAATTGGTGTTGGAGTTGTAATTCGTTTCGTTTTTTTCTTATTCACTGATTTGTGATATTTAAATGCTTTACACATTTATCTCCTAAGTTAAGCAATGTCGCTCGTTGCCAAGCTACCAAGGGTTGAGCTGGGTTTCATTTATTGAGACCTAACTAGACCTAAGTGGAAATTAGTGGCCTATTGCTAAGTGTAGGTACTTTCCTGGTATTACCACTAACCCATTTTCCCACATTTGTGGTGCTCAGTGGTGGGATCTAGTGCTTGTGTTTAATATCACACTACGGTTGTGAGTGAAATAAGTAAAACTAAATTGACTTAGAGCAAGTGTTTTTGATTTTTCAAATTTTGACTATTTTTTTTTAACCCCTTAGCTGCTGGGCCTTTTCCCCCCCAGTGCTGAGCCCTTTTTTGGCAATTTGGGGTAGTTCGCGCTTAGGGCTTCATAACTTTTTGTCCACATAAGCTAACCACGCCAAATTTGCGTCCTTTTTTTCCAACATCCTAGGGATTCTAATGGTACCCAGAGTTGGTGGTTTCCCCTGGAGGAGACCAAGAAAATAGCCAAAATACAGTGAAAATTTTGTTTTTTCCAAAAAAATGGGAAAAAAGGGCTGCCAATGAAGGCTTGTGGTTTTTTCCATGAAAATGCCATCAACAAAGGGTTTCTGGTGCTGAAATCACTATCTTCCCACCTTTCAGGAACGGGCAGACTTGAATCAGAAAACCAAATTTTTCAACACAAATTTGGCATTTTACTGGGACATACCCCATTTCTACTATATTTGGTGCTTTCAGCCTCCTTCTAGTTAGTGACAGGAATGGGTGTGAAACCAATGCTGGATCCCGGAATGCTAAACATTTCTGAAAACTAGACAAAATTCTGAATTCAGCATGGGGTCATTTGTGTAGATCCTACAAGATTTTCCTACAGAAAATAACAGCTGAAATAAAAAAATATTGAAATTGAGCTGAAAACAACAGCCATTTTTCTTTATGTTTTACTCTGTAACTTTTTCCTGCGATGTCAGATTTCTAAAAGCAATATACTGTTTTGTCTGCTGGACTCTTCTGGTTGCTGGGATATAAAGGGCTTGTAGGTTCATCAAGAACCCTAGGTACCCAGAGCCAATAAATGAGCTGCACCCTGCAGTTGGTTTTCATTCTATACTGGGTATACAGCAATTCATTTGCTGAAATATGAAGAGTGAAAAAGAGGTATCAAGAAAACCTTTGCATTTCCAAAATGGGATCAAGATAAGGTTTTGAGGAGCAGTGGTTATTTGCACATCGCTGAATTCTGAGGTGCCCATACTAGCATGTGAATTGCAGGGCATTTCTCAAATAGACGTCTTTTTTACGCACTCTCTTATATTTGGAAGGAAAAAATGTAGAGAAAGATAAGGGGCAATAACACTTGTTTTGCTATTCTATGTTCCCCCAAGTCTCCCGATAAAAATGATACCTCACTTGTGTGGGTAGGCCTAGTGCCCGCGACAGGAAATGCCCCAAAACACAACATGGACACATCCTATTTTTTTTATAGAAAACACAGCTGTTTTTTCCAAAGTGCCTACCTGTAGATTTTGGCCTCTAGCTCAGCCGGCACATAGGGAAACCTACCAAACCTGTGCCTTTCTGAAAACTAGAGACCTAGGGGAATCCAAGGAGGGGTGACTTGCGGGGCTCAGACCAGGTTCTGTTACCCAGAATCCTTTGCAAACCTCAAAAAGTGGCTAAAAAAACAAGTTTTCCTAACATTTCGGTGACAGAAAGTTCTGGAATCTGAGAGGATCCTCAAATTTCCTTCCACCCAGCGTTCCCCCCAGTCTCCCGATAAAAATGATACCTCACTTGTGTGGGTAGGCCTAGCGCCCGCGACAGGAAACGCCCCAAAGCGCAACGTTGACACATCCAAATTTTTGGAAGAAAACAGAGGTGTTTTTTGCGAAGTGCCTACCTGTAGATTTTGGCCTCTAGCTCAGCTGGCACCTAGGGAAACCTACCAAACCTGTGCATTTCTGAAAACTAGAGACCTAGGGGAATCCAAGGAGGGGTGACTTGCAGGGCTCGGACCAGGTTCTGTTACCCAGAATCCTTTGCAAACCTCAAAAAGTGGCTAAAAAAACAAGTTTTCCTCACATTTCGGTGACAGAAAGTTCTGGAATCTGAGAGGATCCTCAAATTTCCTTCCACCCAGCGTTCCCCCAAGTCTCCCGATAAAAATGATACCTCACTTGTGTGGGTAGGCCTAGCGCCCGCGACATGAAACGCCCCAAAGCGCAACGTTGACACATCCAAATTTTTTGAAGAAAACAGAGGTGTTTTTTGCGAAGTGCCTACCTGTAGATTTTGGCCTCTAGCTCAGCCGGCACCTAGGGAAACCTACCAAACCTTTGCATTTCTGAAAACTAGAGACCTAGGGGAATCCAAGGAGGGGTGACTTGCGGGGCTCGGACCAGGTTCTGTTACCCAGAATCCTTTGCAAACCTCAAAAAGTGGCTAAAAAAACCAGTTTTCCTCACATTTCGGTGACAGAAAGTTCTGGAATCTGAGAGGATCCTCAAATTTCCTTCCACCCAGCGTTCCCCCAAGTCTCCCGATAAAAATGATACCTCACTTGTGTGGGTAGGCCTAGCGCCCGCGACAGGAAACGCCCCAAAGCGCAATGTTGACACATCCAAATTTTTGGAAGAAAACAGAGGTGTTTTTTGCGAAGTGCCTACCTGTAGATTTTGGCCTCTAGCTCAGCCGGCACCTAGGGAAACCTACCAAACCTGTGCATTTCTCAAAACTAGAGACCTAGGGGAATCCAAGGAGGGGTGACTTGCGGGGCTCGGACCAGGTTCTGTTACCCAGAATCCTTTGCAAACCTCAAAAAGTGGCTAAAAAAACAAGTTTTCCTCACATTTCGGTGACAGAAAGTTCTGGAATCTGAGAGGATCCTCAAATTTCCTTCCACCCAGCGTTCCCCCAAGTCTCCCGATAAAAATGATACCTCACTTGTGTGGGTAGGCCTAGCGCCTGCGACAGGAAACGCCCCAAAGCGCAACGTGGACACATCCAAATTTTTGGAAGAAAACAGAGGTGTTTTTTGAGAAGTGCCTACCTGTAGATTTTGGCCTCTAGCTCAGCCGGCACCTAGGGAAACCTACCAAACCTGTGCATTTCTGAAAACTAGAGACCTGGGGGAATCCAAGGAGGGGTGACTTGCGGGGCTCAGACCAGGTTCTGTTACCCAGAATCCTTTGCAAACCTCAAAAAGTGGCTAAAAAAACAAGTTTTCCTCACATTTCGGTGACAGAAAGTTCTGGAATCTGAGAGGATCCTCAAATTTCCTTCCACCCAGCGTTCCCCCAAGTCTCCCGATAAAAATTATACCTCACTTGTGTGGGTAGGCCTAGCGCCTGCGACAGGAAACGCCCCAAAGCGCAACGTGGACACATCCACATTTTTGGAAGAAAACAGAGGTGTTTTTTGAGAAGTGCCTACCTGTAGATTTTGGCCTCTAGCTCAGCCGACACCTAGGGAAACCTACCAAACCTGTGCATTTCTGAAAACTAGAGACCTAGGGGAATCCAAGGAGGGGTGACTTGCGGGGCTCGGACCAGGTTCTGTTACCCAGAATCCTTTGCAAACCTCAAAAAGTGGCTAAAAAAACAAGTTTTCCTCACATTTCGGTGACAGAAAGTTCTGGAATCTGAGAGGAGCCACAAATTTCCTTCCACCCGGCTTTCCCCCAAGTCTCCCGATAAAAATGATACCTCACTTGTGTGGGTAGGCCTAGCGCCCACGACAGGAAATGCCCCAAAACAGAACGTGGACACATCACATTTTTTCATAGAAAACAGTGCCTACCTGTGGATTTTGGCCTCTAGCGCAGCCGGCACCTGGGGAAACCTAGCAAACCAGCACGTTTTTTAAAACTAGAAACCCAGGGGAATCCAAGATGAGGTGACTTGTGGGGCTCGGACCAGGTTCTGTTACCCAGAATCCTTTGCAAACCTCAAAAAGTGGCTAAAATAACACGTTTTCCTCACATTTCGGTGACAGAAAGTTCTGGAATCTGAGAGGAGCCACAAATTTCCTTCCACCCAGTGTTCCCCCAAGTCTCCCGATAAATATGATACCTCACTTGTGTGGTTAGGCCTTGTGCCTGCGACAGGAATAGATCACACAACGGTCAATGTTGGTCCTTACGTGAGGCAGCTGTTGACCCTGGGGTGATCCATTCCTGACACAGGCACTAGGTGTAGGCACTCAAGTGGGGTAGTGTTTTTATCAGGACAGGTGAGGAGTCACTGGGTGGTAGGAATGTTGTGGATCCCAGCATATTCCTGTAGTTTGTGTGACAGAAATGCGAGAAAAATAGAGTTTTTTTTCAACATTTCAGCTTTGCAGGGTATTCTGGGTAAGAAAACTTTGGGGAATCCACACAAGTCACACCTCTGTGGACTCCCCCGAATGTCTAGTTTCCAGAAATGTTTGGGTTTAGTGTGTTTCTCTATATGGCCACCGAATCCAGGACCAAAAACACAGGTGCCTGTCTTACAAAACCAGTTTGTTTTGCCATAGACAATATTGATGTCTCCACAATATGATTTGGGTGGTGGAATTTGGGGCTGAACTAAATTGGTGAGCTCCCAAGAGAGCACTCTCTCTCTGCTTGCCGCCGCATTCACCTGCTCTCTGGGTTGGCCTAACCCACTATTACCCAGTTGCACGAACAGCTTGCGAAGGGACAGCAGGACTGTCCTCATCACCTCCCTCATAATGTACTGGAAGAGGAGTTTTCGAATGGGACTCCTCTGACTGAAAAATCACTCCCAGAGTCTGCGCCATTATCCTATCCCTCAGATGCTGTCTCAGTATCTGATGTCTCAGTCTCTGATCCTATGTCAGAGCGGTCCTCTATAACCCGAGTGCAGGCAGCAGTCATCCATCAAGATGCCATCTCTGCTATTGGCTAAACTGTTGCTCTAAAACACTAGCCTACGTAGACAGTCACAAAATCGATGGTGTGTGTGAGATACGTGCAACAGTAGAGGCCACCTTACCTGCGCTTCTTCCCTCAATCAGCACGTACTTTCAAGACACTCAAAAAACACCTTGTCACATACCATTCGTCACAGTCTTTAGCACCTCCTGCGCCCAGTCCAACAATCATTATTGGTGCTCCCACTCCCTCCTCCTCGGATTCCCTCATTACCACCCAGCAAAAGTGCCCTTCATCTCTCCATAGACTTTACTAATGTACTCAGCTATTTACATTAAATACAGATGTGCTCTTTGCAGTAGTCATATAAACCTTCTGCGCTTCTTTATGGCACTAAAACTGCCACTAGACAAGTCGGACCCTTTTCCCCCCAGGGAAACCACACACATATTGACAAAAGTGATATATATATGACAGCCAACCACCTGAAACTCAACTCAAGCAAAACCGAAATAATCCTCTTTGGCCCACACAAAAACACCTGGGACCCCCCATGGTGTCCCACCACGCTAGGCCCTGCACCCACCCCCGCCAACCACGCACGCAACCTCAGCATCATCCTAGACTCCTCCCTCTCGATGACCCAACAAATCAACGCTCTTACCTCCTCATGCTTCAACAAACTCCGTATACTGAAAAACATTCAAATGGATCCCCACAGAGACCAGAAAAACTGTCACTCACGCACTCATCAGCAGCAGGCTTGATTACGGAAACGCCCTCTACGCCGGCACCACTCTAAAACTCAAGCGCAAACTACACGCATCCAGAACTCAGCAGCACGACTCATCCTCGACCTCCGCCGACACGAACACATCTCTCCACACCTCAAATCCCTCCACTGGCTCCCCATTGACAAAAGGATCACCTTCAAGATCCTCATCCTCGCACACAAATCACTCCACAACACAGGCCCTGCCTACCTCAACGAGAGTCACCTTCCACACCCCCACACGAAACGTCCGCTCAGCTGACCTCTCTCTCGCCTCTGTCCCCCGCATTAAACACACCACCACCGGGGGCAGATCCTTCTCCTACCTTGCACCCAAAACCTGGAACGCACTCACAACCCACCTTCGCAAGACCCAAAACCTACTTATTTTCAGGAAGGGCCTCAAAACCTGGCTTTTTGAACAGTGAACCTCCCAGCCCCTTTCCCTCCCCCCACCCCCCACCTCCCCCAGCACCTTGAGACCCTCACAGGTGAGTAGCGCGCTTTATAAATCTCTTTGATACAGATCTACCTCTATATATATATATATATCTACATAGATATATCTATAGATATATCCATGTACCTAGATATGTCTATCTACATAGATATATATAGATATATACATATATTTTTTTTTAGTTGTTGTATGGTTTCCTTGGGGGCCAAAATGGCCCCCAGGGAAACCCTACAACATCTAAAAAAAAAATTGCCCCCACAGGGGGTCACCCTGCCCACGGGCGACCCCCTGTCATTTCATTTTTTTTTTTATTATTTTTTTTTTGAAAAAAAAAAATCCCCTGGGGGGGGGCACGATCGCTCCCCCCCAGGGGGCCCCTACCTTTAAAAAAAAAAAAAAATTATGCCGGGGGGGGGGCCTCCCGTTTTCCGGGGGGGCCGCCCCCCAAAAATGAAATCCCTGGTGTCTAGTGGGGTTTCCTGGCCCCCGATCGCAGCTGTGCTGCGATCGGGGGCCAGGAAACCGTTTCAGAAGGCCTCGTAAGAAAGGGGAGAGTCTCCCCTTTCTTACGAGGCCTTTTCAAAGTGTTTCCTGGTCCCCCCGATCGCAGCTGTGCTGCGATCGGGGGGGCCAGGAAACCTGAAAGTGTTTCCTGGCCCCCGATCGCAGCACAGCTACCACTGGGGGCCAGGAAACACTTTCAGGAAGGCCTCGTAAGAAAGGGGAGTGTCTCCCCTTTCTTACGAGGCCTTCCCGAACGTGTAAAAGGCCGTTTTCCCCATCAAAGCAGGAAGCGGCCGCAAGGCTGCTTCCTGCTTTGATGGGGAAAACACCTTTGCAACGTCAGCGCACCTCGCGGCGCGCTGACGTCACAAAGGGGTGGGTGGGGGTCGGGGGAGACACGGTAGCTTCCGTGTCTCCCCAGGGAAGAAAAAAAATAAATAATAAATCCTCGGGTGCGACGCACCCGAGGATTTATTAATGCCCTTCCTGGTGTCGGCCACTGGTCGTGACCCGCACCAGGGAGGGTGTTTGGGCGTCGGCCAGTGGCCGACGCCCGCACCAAAGCGGTTAATACTTCATTTTTTATTTTTCTAAATTGTTCGGATCAATTGGTGCCAAAGTTTTTATAAGTGACACAAAACTTAAGAGAGTCCATGGAGTTTGATCTGGCAAGCCTACCCACAGTTAGTGCAGCTGAGCTTAGGGTGTTGTGTAGAAAGAGGGGATTACCTGCTGCTAACAACCTTAGGAAGGCTGTGAGGGTCAATTCCCATGAACACAGGGTAGCACAGAAGAGACAGAGGAAGCTTCAGAGGTAGGAAGGGAGAGGGAAGATGTCCTCTCCAACGTCCAGGAGGAGGAGGAGGATGATTGCCTCACTGTGATCGCAGCAGTCAGGTCCCCATCCAGAGCTAGTGGGGTACATGGTCTGAGGTATCAGACCAGGAGGAAGCAGAGCTGGACTTCAAAGAAAGGGAACTTGAGGCACAGGTAGCCTCATAGCTTTGGAGGCAGAGAAGTTGGTCCTAGAAAAGGATAAGTGGGCAAGAACTGAACAGAGAGATGGTGGCAGCAACAGAGAAGATGAGGTGCACGTAGGTGGGGGTTTTTGTCCCAGACTACTCAAGGGAGCGGTTCCAGCTTATGTAGAGGGGGGTGGCATAGACAAGTGGTTGGAAGCCTTTGAGAAAGGCACTCCGAATGAGAAAGGTTAGGCCTCAATACTGGAGTTCACTTCTATGAGACTTGGTTCCCAACTCTGGGAGGGATAGGCTTCTGACCTTAAGTGGGGAGAAAGCAGAATCAGAACTTAATATTGAGAGGTGCTTAGCTAAAAAGTTTGGTCTGACACAGAGCAGTATAGGATGAAGTTCAGGGACATCTAGAAGGTCAATGCCAATGCCAAGTCTTGGGTTGACTTTGTAGACACCTCACTTAAGGCACTAGATGGCTGGATTCATGGTAACAAAGTAAATACTTAAATGTAGAGGAAGTTAGAGCTGAAGAGGTACAGGGAAGGCATAGACAGGCACCGGTGTATAAATTAAACTGTAGCAGTATATGAAGTATACGGAAAGAATCAATTTAAATATTCAGAAATTCTCTTTGCACATTTCCTTGCAAAAATTTGAAGAGGAAAATAGGTGTATTACAAGGATTAGATACATGCAAAGTAAGGAAATACACCAATTTACAAGGACATTCACTAACGTGTTTGTCAGAGAAAGTGTGCCACAGACCCTTTAATCATTTTAGAATGTTAGCTGTATGCCATTCTAGAATGCAAACTCTTGTTGAAGAGGCTTTACTATGTAATTCATCCTGGTCTATGATGAGGAGACATGAATAGAGTTCTTTTTCAAGTCACAGTTCCAGATGTACAAAATGTTTGTGATTATGTTCAGGTATAATTCTTTGGTCCTGAACAAGAGTGTATGAAACATGAGAAGTTTCAATTTGCAGGTATGGTCAAACAGGACAGAGTAAATAATGTTGAAAACTTTAGAGAAGATATTAGGAAGTTCAACACAGCTTCTTCTGAGAGGCCAAACTATCTTTGCATATGTTGTTGATACACTCACTACAAAAGTCAAACTTGTAAAATCTATTCTCAAAAACTTAAGAAGAAAACAGAGATAAGTGGGACGGTTTTGCTGATTCTCTGTTTGTAGAGGAACACTTTGATTTGGGCTTAAAGCAAATCATTTGTCAATACTGCTATGATAAGTTTAAGGATAATCAAATGTCAGCTAGAACAGTCCATAGCAAGTTAGAAATAGTTCCAAAACTGCAAGAGCTTCAAGATTTACTTATTTATGAATCAATCCTTATACAATGCATACATCCTTTCCAAGCTATTGTTTGTATGGAACTGAAAACAGATAAGTTACCTATAGGACTCAAGAAAGGTCTAAAAGGTAGAGTTGTGCATTTGCCATTAGATTTCAAAAATAATTTTGACAATATACGGGTACAGAGTTTTTGAAGATACACTTAGGGGCATATTTATACTCCGTTTGCGCCGGAATTGCGTCATTTTTTTTGACGCAATTCTGACGCAAAACTAACTCCATATTTATACTTTGGCGTTAGACGCGCCTAGCGCCAAAGTCCATGGAGTTTGCGTCATTTTTTAGCGTGGACACCTACTTTGCGTTAATGAAATGCAAGGTAGGCGTTCACGTCTAAAAAAATTACTCCGAGGCATGTGCGCCGTATTTACACTCCCAGGCAAAATTCACGCCCGGGCGGGTAAAAAAAAATGACGTACAGCCGCTTTTGTGCTGTTTTTTAGCGCCTGGAAAAGGCAGGTGTTAAGGGACCTGTGGGCTCTGAAGGAGCCCAGAGGTGCCCTCCCATGCCCCCAGGGACACCCCCTGTCACCCTTGACCACCCCAGGAGGACACCCAAGGCTGGAGGGACGCATCCCAGGGACATTAAGGTAAGTTCAGGTACGTCATTTTTTTTTTTTTTTTGTGGCATAGGGGGGCCTGATTTGTGCCCCCCTACATGCCACTATGCCCAATGACCATGCCCAGGGGACAGAAGTCCCCTGGGCATGGCCATTGGGCAAGGGGGCATGACTCCTGTCTTTGCTAAGACAGGAGTCATTTCTATGGGGGTTGGGAGTCGGAAAAAATGGCGCAAATCGGGTTGAGGTGAACATTTTCCTCAACCTGACTTGCCCCATTTTTTGACGCCCAATCCCCATATCCCCCTACGCCGGCGCTGCCTGGTGTACGTCGTTTTTTTCCACGCACACCAGGCTGCGACGGCGGCTAACGCCGGCTAACGTCATTGATTAAATACGGCGCCCGCATGGCGCTTCAGAATGGCGTTAGCCGGCGCTAATTTGTTTGACGCAAAACTGCGTTAGCGCAGTTTTGCGTCAAAAAGTATAAATATGGCCCTTATTATTTTAGTAAATGGTGTTCCTATAAAGAGCAAAAGGTATGATAATAATCACTAAATGTGAATAACGTAAAAAAAATGTTCTACCTACTAGAAAACAACCTTCTTTACAAAAAGACAGATTTTCTTCATGACATAACACATACAAAAGATGAAACATTACAATCAAGTTGTCAAATAGAAAAAGGTGGATCAATCAAGAAGAAAAGAAATATATCAACACTATAGTCTCCATCCTCTTCATTCGAAAGATGTTATTAATGATGCAATTAAACATTTTCCAAATGAAGCAAGCTAAAGCAGCTCCCATGAGTTTCTGGGAAAAAAGTTTAGAAGCCCGCTGTTTTCCACAACTGTTTTCCGTGGGAGCAATGATGACTGTCCCGGATGGATACCAGCAGCTGAATACCGCTCAATGAGATTATCGTCTGAAGATACCAGTGCATTCCATTCATATTTCTCCTTCTGTTTGAAAGTGACTTATCTGGACTTTCATACACTGCATAGGAGTTTGTTAAAAAAGTTCATGAAAAGGATGAAAAGCTGGAGCAAAGCTTGATTCATTTGTAGTACACGATTTCACGGTAGTACAATCGCCACCGTGAGCTGAAATATATGTTAAGAAATGTAGGTATACCTATGTAGTTCCTGACACTCAGTTGTGCTGAATATGCATGGGATGATCAGCTTCAGTTTTTGAGAGAAGCAAACTCCAATACTAAAGACAATGAACTGACGACATCAGGAGAACCCAGTTCCTTAGATTCCACTAATGTTTGCAGATACTTTAACCATCGATTTCAAGCTATGAGGTCTTTTATCTGCAACAAGTCAAATCCTCCTCTTAGTGAAGTAACTGATTTGTTTTGGCAATGAATGCCAAACAAGAGGTGTTCCTCATACTCACATGATGTTATAGATTAAAGATCCACCTAAGCTTGGTATAGACAGTGATGAATCTGTCCTATCAATCATTTAACATTATGTTACATGCACCATTCCAAAAGATACTGGTGAAAAAGGTTCTGTGGTTCCAAAATTACAGATGTGGGTTGTACTGCAGACAATAATATAGAAGCAAATGGAAATTTTATACAAGATGCTGTTTTGGATTTCTTCGACCTGTGATTTCAAAGAAAGAGTAACCAGCTTTCTCTCTGCAGTAGAAGAAATCCACTCATTTTAAAGATGTAGAATGCAAACATGGACAGTTCAAAGCTGATAACTCTATTGCTGTTGCTCAGTACGTGACACTGTATACCACAAAATCTGAGAAAACGGAAATGAAGGCGATGTGGGAGGAGATTTCTGGAGTGAAGAGTATTACCAATTGTAAAGTTTTACCTTGAAAATGCTTGAAAATGCGCTGATAAATTGAGCTCATCTAGTTTGTTCTTAAAGTGTAGAATAATTGTTTGGTTAAGTCTAAGCCTTGCGAGAATGTGAAATCAAATCAAATCAAATCAGAACCATTTATAAAGCGCGCTACTCACCCGTGAGGGTCTCAAGGTGCTAGGGGAAGGGGGTTACTGCTGCTCGAAGAGCCAGGTTTTGAGCTGCCTCCGGAATGCAGGGTGGTCTGGGTGGTCCTGAGGTTGGCAGGGAGGGAGTTCCATGTCTTGGCCGCCAGGTAGGAGAAGGATTTCCCACCTGCCGTGGTACGGCGGATGCGAGGGACGGCGGCGAGTGCGAGGTTGGCGGAGCAAAGTTGACGGGTGGGCGTGTAGAAACTGAGGCGACGGTTGAGGTATTCGGGCCCCTTGTTGTGGAGGGCTTTGAGTGCATGGGTGAGGAGCCGGAAGGTGATCCTTTTGTTGATGGGAAGCCAGTGCAGGTGTCTCAGGTGGGCGGAGATGTGGCTGTTGCGGGGTATGTCGAGGACGAGGCGGGCGGATGCGTTTTGTATTCGCTGCAGACGTTTCTGGAGTTTAGCGGTGGTTCCTGCGTATAGGGTGTTTCTGTAGTCCAGGCGGCTTGTGACGAGGGCTTGGGTCATAGTTTTTCTGGTGTCGGCGGGGATCCAGCGGAAGATCTTTCGGAGCATGCGGAGAGTGAGGAAGCAGGAAGATGATACAGCATTGACTTGTTTGGTCATGGTGAGAAGCGGGTCCAGGATGAATCCGAGGTTGCGTGCGTGGTCTGAGGGGGTTGGTGCGGTGCCTAGGGCCGTGAGCCACCAAGAGTCATCCCAGGTGGACGGGGCGTTTCCGAGTATGAGGACTTCCGTTTTTTCTGAGTTCAGTTTCAGACGGCTGAGTTTCATCCATTCTGCGACATCTTTCATTCCATCTTGCAGGTTGGTCTTGGCGCCAGTGGGGTCCTTGGTGAGGGAAAGTATCAGCTGAGTGTCCTCGGCGTAGGAGGTGATGTTGATGTTGTATTTGCGTACGATGTCGGCGAGGGGGCTCATGTAGACATTGAAACAGAGTGTTGAAGTCTTTCCCAGAAATGTAGTACCTAGCAGAGTTTGATCCAGAGAGTAGAGATATTGTAAAAACAAACATGTTGGATACCTACTATCCCCAAAAAAGTCCCCACCTTGAAAATATGTGTCTTTATAAAATTCTCCAACATTATAGAGACATTAACAATATGTCGGGAAACACTGACAAAGGCAAACATTCTATAGTTGGTTGCAATGGTTGTTTGGTTTGACATGCAAAAGGTAACTTAATAAACCATAGAAAAAGTACTTGTCAAACTACAGAGAAAAAGTAATTTTTCTACTTAGCATTTCTCCAGCTACTCAAACCTTAGTGTTATGAAGCAGAGTTACTTGGACAATATAACTGCTATGAAGAATCTTTCAATGGTGTAAAAGACAGCTTTGAATGTTTAATAATAACTACCTGAAAATGTTAAATGAAGAAATTAAACAAGAGGAAACCATTGCTACTGAGATAGCAAAGGATAGTTCACAAATCACTTCAGAGTTCTGGAGCTCTCAGTCAGGATCCTCTTGGACAGCCAATAATTGAAAATGAAGCCACAACAGCAATGCTTGAGATGAAGACAGTAACACAACAAGCATGAGAAATAATTGTTTGCTTGCAACAGTTAGTAGAACAACTCAGTGATGAGCAAATAGAAATACATATGGAACTCAAAGAAAAAATAGAGCATAGATTCCTCCATGAAAACAATCATTGTAAATGTTTAAGTTTTAGGTCACTTCTTTTGTAAGTCAGCAGACAAGCTAGCAGTGGAAAACACTTTTTAATACAAGTTCTTACTACTTATCTACAGAAGAATACGGACTATATTTTGTCATGTGTAGTAACAGCCTCCCCTGGATTAGCTGCAAACAACATCAGAGGAATTACATTGCATTGTCTACTTATGCTACCTGTTGAACACAATAATAAACTGGAATACTGAAAGTTATCTGCTGAAGCTTGTCACAAAAATTCCAGGGTATTAAAAACATTTTTCCTTTTAATCTTCGATGAGGTGAGCATGGTCTCAAACTTAATGCTCGTCTTTGTGCATTTGAGAATGCAACAGGTATTGAAGATAGAGGCCCTCATTACAATGATAGCAAAAAAAGCTGCCTTCCGCCGTGGTGACGGCCGCTAAAAGACTGTCACCAAGGCCACCATCCATTCGCCAAAATGTGACCACAGCTGGATTTCTGCCACAAGAAGGGCAGAAATCCGGCTGTGGTCATACTGGAGGATGGTGGTAAGGTGGCGCTGCTACCACCAGCAGCGTCACATAAGTAGACTGCCGCCAGACATATTATGACAAATAATATGGCCTGGTGGTGCTCTGTTGGCAGGTGCTGCTGGCGGTAGCAGCGTCCCGTCCCCTGCCAGAAGACCCCCTGGATTCAGGTAAGTCGGGTTTCCAACAGGGGAGGGGATGGGGGGTGTTGTGTGTGTGTGGGGGGGGGGTATGTGCATGTATGTGTGAGTGCGTGCGTGAATGCGAGTATGTGTGTAGTGTTGTTTGCATGTGTGTATGCATGTGTGTGAGTGCCTGTATGAATGGAAATGTGAATGCATGTCTGCGTGTCAGTGTGAATGTGTACGGATGTGTGCATGAATGAATGGTTGCATGTATGTATATATGCGTGTATGTCTATGTGAATGAGTGTGTGTCTGCGGGAAGGTTGGAAGTGAGGGGGAGCGTGGAGGAAAGGGTTCGGGGGCATCAGGGGAGTGTTGGGGGAAGGGGCCTCCTATCAGTGACAGGAAAGGAATTCTCTGTCACTGATAGGGCCTATTGCCATGGTTTTCATGGTGGTACGAACACCACGGAAACCATGGCGGTAGGCAGGGACATGATACCACCTGTAGTACTATAGCGGCCGCCGGGCTGGAGATTCTTATCTCTAGTAAGGCGGCTGCTACCACCATGGCGGTTGGAGTGGTAAATTGGCGTTTTGGCTTCAGCCAACCCGCCAATGTCATAATGTGGCAGTAAGTACCGCCAGCCTGTTGGCAGTACTACCGCCACATTATCTCCGGCTGCTGGGGTCATAATGACCCCCAGAGTACGGTGTATTTTTTGGAAGAAAGCATGTCATTGTTTCTTAAGACACTCTTAATTTGTAATTATTTAGGGAGCATTGGAAATGTAAACATTTGTTTGATTTTCCAATGTAAAGAACTAATTAGAAACAAGCATCTGATATGAAATATGGAAGTATTTGGAAGGATATTGGAGTAGGAATACTGTCATAAGAAGGGTCACAATGCTTGCAAACTCGAATTCTAAAGAACATATTTTCATCCAAAATATCTGCAGCAAAGCTAATGTTTGAATTTATTCCACAACAAAAATCTGTTGTGTGTCTAATGCCTACTCTTCAAGAACTTACCTCTTTCAATGAACAATTGCTACAACTGGAGACAGAACAAGTGTTGGAACTGATTTCAATTGATAAAATGGAACACCAAAAAGTGACTAGACTATTGACTGACAATCAAAACTGAATTCTTTGGAGAAGTCAGTTTCTGAAACTGTGAGACTAGAAAAGTGTTTACGTGTTTGTAAGAATTGTAGGGTGATTTTGCAGTGTAATGTGAATGTTGATGAAGGTAGTTAATCAAGCCATGGGTAAATAATTGATTTCATTTTATATCCAAACAGAAATGAGGTTGAATACCTATCAGTTGAATTTGATAAACTTGAAGGTGTAAAACAGATAGCAAGGTATGTCTGTTTCTTGCTTGTCAAAGACTTGTATGTTCACAGAAATCAATTTTCAATGTCTCTAAAATATTCTGTATCAATACATAAGTCTCAAGGTTTAAGTATTGATACAGCATTTACTAACATTGAAACTACAGTATTCAAGGAATGTATGTCAAATGTGGCATTGTCACGGGTTCGAACTTTGATTTGTATCTGATAGAGTTTAATGACACTTTACTAAATGCTGATTCCAGTTGTATGATAGAGTATAGTCATTTGAGTAGCTGCTATGCCCCTCATTTAGGAGAGTACCTAGTTTATGAAAAGCCTAGAATGTTATTTCAAAGGACCATAATGACGTTCCTGAGAAAAAGCAGAAAAAAGAGAAGAAAGAAGAATATGAGAAAAAAATACTAAAACTACTGATTACCTTTTTGGTTACCAGTTCTCAAACCTCTCGAGAGTCAACTGCTTTGACAATGTGGTTCTCAATGCACTTTTCATTTTACCTCCTCTGGTTCATGCAATTAAATAGAAAAGGAATAACAGATTGCACTTTGCATTCTTTACCTTGCTAGAATGCTTGTGCAGTGATAAAACAAAAACATATTCTGCATCTTTTATTAGAGAGCTTTCAATCTGTACATTGGATCTATACACTTCACTTAAAATACTCAAGGAGATGTGCAAGCATTCTGGATGGTCCTACTTGGTATCTTAGAAGAAGAGATGGTACCTATTGATGGCCTATTTGGACTAACTTGCTTATGGCAGCATGAGTCAAAACATTGTTCCTTTTCTTCAAAAATAGAAATAGATTCAGAATGATATTTCTACTTAAGTCTTCAAAACTGTAAAACTGTCAGTTTTGAGAAATTGTTTAAAGATGCATCCCAGAATAATATGTGCACAAAATCTAACTCAGATCTTCTATCAACTTTGAATATCAGAAGAGCTGGCAAGTATATCATCCTAATGCTACAGCACTGCCAGGCAGATGGAACTAAATTCAAAGCACAAATTACAAATTTTAAAGCAGGACAAATCTCTGTTTCTCAATAAACATATAGCTACATGACTATTATTTTCCCTGAAGGAGTACGTATTACATCTGGACAGTAGACCATCTTCTTAAAAAACTACAACTGGATGGACAGAGTGTAATCATTGCAACCTTACATTCAAGCAGATATTACTGTATAAACTACCAAATTCTTACCTTCTTTTTTATGAACCAAAATTCTAACGAGGATTACTACTGAAAAAATGCAAAAGTGCACTTCTGGGATTTCTAAAATAACAAGTTAAGATATCGTATGGCCTACCAAGGCTGATGTCTTCATAGTGAATTCTAAATCTTTAAATGTTCTCACTCTTGCAAGAAAACAACAGAGATAGCACTAAATTGGAAACCCAGATCACAAACTACAAACCAGGACATGGATCTAGTGAAGAGAAAAAGAAATACTGCTAAACTTATATTTGATGAACAGCTAGAAAAATATGAAAATAATTGCACCACTGATATACTCTACTCCTATTTAATGAATTACCAGATTTAATGGCATCATGCGACCTACCAAGGGTGATGACTTTATATACTTTTTCACCTACCACTATCATTCATACATATTAAGTGTATTATAAAATTGTAATATACATTATATTAGTTAATATGTATAGGTACAAAAGTTAGTTAACTATTTGTAGTGAGTGTGATTCATAGTAATGTTCATTTGAAATATACTATGTACTTGTGGAATATTTTATACTCCATATGACTGTTCCCTCCCCATCCTCACAGTGATAAGTATCTGTACTCTCTTCATTTAAAGTATAAAAATATAGAAGCTGAAAACAGTGAGAAAAGGAAATTAAGATACTTAAATAATTTGTATAATTGATATACAATGATATACATGTCTTGTGTTTTATTATTAACAATGCTTTACTATTAGGTATCATGAACGTAGAATAGACAAAGGTATATTATAAAACTTGAACTTCTATTTATGTTTTCTTTCCTTTTGACAAGTTAATGGACCTATTTATTGTGGTATTTTAGATAACTAAATACATCTTTCACCATTCATAAACTATCAATATGAAATCCCAATAAAATATTGAAAAGTATACTGACACATTAATATGCTCTAATAAAAACACTTATACATCCATATGCATATTTTTATAATATACAAACTCACCAAATGATACATTCATCTATACACTAACATACCCAGGCACACACCTATGCACAGACTGAGACACCCAGACACACACTAATGCATACACTGACATATCCAGCCAAACACTGATGCATACACTGACACACCTAGGTACATACTCATGGATACACTGAAACACCCACTCACACACCAATCCAGACACTGTCATCCCCAGGCGCACACTGATGCTTACACTGACACACCCAAGTACACACCGATAAATACACTTATACACTCACTGAAACACACACTAACACAATCAGATACACACTGACTCCTACAGTAACACACCCTTGCACACCCTCATACATACAATAACAAACCTAGGCACACACTCATGCATATACTAACACACCCAGGCACACAGCCATTCATAAGCAAAGACATCTAGGTATACACTTATACATATAATAACATATCCAGGCACACACTGATACATACACTCACACACACAGACACAGTCCGATGCACATTCTGCCACACCCAGACACACATTCATGCGTACACTGACACACCAAGGTACAAATTCACATGTACAGGGACACACCCTTGTATACACTGACACATACAACTCACACCCCCAGGTGCACTCTGATGTTTATGCTGACACACCCAGGCACACAGTCATGCATACACTGACACACCCAGGCACACAGTGATTCATATGTTAACACACTCAGTTACATACTGAAGGACACACTAACACAGACACACACTAATGCATATACTAACACACCCAGGCACACACTCATGCACACACAAACACACCTAAACACACAGTCATACCTACACAGACACATCTAGGCACACACCTATCCATACACTGATACACCCAGACATATTCAACTATACACTGACTCATCCAGGTACACACTGATGAATTCACTAACACAACCAGACACACACTGGTGCATGGTCTAACACACCCAGGTACAAACTGATGCATATTCTGACACATACAAGCACAAACTGATGCATACACTGACACACCCAGGCACAAACTAATGCATACACTCACACCCCCAGGCACACTCCAGTGCATGCACTGCCAGACCCAGAGACACATGTCCTCATTCCAGCACATATTCATGCATACTCTGACAAATCCCAGACAGACCATTATATACACACTGATGTATACACAGACACCCCGAGGTACTGTCTGATGTTTATGCTGACACATCTAGGCACACAGTTATGCATACACTGACACTTCCAGGCACACTCTGATACATACACTCATACCCCCTGGCACACTCCAATGCATGCACAGCCAGACCCAGGCATAAATGCATTCATTCTGGCAAACATTCATGCATACACTGACAAATCCCACACAGACCCTTGTATACACACTGATGCATACACAGACACCCCCAGGTACACTCTGATGTATATGCTGACACATCTAGGCACAGAGTTATGCACACACTGACACTTCTAGGCACACCCTGAAGCACACACTGGCACACCACGGGAAACACCGATACATACCATGTCACACCCAGGTGCACACTAACGCATACACTGACACACCCAAGAACACACTGATGCATACACATATACACCCAGGCACCCACTGTAACACAGTAACACAGTCAGATGCACACTGACACCTACAGTAACACACCCATGCACACACTCATAAATATACTAACACACTTAGACACACACTTGTGCATATACTAACTCACTCAAGCACACCCAGACACCTAGGTACACACTCATGCATTCAATAACACACCCAAGCACAAACCAATGCATATGCTGCCACACTCAGTCACACAGTCACACCACCCAGGCACACTCTGATGCATATGCTGCCATACCCAGGCAGACATTCATGCATACACTGACAAACCCAGGCACACATTCATGTGTACACTGACACAGCTTTGTATATTTTGATGTTTACACTCACTGTCCCATGTACACTGTATATGCTGACATACCCAAATGCACATTCATGCACACACTTACACACTCAGTTACACACTGAAGGTTACACTAACACACACAAGCACACACTCATACATACACTAACACATCCAAACACACAATTGTGCATACACTAACACACCTAGACACACACTCATCCATACACTAACACATCCAGTCAAACTCTGACACATACACTAATGTACCCAGACACACTTTGATACATATGCTGACACACTGAGGCACACATTCATGCATACACTGACACACCATTGTACAATCTGATACATAGACTGACACATGCAGCCACATTCTAATGCATGTACCTACACAACCAGACACACTGATGCATAGACTAACATGCCCAGGCACACTCCGATGCATATGATACCACAACAGGAAGAAACTAATGCATACACTTAGACACTCAGGGAAACACTGACACACACACACAAAGTTGGATACACACTGACACATTTAGTGACACTCCCACGCACACACTCATACATACAATAAGACACCTAGAAACACAATTGTGCATATACTAACACATCCAGACACACACTCATGCATACACTGACACACCCAGACAGACACCCATACATACACTGAGACAACCAGACATACACTGATGTCTACAGTGAAACACCCAGTAAGAATCTCATGAATATACTTACATACCAAGGCATACACTAATGTATATGCCAGCACTCATTCAACAAAAGTATATTAACAAGCATAATAACTGGTGCATACAATGATATACAAAGAAAAATATATAGATCATCTTTCCTTTACTACATAGGATGGTTCTTACAAGAACCTTTTCTTTTTTTTCTTTAGTTTTCAGGAACATCTCTTTTTTATTGATTTTTCTAACAGTTTTTTTTGGGGTGTGTTTTTTTAATAAAACAAAAAAAACTAGAAATATAACCTTCACAGAAAAAGTCCATTCATATCAAAGTAGACTTTTTTTTTTAGCATTTGTGGCAACACTTCGCTGCTAGGATAGCAGAAAAAGATTGTTCTCCAATAGAAATAACTTTATTGCATTTCCTGTAAAAAGTGCCCATATCCTTTAAATTAGGTATAGCTGTAGGAAAAACTTCAGTCCCAGGGACCGCAATAGTGTCCCCTACTTATAGCCCTCCACCTTTTGGGTGAGAGGCCTTCTCACGCTCCTTCTCAGCTTGGAATAGTTGTAGAGACTGGATGACTTGGAAATGTTTCAGCATTGATGTAGTGCTGTGACTGTATTTTTTAGCTGTGCACCTAGATAAAATTACACTGCGCAGCTTGCACTACACTTAGCGTGCCATGCCCCTCTTCTCTCCAAATGGCATAGAAAAGAATTTCTATGCCGTGCTTTGTTTCTTCCTCTGCTGCTCATCTTCAGAAGAGGATGATGACTCTTGCTTCAGATCTGCACCCTGTGAAGATGTTGAGGCAGCCATTTTATAAAACAAAACCACCCCAAAAAAATCAGGAAGGCCTCAAACAGCCTTTCTACACTTATAGCTAAAGGCCAATGTGGAAAAAACTCGGTGTGGATTTCCTTTTCACACATGAAGACGTTTTATCCAATCAGATCTCTTTACATCTGTGACACATAATATTCACGTAGAAGTTGCAATCATGTTGCAATGTAATCGCAAATACTGAAATAAGTAGGTGCTTTTAAAGTCAAACACTCAGAAAAACCTGTGTAGAAACAATAAAGTATTGCACGCCCCACCTCAAAAATAGTTTTAAGAATGTTTATATATGATATTATCACGTTATACAAATCAAGGCAAGTTTCGTGAATATTTTGCAAAACTGGAATCTACGTGTCGGGAAAATACGGGCAGGATTTGTGAATATCAGAACATCTTAAAAAAAAGAAATACAATATATAAACATAGCTAATACATTTTTAGGAATGGACTAACAAGACAAATCAGCTGAACACTATGTCAAACCGGCCTCATGGGGTCGTACCAAAGGACCATCACAAATACAATGAGTCTTAAGAGGTTTACCCCTATCACACAAAATATAACACAAACTAGCAAAAACCCTTCTTTTAACAATATGTTTTCAATATCAGATCGACCATTATGCATACATGACGCACAGCAAACAACCCTATGGTGCACCATGTTACAGTAATGTTTATTATGGCACTATCAAGCTTAGATGAGGACTGCACAAGGCCAGGCCCTGCCTTAGAACCCCTCCTCACCTTCTATTGCTCATGCAATTTACATTAAGTTAAATAAACCTTTGAAATTCACTGAACAAAACAAAGGTTACAGAGATGTAATAGTTAGGAAATAGAATTTAAAAAAACAGTAGAAATTCACTGAAAAAATGAAGATTACAGTGATGTTGTTAGGAAATAGAATTTTTAAAAACCTTAGAAATTAACTGAAAAAAACAAATATACACTAGAGTTATAGTTAGGGAATAGAATAAAAAAATATAAGAAATTCACTGCAAAAACTAGGGGTTACAGGGACATTATAGTTAGTTACTGAATTTACTCACACAAAACCATAAAAATTCAGCAGTTATAGTGGCTAGTTCTAACTATAACTTAAGCCCCCGCAATGCACTGCTTACAAAACCATAGATTTCAGCTGTTATAGATAAAGGTATTTTAATTTATATAACTCTGGCCCTAATGTAACTATAACTCATGCCCATGCCATCCACTGCGAATTACTCAGATATTTGTAGTAACATTATTGATAAGAAAACTGTTCATGGCATGGGTGCGAGTTATAGTTACTTGAAATAACTGTAACTATAAAAGCTCTCTCTATGGTTTTGTATATTTTAAATATGAGCTTAACTATAATGACCCTGTAACATTTGTTTTTTTCGGTGAATATATACATTCAGCAGTTACAGTAATAGTAATAGTCATATTTATGTTAAGAAGCTATAAATTATAGCCTAAAGTTACTTCACATAAGTATATGTGTGTATGTGTGTGTGTGTGTGTGTGCGTATATATATATATATATATATATATGTTTATATATATATATATATATATATATATTTAGATATATGTGAAAATAAGAAAGAACTCTGGGTAGTCCAGCAAAACTCTAGATTTGTTCACCTCAAAAGTCTGTTTATCTAGCAAAGTTTTTTAAGCATAAAATCAGAACGGTGCTATCAACTCCGAGCTAGATAGGTGCCACTCTAACCCTGAAACGGTTTTGGTGTATATATATATTTGTACTTCCTACTGGCAGTCACTGGTACGTATTTAATCTTAGGAAAGTTTAGAAACTAGTTTGCCTCTCACTTCAGCTGTTGTCTTGAAAGTTTCGGGATGATCTGTCAAGCGAGGGCTGAGAAAAAAGGAGGGTCCAAAATTTTTTTTTCCCATGCAATTTCCCCTATTCATTTTAGACAGGACTATATTCCAAACTGCTGTCCATTGGTGCTGACAACCAAACCTAATCCCCAAGGTGGGAAGAAGGAGTTAAGATTCTGTGTAGACTAAAGAAGTTTGAATGCAGTCACTAAGACTGATGCTCACCCCATCCCTAAAGCTGATGAGCTCATTGACTAGCTGGGGGCTGCCAAGTTCCTGAGCACATTGGATCTGATCTCAGGATACTGGCAGATTACCCAAAGTCCAGGAGCTAAGGAGAGGTCGGCATTTTCCACCCAAAAAGTTTACTTTCAGTTCAGAGTGATGCCCTTAGTTTTCACAATGCTCCTGCCACCTTCCAAATGTTGGTGACCATAGTCGTGTCTGGGTTGGAATCCATTAGTGCAGCTTATCTGGATGACATAGCTGTCTTCAGTTCCACCTGGGAGGATCACCTGGCTCACCTGAGGGAAGTGCTTCAGGCCCTGCCCCAGGCAAGCCTGACTATCAAGGGAAGCAAACGCCATATAGGGCAGAGCTCAGCGGTGTACCTGGGTTACCTTGTCGGTGGAGGCCATATACAGCTTCTCCAGCCCAAAATCTAGACCATACTGTATTTAGAGGCTCCTAAAACCTAGACTCAGGTAAGGCCTTTCTTGGCCTGACTGAGTATTACAGGAGGTTTGTCCAGAATTAAGGGACTGTTGTGGTTCCTCTGACAGAGCTTACCTCCAGGAAACAGCCCATAATAGTCAACCAAACCCCAGAGTGTCAGAAGACCTTTGACACTCTGAAGGGACCTATGTGTTCAGCACAAGTGCTATAGGCCCCTGGCTACAATAAATAATTTATTGTGCAAACAGATGCTTTAGAGAAAGGGATTGGGGCAGGGTTGGCACAAGTGAATACGGAGGGCCAGGTTCAGCCAGTTACATTCATCAGCATGCGACTGCTCACCAGAGAGCAAAAATGGACTGTCATTGAGAGGGAGGCCTTTGCTGTGGTTTGTTCCCTGAAGAAGTTATAGTCATACCTGTTTGGCACTCACTTCCATATTCAAACTGACCACAGACCACTCAGATGGCTCATACAGATGAGGGGGGAGAACCCAAAACTGTTGAAATCATCCATTTCCCTACAGGCGATAGACTTTACAGTGGAGAATAGACCGTGGACTGCCCATGCGAATGATGATGGACTTTCAAGGTTTTTCCGCTTAGCTGATGAAGACTGCTAAGGTGTCAGTTGGTACCCATCACCCTTCATCTAGGGGGAGGGGCACTGTAGGAAAGTCCACTTTTTTGCTTTGGTCAACCCCAAATGTTTTGGCTGATACTGGTGGTTATTGACTCTGACTGTGCCCTGGATACTGCTAACCAGTCCCAGGCCAGTGCTCTTTGTAAAATCATATATGTATATTAGACTAGCTATAATTGGCTGTACCAACCTACTTATAAGTCCTTAGTATATGGTAGGGTGTGTAGGTTTAGGGGCCCCAGCATTGATAGTACATCAATGGGTGCACTGCTGTTGTGCCCAGTGTCATTTTAAAGACAGGCCTGCCTTGCTGGCTACTCTTGAGTTAAAGTTAACCTCAAATTCAACTTTGGAATAAATAGTACTTGTAAAGCCCTAAGTTACACTCTTTTTACATATACGTAAACCCAAAGGTATACCCTAGGTGCCCCGAGGGTTAGGTGCAGTGTCACTATAAACAGGGACATTATAAAAGATGTTTCATGAGCCCTGGTGAGGGAAATAGCCAAATTCATTTTTTCCCCTTTGTAGTGAATGAGTTCCATAGGACAACATTGAGTAACTCTATTTTATAATATTAAAGTGTTATTTTTGATAGGAAGGAGCTAAATAAAGCAAGTTTAGTATAAAATTAAAAGCTATAATAAATCCAACAACTTGCCACTGTTGAATTTAATATAACTAGACCAGGGAAAGCGTTTTGGAACTCTTGCTAAAAGTTACCAACTTCAGCCGTGTAGAGTCCTTCTCTGACTGGTCAGTCTCTGGCAGCCTGAGACAGGCTGCCTTTATGAGGTGTGAATTGGCTTGGGCTAAAACAAAGGAAGCATCTGGTGGGAGGAGATCTGCATCTGCAGATGGTAGAACAGGGTGGGAAGAGAGCAGCCAAACTGGACTTCAAAGGAAGGAAGGACATTTGGGACAGCAGCAGTACCTCCCCCATTCCCTGCAGCCCCAGACAACCAAGCACCCCCGATTAAATTAGGAGAGGACAGGAGAGGGATGTGTTAAGGGAAACATAGCCACACCAGTGGGTAGACTCAGCCAGATCTAAACTTTCAGATTGAATGTGTGTCATCTTGGATTTTGGAGAAATGTTGCTCCCTAGGATTGATTTTTGCCGCACTTCCCAGGAAGTGGTCACTCAGGAGGGTGGTAGCCTGCAAATGATTGGACAGGAGCACCCCATTGCTTACCACCTGAGGAACAAGGATAAATATGGCAGAGCTGCCCCCACTTCAGATCCCTACAGGAACAAGACAAGAAGAAAAAGGACTGTCTTACTGGACCCCTGACCTGCACATGGACATTGCACTCAGAAGGACTGCAACAGCTGCATACTTTGGGCTTCATCAAGAAAATGACTTTGCTTTACTTCTGCAACCTCAAGAAAGAACTCCCTGTAAGCTACAGGTAGATAGGAGTTGACCAGAGTTCCCTGCATCAAGTCCTGCAAAAATAGCCCAGCTGACCACTGGCCAAAAGTCATTTTAGGATTTGAACCAGGTGCAATCTGGCAGTTGGAGTCCTAACCTCCAAGGAGCAACTCAGAGCTTCTGGAACCTTGGGGTGAGTTGTGAACACTCAAGGGACCCTAGAAGTACTTTTGCAAGAAGATCTAGATGTTAGGAGAAGTTTTGGATCAACTTTGAAAAAAGCTCCATAAGTGGACTGACCCAACGTCGTGAGTGAAGCTGTACAAAATCTACTGAGACTCAGCCTGACTTGCAAGTTCGTACCGGTGAATAGCTCCAGAGCCCCCGACTTCCAGGATTTCACCAAGGGCTCATGGAGAGGCAATCCAACGATGTCAGGTTAAAATTGGCTTGCTGTGGAGGGTTGTCTGATGTCGGGGAAGAAAAGCTCAGTTTATAAGTCAGAAGGTAAAAGTTTGACAGAGGATTCCTATGCAGTATATCCGGGAGGGCTCCACTGAGGTCGGTTTCAACTTTCAACTTGGTCCTGGATGAAGATTTCCATCCTGAAAAAGTTTCTATGTCCGAACATAGGAAACTTTGACTGAGGCCTCCAGCACATTGTAGCTGAAAAGGGCTCCAGAGAGGATGGCCTCTTCTTGTGACTTTGTTCTGGTTAAAGAAAAATCTTCAAGAAAATGACTACGGCGGTCATTATGATAATGGCGGGATGCCCCACTGACAACCGTGCTGAAGGTCGACGAAAGACCCCCAGTGGCACTCCGCCATGTAATGACACCTGGAGCCATGCGCCATGCTGAGGTTGGTGACGGGGTCGATGCTGCTCCACCCTCACCGCAACGTCAGTCCAGATACTGCGTTGGCTATAGTGATGCAGTCATAAGTGTGGCTGTGTATCGAGACGCGGCAATGCCGGCAGACCAGCATCCTAGGAGCCTGTTCCCTCCCAGAGCAGTGCCACAGAACAGGTAAGTGCTGCCTGAGAGGGAAGGGGGTGTGTGTGCTGAGTGAGTGAGTGCGTGCATGGGGGTGTGCGTGTGTGTTCGTGAAGGCAGATGTTTGTGTGTATGAATGTGTGTGAATGTCGATGTATGTTTGCATGTGTATTTGGGGGTTGGGGGCTTAAACGGAGGTGGGGTGGTGGGGGGATGGTGCAGGGGAGGAGGGGTAGGGTGGAGGATTTTGGGTTTCTGGGTGGGGGTGGGGGGCTGCTCAGGGGCAGGTATTTGGGGGTTGTGGCAGTAGGGGGGTAGCATGTCACATACTGGTGACAGGACTGTGTATTCCTGTCACCAGTATGCTTTCTGCCAGGGATTATCTGGCGGGTATCCCGTCAGGAAATTCCTGGTGAAAATGGGATCATTATCACACCAGCAGTCTAGGCTCCACCACCGGGTCGAAAGTGGCTACCGTTGGCCCGGCGGTCGATTCAGGCCTGGCGGTGGGTAGTATCTTTTTATGGTGGTCTCCACCGCCATGCCGTCGGTGGTAATTACCGCCACCGCCGGCGGTGCGGTCATTACCGTCATGTTCTAAATACCACTTAAGTGTAAAGGTGAAACTTTAACCAAGGCCTCCCACTCAGTGTAGCCAAGCAGGGCTCCGTCGTGGTTGGCCTCAACTTTTGATTTTGCCCCGGTCGAGAGCGACTAGATGTCCAGAGTGGTGCTTTTGGTTTCTAAGTACTAGAACACATTTAGGGCCTAATTAAGAGTTTCGCAGACGTGAAAGCCCACCAGCCAAGTTCCTGAAATGGTGGCTGCTGCCTTCCGGGCGACCACTCTGTCGGAGCAATTAAGAGTTTCCCGCTGGGTTGGCAGGCAGCAACCTCAGTTTCCGCCTGCTAGCCTAGCAGGCAAAAGCCTACAGCATTATCTCTGGCTCATACTCGAGCCGGCGGCAATGCTATAGCCTGCAGGGTGCACTAGCACCTTTGCTATGTTCACTCTCTGCAGAGTAGACAGTGAACATTACAATGGTGCTGGGTAGGGAGGCCCCTGCACTGCATGGGCAGTGCAGGGGACCCCCTCTGATCCCTGCACCTGTTCTCCGTCAGCCTTTTCATGGCAGTGTTACTGCCATGAAAAGGCTGGTGGAGAACGAGGTCGGAATCTGCAGGACAGCTGCAGCGCCGGACTGGCAGATTAAGATTTCCACCAAAGCCAAGCCTGAAGATCATGGATCCTAGCTGTGCTGGCACTCTGACCGCCAGGGTTTTAATGTGGCAGACGGACTGCCACAACAGTGGCGATCCTGACCGCCACAGCGAGTGTGGCAATCTGAAGATCGACACACTCATAATGAGGCCCATAATCTTTAAAAATTCATATCTCTGTTCTCTTTATTGGATTTTGTCATTTTGGTGTCATTTTAAAGATAAGAATATATTCTATTTTTAGAAATTGATGTAGGATTTATATTGTGTTTTACGTATTTACTGTTTTGTAAATATTAAATGCTTTACACACCTGTCTCCTAAGTTAAGCCTAACTGCCAAGTTACCAAGGGTTGAGCCAGGATTTATTTATTGAGACCTTTACTGGATCTGGAGGGGGTTTGTGGCCTATTGCTAAGTTTAGGTACTTATCTGCCCTTACCAATAATTCCCTTTCCAACAAATGTGTCTTATAGATGGGTCTGTAAGAGATTCATCATGTGGAAGAAATAGCTAAAAAAAATGTATTGCAGGTGGAGGGAGCTGAAACCCATTGAGGTGCTTGGTGCCGCCCCCCTGTGTAAATCGGCAACGTAACTGCAGATCCAAGCCCAATCAAAAAATCACATACAATCACTCATGGACCTACTCACATACTCAATGATAACCCATACAACCACTCTCACACCTAATCTCAGACCCGCACAGTCACTCTCACACCCCTTCATGCACTGACACAACCACTCACTCACCCATTCACATATGCACTGACACAATCACTTAGCTGCTCACAGATCCTCACATACATTCACATACCCAGTCACACACCCATACAGCCACTTACTCACCCACCCAGAGACCCACACAATTACTCAGAAACGCACTTGCAAATGTACTCACACAGTCACGTAGCACTCACAGACCCCCACAGCTGTTCATACACCCACTCACTGACCTATACATTCACTCGCAGACCCATATAGCCACTCACACAACCACTTGCACAACCATACAGCCACTCACACACCCACTCAGACTCCCACAAAACCACTCTCACTCAGAGCCCCATAAGCCACTCACACACCCACTCATAGACCCACACAAATACTTATGAACCCATTTGCAGACCCATACAGCAACTCACTTACTCACTCAGACACCCATGCAGTCACTAACACACCCACCCACATAACCACTGACGCACTCACATACACACTCACAGGCCCACACAGGCACTAACACAGCCACACACAGACTTAATCATACTCTGATACGGCCACTCACAACATACCCACTGTTGGGAAATGTTTTATTGTTAAGGGCAGGTAAGTACCTACACTTAGCAATAAGCCACTAACCTTCACTTAGGTCCAGTTAGGTCTCAATAAATTAAACCCAGCTCAACCCTTGGTAGCTTGGCAATGAGCAACAAGGCTTAACTTAGGAGACAAAGTGTAAAGCATTCAACTATCACAAAACAGTAATTAAATAAAACACAGGAAACAGTTTAATCTGATAAAGGGAACCATAGATATGAATTTTTAAAGAATCAATGCTTTTTGGCACTTAGAATGGAATAACGCCAATCTGCTCATCTGGTCGCACCACGAACAGGACAAAGTTTAAGTTTACGGCTGCCCCGATAGAGCCCTGCTCGGCTACAGCAAGCGGGAGGCCTCGGTCAAAAGGTTACCTTCGTACTTAGTAAATTTCTTGAAGATTTTCTTCAGCTGGACTAAGTCACCAGTCCAGTCCAACCTCCTGGAACTCTTCCTCCGATATGAGTCGTGGGAGCCCTCAGTGAAGGTTTCTACTTTTGGACTTAGACATTTTTCCGAGATGAAAATCCTTTGACCGGGACAAACCGGAATCTTGATCTGACGGATGAACTGCCTGGAAGGTCCCGGTCAACTTTCTATGTTTAGACTTAGGCCCTCATTCCAACCCTGGCGGTCTCTGACCGCCAGGGCGGAGGGCAGCGGAAGCACCGCCAACAGGCTGGCGGTGCTTCCAGGGCTATTCTGACCGCAGCGGTAAAGCCGCGGTCAGAAAAGGGGAACCGGCGGTTTCCGCCGGTTTTCCCCTGGCCCAGGGAATCCTCCATGGCGGCGCTGCTTGCAGCGCCGCCATGGGGATTCCGACCCCCTTCCCGCCAGCCTGTTTCTGGCGGTTTCCACCGCCAGAACCAGGATGGCAGGAACAGGTGTCATGGGGCCCCTGGGGGCCCCTGCACTGCCCATGCCACTGGCATGGGCTTGGGCAGTGCAGGGGCCCCCTAACAGGGCCCCATACAGACTTTCACTGTCTGCTTTGCAGACAGTGAAAATCGCGACAGGTGCCACTGCACCCGTCGCACCCCTGCAACTCCGCCGGCTCCATTCGGAGCCGGCTTCCTCGTTGCAGGGGCTTTCCCGCTGGGCCGGCGGGCGGCCTTTTGGCGGTCGCCCGCCGGCCCAGCGGGAAAGCCAGAATGGAATCCGCAGTCTCCTGACCGCGGAGCGGGCATTTGGCGGTGACCGCATGGCGGGCGGCGACTGCCGCCCGCCACGGTCAGAATGACCGCCTTAGTCACTTTTTGGGAGATTTTCTTCACTGGGACGAACCTGAAAGTCAGGCCAGGTCACGGTTGAGGCAAAGAGGAATATAGAGGAGGGACCGGGAGATTAGTGGTCCAGTGTACGGCCTCCCAATACAACCATTATAAGACAAATTAGTACACTGTTCCAACCAAAAACAATATTAAGAGTGAACCAAATTCTGCAGGAGCGAGAACCCTCATGCATTACACTGGATGACTGGCTTCATCATTGGGAAAGCTCCTCGTGAGGCCGGTGCTGCAATGCCTAACTGTAGGAGGCTGGACTGGCTTGAAGTGAGTACCAAGGGGTACTTACACCTTGCACCAGGCCCAGGTATCCCTTATTAGTGTTTAGGGTGTCTAGCAGCTTAGGCTGATAGATAATGGTAGCTTAGCAGAGCAGCTTAGGCTGAACTAGGAGACGAGTGAAGCTCCTACAGTACCACTAGTGTCATATGCACAATATCATAAGAAAACACAATACACAGATATACTAAAAATAAAGGTACTTTATTTTTATGACAATATGCCAAAAGTATCTCAGTGAGTACCCTCAGTATGAGGATAGCAAATATACACAAGATATATGTACAAAATACCAAAAATATGCTGTATAGTATTAGAAAACAGTGCAAACAATGTATAGTTACAATAGGATGCAATGGGGACACATGGGGATAGGGGCAACACAAACCATATACTCCAAAAGTGGAATGCAAACCACAAATGGACCACAAACCTATGTGACCTTGTAGAGGGTCGCTGGGACTGTAAGAAAACAGTAAGGGTTAGAAAAATAGCCCACCCCAAGACCCTGAAAAGTGAGTGCAAAGTGCACTAAAGTTCCCCAAAGAGCACAGAAGTCGTGATAGGGGAATTCTGCAGGAAAGACCAAAACCAGCAATGCAACAACAATGGATTTCCAGACGAGGGTACATGTGGAACAAGGGGACCAAGTCCAAAAGTCACGACCAAGTTGAGAGTGGGCAGATGCCCAGGAAATGCCAGCTGTGGGTGCAAAGAAGCTGCTACTGGACAGCAGAAGCTGAGGATTCTGCAGGAACGACAAGGGCTAGAAACTTCCCCTTTGGAGGATGGATGTCCCACGTCGTGGAGAGTCGTGCAGAAGTGTTTTCCTGAAGAAAGACCACAAACAAGGCTTGCTAGCTGCAAGTCGTGTGGTTAGGGTTTTTGGATTCTGCTGTGGCCCAGGAGGGACCAGGATGTCGCCAATTGCGTCAGGGGACAGAAGGGGTGCCCAGCAGGACAAGGAGCTCTCTCAGAAGCAGGCAGCACCCGCAGAAGTGCCGGAACAGGCACTACAAAGAGGAGTGAAATGGTGCTCACCCGAAGTTGCACAAAGGAGTCCCATGACGCCGGAGGACAACTCAGGAGGTCGTGCAATGCAGGTTAGAGTGCCGTGGACCCAGGCTTGGCTGTGCACCAAGGATTTCTGCCAGAAGTGCACAGAGGCCGGAGTAGCTGCAAAAGACGCGGTTCCTAGCAATGGAGTCTGGCGTGGGGAGGCAAGGACTTAACTCCACCAAACTTGGACTGAAGAGTCACTGGACTGTGGGAGTCACTTGGACAGAGTTGCTGGATTCAAGGGACCTCGCTCGTTGTGCTGAGAGGAGACTCAGGGGACCGGTGATGCAGTTCTTTAGTGCCTGCGGTAGCAGGAGGACGATTCCGTCGACCCACTGGAGATTTCTTTGGAGCTTCTAGTGCAGAGAGGAGGCAGACTACCCCCACAGCATGCACCACCAGGAAAACAGTTGAGAAGGCGGCAGGATCAGCGTTACAGAGTTGCAGTAGTCGTCTTCGCTACTTGGTTGCAGTTTTGCAGGCTTCCAGCGTGGTCAGCAGTCGATTCCTTGACAGAAGGTGAAAAGAGAGATGCAGAGGAACTCTGATGAGCTCTTGCATTCATTATCTAAGGAATTCCCCAAAGCAGAGACCCTAAATAGCCAGAAAAGAGGGTTTGGCTACTTAGGAGAGAGGATAGGCTAGCAACACCTGAAGGAGCCTATCAGAAGGAGTCTCTGACGTCACCTGCTGGCCCTGGCCACTCAGAGCAGTCCAGTGTGCCAGCAGCACCTCTGTTTCCAAGATGGCAGAGGTCTGGAGCACACTGGAGGAGCTCTGGGCACCTCCCAGGGGAGGTGCAGGTCAGGGGAGTGGTCACTCCCCTTTCCTTTGTCCAGTTTCGCGCCAGAGCAGGGATGAGGGGTCCCTGAACCGGTGTAGACTGGCTTATGCAGAAATGGGCACCATCTGTGCCCATGAAAGCATTTCCAGAGGCTGGGGGAGGCTACTCCTCCCCTGCCTGAACACCTTTTTCCAAAGGGAGAGGGTGTAACACCCTCTCTCTGAGGAAGTCCTTTGTTCTGCCTTCCTGGGCCAAGCCTGGCTGGACCCCAGGAGGGCAGAAACCTGTCTGAGGGGTTGGCAGCAGCAGCAGCTGCAGTGAAACCCCTGAAAAGGCAGTTTGGCAGTACCCGGGTCTGTGCTACAGACCCGTGGGATCATGGGATTGTACCAACAATGCCAGGATGGCATAGAGGGGGCAATTCCATTGTCTTAGACATGTTACATGGCCATATTCGGAGTTACCATTGTGAAGCTACACATAGGTAGTGACCTATATGTAGTGCACGCGTGTAATGGTGTCCCCGCACTCACAAAGTCCGGGGAATTGGCCTTGAACAATGTGGGGGCACCTTGGCTAGTGCCAGGGTGCCCACACACTAAGTAACTTAGCACCCATCCTTTACCAGGTAAAGGTTAGACATATAGGTGACTTATAAGTTACTTAAGTGCAGTGTAAAATGGCTGTGAAATAACGTGGATGTTATTTCACTCAGGCTGCAGTGACAGGCCTGTGTAAGAATTGTCAGAGCTCCCTATGGGTGGCAAAATAAATGCTGCAGCCCATAGGGATCTCCTGGAACCCCAATACCCTGGGTACCTCAGTACCATATACTAGGGAATTATAAGGGTGTTCCAGTATGCCAATGTAAATTGGTAAAATTGGTCACTAGCCTGTTAGTGACAATTTGAAAGAAATGAGAGAGCATAACCACTGAGGTTAAGATTAGCAGAGCCTCAGTGAGACAGTTAGTCATAACACAGGTAACACATACAGGGCACACTTATGAGCACTGGGGCCCTGGATGGCAGGGTCCCAGTGACACATACAACTAAAACAACATATATACAGTGAAATATGGGGGTAACATGCCAGGCAAGATGATACTTTCCTACACTAACGGGCTCCCCAAAGGGGGTGCTCTTAACCGAGTTGCTCAGATAGTAGCAGATGCGAAACAAGTCGTTTCAATCTGGTGCCCAATTGTAAGTACCCAAGCAAAAGTGGAGGGAATAGAGCGTTAAAGTTGGTTCACCATCAACGAATATAAATCATAATTTTAATCAGTCTTTGTGTGATGGGGGCCAAGGTTAAAAACAAAAGGAGGAGTAATGGGTGATTAGTAATGTTCACCTGCTCTCACTGAAAAAAGAGAGGATAAAACCAACTATGGTACCTCACTGTAACAGGTCTACATGTTTCGCGTCTAAGTGGTCCATCCCCAGTGTCAGGATAGAGCTAAAAAAGGATCGCTTGTCAGAACAAGGACTCCGACACGCGTCCCGACACGCGTCTTCGGGGACGCGTGTCGGAGGGGTAGGTGCAATTACCTACATTAAGGACACTGAAAATTTTAGTTCCTTGTTCTGACAAGCGATCCTTTTTGCGCTCTATCCTGACACTGGGGATGGGCGACCTTATTGATTTAACGAATAGAACTAAGTAAGTGACTGCCTTTTTTTTCACGCATTGTTGATTACTTGAGCTTAGGTTTTGGAGACGTTTTTTTCATTGGTCCTGATGAAGCGTCATTCGATCCGGCTGGACCACCTAGACGCGAAACATGTAGACCTGTTACAGTGAGGTACCATAGTTGGTTTTATCCTCTCTTTTTCCAGTAAGAGTAGGTGAACATTACTAATCACCTGTTACTCCTCCTTTTGTTTTTAACCTTGGTCCCCATCACACTAAGACTGATTAAAATTATGATTTATATTTGTTGATGGTGAACCAATTTTAACGCTCTATTCTCTCCACTTTTTCTTGGGTACTTACAATTGGGCACCCGATTGAAACAACTTGTTTCGCATCTGCTACTATCTGAGCAACTCGGTTAAGAGCACCTGCTTTGGGGAGCCCGTTAGGCATTGCAGCACCGGCCTGACGAGGAGCTTTCCCAATGATGAAGCCAGTCATCCAGTGTGATGCATGAGGGTTCTCGCTCCTGCAGAATTTGGTTCGCTCTTGTTATTGTTTTTGGTTGGAACAGTGTACTAATTTGTCTTATCACGGTTGAGGCAAGCCAGCTAGACTTGTCACAGCAGGTTGGTCGCTTTATGGAAATTTTTTCCAAAAGTTCTCCAAACTTCGTCGGTCCCTTTATGGAGCTTTTTTCCAAAAGTTCTCCAAACTTCTGAATCTTCTCCCAGATGTTCTTTTAAGGTTCTTTTGGTGTCCACATCTCACCCCAAGGTTCCAGGTGTTCTGAGTTGCTCCTTGAGGATGCGGGCTACAACTCCCAGAATGCACCAGGCACAAACTCCAAATTGGCCACTGCACAGCGGTCAGCTGCTCAGTTTCTTCAGGAGTTGGTGCAGGGGATTCTGGTTAGCAATTTTTACCTGTAACAAACAGGGAGTCCCTCCTTGAACCAGTAGAAGCCAGGCAAAGTCCTTCTTGTGGTAAAGCCCAAGTGTGCAGCTGGTGCTGTCCTCCAGAGTGCAGTGTGCAGGTGCAGATCAGGGGTCTAGTAGGGCAGTCCTTCTTCTCCTGTAGCTCTTCCTTTTAGGGATCTGAGGTGTGGGTGCAGGTCTATCAGTTTTATCCTTGCTCCTGGGTGAAAAACAGGGGAATCCTGGTTTTCCAATCAGGCGCAATGTCCTTCCCCCTGTGATGACTACTTCCTGGGAAGTGTGGCAAAAATCAGTCCCAGGGAACAACATTCCTCAAAAATCCATCATGGCTGAAAATGATTTTTGAAAGTTACATCTGACTGAGCCCACCCACTGGTGTGGCTAAACATCCTAAACACACCCCTCTCCTAATCTAATCAAGGGGGGACCTAATTGTCTGGGTCTGCAGGATGTGAGGGAGATGCTGGGTTGCTCCAAATGTCCTTCCCTGCCTTTGAAGACCAGTTTGGCAGTCCTCCCCCCTGCCCGCTTCTCCATCTGCTGAGGGAAGATCTCCTCCTCCAGGCACATCTCATTGTGTTGCCCCCAGGCTACTTCACACCTCATCAAGGCAGCCTGGCCCAGCTGCCAGAGGCTGGCCAATCAGAGCAAAGCAGCAAAACACTAAAGGGCTAGAGTTAGCAACTTTTTTAGGTAAAGTTTAAAACTCTTTACCTGAACAAGTTATATTAAATCCAACAATTGTAAGTTGTGGGATTTATTATAACAATTAATTTGATACCAAACGTGAAATATGTGACACTTTAGGGGACTATATAAATTAAAAGAAAGTCTCCCCATTCTAGCCTATGGAGGCCATTCACTACAATGAGTGAAAAGGGAATTTGGCTGTTTTACCTCATCAGAGCTTATAAAACTATTTGTATATGGTCCCTGCTTATAATTACATGGCACCTATGGCACACCTTAGGGGTGACTTATATGTAAAAATAAGGTAGTTTAAGACTTTGGAAGTACTTTTAATTCCATCGTTGAATTTGCATGTGACTTTAATGAAAGCAGCCAGAAAGGCAGGCCTGCCTTTAAAATGACACCGTACCTCAGCAGTGCACCTATGGGTGCACTACCTATGCTGGGGTCCCTAAACGTACATGTCCTACCATATACTAGGAACTTATAGGGGTAGCTTAATATTGCCAATTATAATCAACCTAATTTGCAAATCCACTTTACACAGAGCACTGGCCCTGGGACTGGTAAGCAGTATCCAGGGCACAGTCAAGAGTTAGTAACCACCAGTATCCGTCCAAAATGTTTGGGGGTGACCTGGGCAAAAAGGAGGACATTCCTACACCCACTCACATACCTACCGCCACACACATAGCTACTCACAGACCTAGTCAGCCAATCACACATCCAACTTGATGTGGCAGGCCCAGGAGTGCCATGACTACTATCACTGCATGCAATATAGGTAATATAGGACTTACAGCCCTAAGGCATGGTGCACTATAATGCATGTGAGGGTATCTGTGCATGAGTAAATATGCCTCTACTGTGTCTTTGCTAAACCTTAAGACATAGTAAGTGTACAGCAGAGCCATAGCAAATGCATGTGGTGTACACTGGCCATTACGAGTTCCATAGCTACATGATGGCCTCTCTGAACCCTAGGATGTTCGGTATCCAACAACTCAGACTAGTAGCCCTACACTGATGCTAGTGTTGGATTTATTATAAAATGTACCCAGGGGGCACCTTAGAAGTGACCCTGCAAAACCCAATAGCCCTGGCATGGTTGCTGACTATTCCTAGCAAGCCTGCTGCCACCACCAGAAATGATTCCAGACTCCTGGGGTGAATTCATATCTCCGGTTCCCCTTATCCGTAACTGGACCTAAGTGGAGATTAGTGGCCTATTGCTAAGTGTAGGTACTTACCTGCCCTTACCGTGACTAAGTTGACAAAAATCTAATAAAGGGAACCAGAGATATTAATTTTCAAAGAATAGATGTTTTCTAGTGCATAGAAATCAAAAGCATCAATCTGAACATCTGGTCACACTTGACGAGGGCAAACTCAAATTTTGCAGCTGACCTCAATGGAGCCTAGCTCGGCTACAGTGGGCGAGAGGCATTAGTTAAAGTTTTACCTTCATACTTAGGCGGTCATTCTGACCCTGGCAGTTGAAAACCACCAGGGCAGAGTGCCGCGGAAGCACCGCCAACAGGCTGGCGGTGCTTCATGGGCAATTCTGACCGCAGCAGTAAAGCCGCGGTCAGAAAAGGGCAACTGGCGGTTTCCCTCCGGTTTTCCCCTGCCCCAAAGAATCCTCCATGGCGGCGCTGCTCGCAGCACCGCCATGGGGATTCCGACCCCCTTCCCGCCATCCTGGTCCTGGCGGTAAAAACCGCCAGGAACAGGATGGCGGGAACGGGTGTCGTGGGGCCCCTGGGGGCCCCTGCACTGCCCATGCCACAAGCATGGGCAGTGCAGGGGCCCCCTAACAGGGCCTCATAATGATTTTCAGTGTCTGCCTAGCAGACACTGAAAATCGTGATGGGTGCCACTGCACCCGTCGCACACCAGCAACTCCGCCGGCTCAATTCGGAGCCGGCTTCATCGTTTAGGGGCTTTCCCGCTGGGCGGGCGACCGCGAAAAGGCCGCCCGCCCGCCCAGCGGGAAAGTCAGAATGACCGCCGCGGTCATTTGACCGCGGTACGGTCTTCTGGCGGTTCCCGCCAGGCGGGCGGCTTCCGCCGCCCGCGGGGGTCAGAATGACCCCCTTAGTCTTTTTCTTGAAGATTTTCTGGAGGATTTTGTGTTGTTTTTCACTGTGTTACTGTGTGTTTTTGTTCAAATACTTTACACATTGCCTCTGAGATAAGCCTAACTGCTTGCGCCAAGCTACCAAGGGGGTGAGCAGAGGTTATCTGAGCTGTGTATCTCCCTTATCCTACTTGGACAGGGTGCAAACTGACTGCAAAGTAGAGACCCCTTTTCTAACACCGAAGTTGAGGCTTTTGGAGCCACAGAATCAAAATCTATGATAAATCTGGATTTGCCCATGTATAATCTTTTCACTCTGTTTCTACCTCTAGTGTCAGGTTCAATTGCATCAATTGCCACAAATCTCAGGAGTTTTTTATTCTGAAAATGAGTTTCAGCAAAATGCTGAGCTACTGGCTATTGTTTGTCGTTATGGCGTATTACCCTCATGTGCTTCAGAATATGCCTTTTGACCTTATGCATTGTACTGCCCATGTACACCTTGCCACAACTACACACAATACTCTTTATTACATGTCAATACCTGCCTGATTGTGTAGTGTCTAGATGTATTAGGACTCATGAGTTGGGAGCGGTTTGAGCTATTACTGGAAGCCTTCCTTTTTATACAGCGATAAAATCCACCTTCCTCATGTTAGTAATTATCCTTTGTGTTCTGTGTGACTAGATTGTGAGTGAGATTGTCCTTCAGTGAGCAACTCCTCCTGAATGTAACCTGGAGGTGCTCATGTACATATTTGCCCAGTATATCACCAGTCCAAAGGATATGCCAATGTTTGTTAAGTATCCTCCTGATGTCCGAAGCCTGATTTAAGTAAGTGGTAATGAAACTCATGTTGTCTGACTCCTCCTTGTGTTTCCCTGTGGCGTGCAGGAGTTGTATCCTCAACACTAAGTCTATCCTTGTATATGCCTGTTTGACAACCTTCTGGATGTAACATCTTTAACTGAACCTTTGTCTTATGACCTCTCTTTCTTTTTCAAAGTCTTTGCTAGTGATGCAGTTGCACTTAGCCTGTAGAAGTTCCCTACAGGGGATGCTGTAAATCAAGTTGGCAGGATGTGTACTGCTAGCAAATAATTAACTGATACTTGCTGTTACTTTACAAAACAGATTTGTGTGTAGGTTGCCCTCATTTACTGAGACTGTAACATCAAGAAACTCAATCATGTTTTTTCTAATATGCCCAGTGAATTGCAGATTGTATTCCTTCCTATTCAGCTCTGCAATTACCTCTCTGCCAGACTTCTCATCCCCTCTCCAGATGACAAACACATCATCGATAAACCTTGCCAATAGTGCCACACTTTCCTCGAAACTCCTCAGATTACTGGCCATTTGCTCCTCCCAACAGCCTATGAATAAGTTTGTGTAGCTGAGGGCAAAGCAGATGCCCATTGTTGTCCCTTGTGACTCCTTGTACAGTTGGTTATTAAAAAGGAACAAGTTGTGTTTCAAGCAATAGTGTATCATGTCCAGTAAAATTTTAGAGTGTTGCAGGAGGGAATAGGAAACATCGTTTACATCAATGTATTTACAATACAATTAATTTGCAACAATGCCTTTACCATGCATATGTCTTTACCCTGCATGCCTTTACCACGCATGTCTTTACCACAAATATACCTTTACCACACATGCCTTTACAATGAATTTCCTTTAAAAGTTATGCATGGTAAAGGTATATGTGTGGTAAAGGTTTTAAAGGTAAGTATTATTTATTTTTATTTTGTAAAGGCATGAATGGTAAAGGTGTATGCGTGGTAAAGGTTTTGCAGGTAAGTAGAGGTAAGTATTAAGTATTTTAAGTGTTTATATATATATTCATGTACATGCACACACATCTACTGGTGGTTCAGTGAAAAAGCGTTTTTGACTTCCCTATATCTTTGTCACCATATGTCAAACCTTCATTAAATTTTCCAAAGAAAGTGCCTTGGTAAATCTTGTTGCGTATTGAAAGTTTTGGATGGAATGTTTTGGGGTGATCTGCCAAGCGGTGGCTGAGAAAAAAGCGGGGGGGGGGACAAGAAACTTGTGGTGTTTCCCATGTGAATACATATAGGAAGCGTAGACATGACTACAGCCCGAACAACTGCATGGAATTACACCAAATTTATCAGAAAGCTAACTTTTGGTATGCAGTTTACACTTTTGCTAACTTGGTGTAAATCAGTATAGTAACTTTTAAGACATTAAAGGAAATCCGAATTTGAATATCTGGGCTCGTGAATAATTATTGAATATTCACGAATTTTCCTGAATGTGCATGTGAAAAGAAGCACTGTAATTGGCTGACCACAACCTAACTAGAATGTTGCAGCTGCCATTTTATTTCATAAGACATGGTCCTCAGGGGTGAAAATTCCAAATGAAAGTGGCATAAAGGGTCAGGGTGGAGGTACCATGACCCCAGGGATGTGATATTGGTGTAATTTAGGTGCTAATTATGGGTTTAAAATAATTGTGTGACCCATTGTGCAATATTTGTGAAGCTTCACAAATATTTGTGAATTTTCACAAATTATTCACAGAACATCTGCAAATATGAACATATTTGGAAGAGAACCCAAAGACCCATTCCTACTCGAAGTCATTCTCTTATACACGCACTTGGAGACTCATGTGCCTACTCACACACCCATTCAGACACTGATTCAGCCACTCACAGACACCCTCAGACCCTCAAGCACCCACTTACAGATCCACTCAGACCCTGATGCACTTACTCACAGACGCAGTGAGACACTGATGCATCCACACGCAGACCCACTGAGGCACTCATGCACCCACTCACAGACCACTCAGAGCCTCATGCACCCACACACAGACCCACTCAGACACTGATGCACCCGCTCACTGTCCCACTCAGATCCTCACAGACCCACACAGTCCTTCATGCACCCACTCACAGTCCCATTCAGAGCCTCATGCACCCACTCACAAATCCACTCAGACCCTCATACACCCACTCACAGACCCATTCAGACACTGTTGCTCCCACTCACAGAGCCATTCAGACACTGATGCACCCACTCACTGTCCCACTCAGACCCTAATGCATACTCAAAGACCCACACAGACACTGACGCACCCACTCACTAACCCACTCAGATAGTGACCCATCTACTCATTGACCCACTCAGACCCTCATGCACCTACTCACAGACCAACAGAGACACTAACACAACTACTCACAGACCCACTCTGCCATTGACGTACCCAGTCACAGGCCCACTCAGACAAAGATGCACCCACTCACAGACCTATGCAGTCCCTCATGCACCCAGTCACAGTCCCATTCAGACACTGTTGCACCCACTCACAAATCCACTGAGTCCCTCAAGCACCCACTCACAAACCCATTCAGACACTGTTGCTCCCACTCACAGACCCACTCGAACCCTCACACACCCATTCACAGACCCACACAGACCCTCACACACCCACTCATAGACCCACATAGTCCCTCATACACCCACTCACTGCCCGATGCAGACCCTCACGCACCCACTCACAAATCCACTCCAACTCTCATGGACCCACTAACAGTCCCACTCAGACACTGTTGCACCCACACACAGACCACTCAGACCCTCACACACACCCACTCACAGACCCACACAGACACTGACACAGTCATTCATAAACCCATTCAGACACTGATGCACCCACTCACAGACCCATTTAGACCCTCACACACCCACTCACAAATCCACTATGACCATCATACATCCACTCACAGACCCATCAAGACCCTCATGCAACCACTTACAGATCCATCACACACTGATGCACCCACCCACAGACCTAATGAAACACTGATGCGTCCACACACAGACCCACAGAGACACTCATACTCCCACTCACAGACCACCCAGAGATCATGCACCCACTCACAGATCAACTCAGACACTGAAGCACTGTGAGAAAGTAGCCTCTTTCTAGCTTGGTTACCCCCACTTTTGGCCTGTTTGTGAGTGTGTGTTTTTACTGTGTCACTGGTATCCTGCTAGCCAGGACCCCAGTGCTCATAGATAAAAACCTATATGTCAGTATGTTTTGCATGTCTCACTGGAATCCTGCTAGCCAGGACCCCAGTGCTCATAGTTTGTGGCCTAATGTGTATGCCTGTGTCGTGCCTAACTGTGTCACTGAGGCTCTGCTAATAAGAACCTCAATGCTTATGCTCTCTCTGCTTTTAAATTTGTCACTGTAGGCCAGTGACTTAATTTACCAATTTCAATTGGCACACTGGACCCCCCCTTATAAGTCCTTGCTATATGATACCTAGGTACTCAGGGCATTGGGATTCCAGGAGGTCCATATGAGCTGCAGCATTTCTTTTGCCACCCATAGAGAGCTCAGACAAACCCTTATACAGGACTGCTGGTGCAGCCTGCGTGAAATAACACACATGTTTTTTCATAGCCATTTTCACTACACATAAGTAACTTATAAGTCACCTATATGTCTACTCTTCACTTGCTGAAGGTTAGGTGCAAAGTTACTAAGTGTGAGGGCACCCTTGCACTAGCAAAGGTGATCCACATAGTTCAGGGCCATTTCCCTGGACTGTGTGAGTGCGGAGACACCATTACACGTGTGCACTATATATAGGTCAATACCTATATGTAGCTTTACAATGGTAACTCCGAATATGGCCATGTAACATGTCTAAGATCATGGAATTGTCCCCCCATTCCAAATTTGGTATTGGGGAACCAATTCCATGCATCGTAGGGGCTCCACAATGGACCCCCGTACTGCCAAACCAGCTCTCTGAGGATTGCACTGCAGCTGCAGCTGCTGCCACCTCACAGACAGGGTTCTGCCCTCCTGGGGTCTGGGCAGCCCAGTCCCAGGAAGGCAGAACAAAGCATTTCCTCTGAGAGCAGGGTGTTACATCCTCTCCCTTTGGAAATAGGTGTTACAGGCTGGGGAGGGGTAGGTTCCCCCAACCTCTGGAAATGCTTTGAAGGTGCCCTCTTTGCATAAACCAGTCTACACCGGGTCAGGGACCCCTTCTCTCTGCTTTGGTGCAAAACTTGACAAAGGAAAGGGGTGTGACCACTCCTCTGTCCATCGCCACACCAGTGGTGGTGCCCAGAGTTCCTCCAGTGTGTCCCAGACTTCAGCCATCTTGCTTTGCATGATGTGGGGGCACTCTGGAGGGCTCTAAGTGGCCCGTGTCAGCAGGTGACGTCAGAGACCCCTCCTGATAGGTCCTTAGCTGATAAGGTAGCCAATCCCCCTCTAAGGGATATTTAGGGTCTCTCCTGTGGGTTCTCTTCAAATTCTGCTTGCAAGTTTCCTTCAGGAATCCTCTGCACCAACTTCAGACTCCTCTGACCTTGGATCAACTGCAGCCTGCTCCAGGAAACGCTGTAACTGCAACAAAGTGTCTACAAGAGACACTTTTCTTCAGCAACCTCAGCTCCAAATCAGCAACTGCAACAGTTTCCATTGTGTGCATGCTCTGAGGAGTCCCTGTCTTCATCCTGCACCAGAAGGACCGAAGAAATCTCCCATGGAGTGACGGAGTCACTCCCATGCTCCAGGAAGGCACTTTCCAAGATGACGACTGGTACCCTGGGACTCCTCTCACAGTGACAAGCGTGCTCCTAAGGACACAGAGGGTGGACATCATTGACATAGATTGTCCTGAGTTCCTGCTAACACAATTTGGAGGAGGTAAGACCTTGCTTTCCCTGAGAGCGACAGTACTCCTGTGTACTGCGTCTTCTTCCCCTCCTGAAGCCTCTGTGCACTCTTTGCAAAATTCCTTCATGCCTTGCCTGGCCCAGGTCCCCAACACCCCATCCTGTGACGCTCAACTCTCTGAGTTGTTCTGCTGCGGTGTGGGACCTTCTTTTGTTGTGCTGCACCCACTGTGTTTGCACATCCTTTGAACCTGGATTCTGCAACTCCCGGGGGTGGTGGCTGGCATCCTGAGGACTCTCTAAAGTGCCGAGAGCCCCCTTTTCCTCCTCACACAGAGTTGAGGCCCCCAAGTCTCTTCTGAGTCCATCCAGCACCATTTTGATGCACAACGCACTTTTGTCGTAGCCGAAGCTTGTTGGCAATTTCCAACATGAAATCTTGTCTGCAACAATTTTCACACCGTGCGACATCTTTTGCATCATGCAGGAACCCATTGGCATCTTCCTAGGGTGCAATTCAGCAGTCTTCAACTAACAAGGGACTCTTCTTTTGCACCCTCTTCTGGATTGGCAGGGGCTCCTGTCCTTCCTAGAACTTCTTTCGACTTCTGGAATTGGTCTCCTTTCTTTGCAGGTCTTCAGGTCCAGTAATCCAGCAGTTGTTCTTTGCAGACCTCGTTGGCTGCTGCAAAATCCCAATAACGAGGTGTAGTGTGTCCTAAGGAAACTTGCAGTACTTTACTCCTGCTTTTCTGGGCTCTGGGGTGGGGTAATTTACTTACCTTTACTGTATTCTTACTCTCCCAGCAATTCTGCACACACTACGCTTGTCTAGGAGTAAATTTGTGATTCACATTCCATTTTCTTAGTATATGGTTTGTGTTGACCCTAGACCGATTTTCTCCCATTGCAATCTATAGCATTTCCTATTTTTGCATTGTTCTATGACTCTTTACTTGTCTAACTTTGGTGTCTAGTGTATATATTGTGTATAATACTTACCTCCAGAAGGAGTATTGTCTCTAAGATATTTTTGGTACTGTGTCACCCAAATAAATACCCTTATGTTTGGTAACACTGAGTATTGTCTTTACTTGTGTATAAGTACTGTGTAACTATAAGTGGCATTGCAGGAACTTTGCATGTCTCCTAGTTCAGCCTAAACTGCTCTGCTATAGCTACCTCTATCAGCCTAAGCTGCTAGAACACTACTACATTTTACTAATAAGGGATAACTAGACCTGGTATAAGGTGTAATTACCCAAGGTACCCATTACAAACCAGGCTAGACTCCTACAAGCACCCACTTGCCGACCCACTCAGACTCTCACACTCCCAATCACAGGCCCACTCAGACACGAACGCTCCGACTCACAGACCCATTCAAACACTGACACACCTACTCACTGACCCACTCAGACAGTGACATATTCACTCACTGTCCCACTCAGAATCTCATATAACCACTTACAGACCCACTCAGACACTGACACACCCACTCACTATCCCACTCAGACAGTGACCCATCTACTCACAGAATCACTCAGACACTGATACACTCACTCACTGACCCACTCAGCCAATGAGGTACCCACTCACAGACCCACACAGTCCCTCATGCACTGACTCACAGATCATTGAGACCCTCATGCACTCACTCATAAATCCACTCATTCTCACATGCACCCAGTCACAGACCCACACAGACACTGACACATCCACTCACAGACCCACTCAGTCCCTCATGTACCCACACACAGACCCACTGAGACACTCATACACCCACTCACAGACCCACTGAGACACTGACACACCCATTAAGACACTGATACACACTCTCACACACCCAGAGATCCTAAGAGCCACTCCCACCCCAGATATACTCTCTTACACCTATTCTCACAGTCAGAGAGAAAGGATACGGCCCACTCCTTTCGGCCATGCACGGCAGTGGTTTGATTCATACATAGTAATGAAAAGTACTACATGTGAGAAACCAGGGCTGATTGCAGAGGCCCCCTAACTTTTTGCCTCCTTTTTTGACTTTGTGCTGGTGTTTTCCTGACACTGATGGTGCCCTAGGTACTGCTCACCAGTCCCAAGGCCTATAGTTTGTATAAAATAAGTATTCAAATTAGGCTAATTATATTTGGCTATGTCAACCTACCTATAAGCCCCTAGTATACAGTAGGGAATATAGGTTTAGGGATCCCAGCATAGGTAGTGCACCCATTGGTGCACTGCTGAGGTGTCCAGTGTCATTTTAAAGGCAGGCCTGACTTGCTGGATGTTTTTAAATTAAAGTTATATGCAAATTCACTCCTACGGTGTGCCCTATGTGCCCCTAGGGCTGGGTGCCATGTACCTATAAGCAGGGACCTTATAAAAATAGTTTTATAGGCCCTGGTGAGGTAAAACAGCCAAATTCATTTTTCCCTCATGGTAGTAAATGGCCTTCATAGGCTAGAATGGGGAGACTTTATTTTAATTTATAAAGTCTCCTTAAGTATCAGATTCCTCAAGTTTGGCATCAAATTAAGTGTTAAAATAAATCCCACAACTTATAATTGTTGGATTTAATCTAACGTGTTCAGGTAAATAGTTTTTAACTCTACCTAAAATGTTGCCAACTTCAGCCCTGTAGTGCTCTGCACTGATTGGCCAGCCTCTGGCAGCCTGGCTAGGCTGCCTTGATGAGGTGTGAAGTAGCCTAGGCTGAACACAAAGAGATGTGCCTGGGGGAAGAGAATTTCCTTCAGCAGATGGAGAAGCAGGAAGGGGGAAGGGCTGCCAAACTGGTCTTCAAAGGCAGGGAAGGACATTTGGAGCAACCCACCAACTCTCTCACATCTTGCAAGCCCAGACAATTAGGTTCCTCCCTGATTAGATAAAGAGAAGGCAGGAGAAGGGTGTGTTTAAGATTTTAGCGCCACTAGTGGGTGGGGTCAGCCAGATGTAACCTCCAAAAATCAGTTTCAGTCATGATGGATTTTTGAAGAATGTTGCTCCCTGGGATTGGTTTTTGCCACACTTCATAGGAAGTGGTCATCACAGAGGGAAGGACCCTGCACCTAGGAGCAATGATAAAACTGGCAGAGCAACCAACACCTCAGATCCCTACCAGATTCCTACAAGGAAGAATGTCAGAAGAAGAAGGACTGCCCTGCTGTACCACTGACACTGCACTCTGAAGGACTGTACCAGCTGCACACTTTGGCTTCACCACTAAAATGACTTTCTCTTCTACTGCTTCAAGAAGGGACTCCTGGTTTGCTACAGGTACAAAGGAGCTGCCCAGAGTCCCCTGCATCAAATTCTGCAAGCAGAGCCCAGCTAACCAGCGTCCCTTGGCTATTTGGGGATTCTGGTCAGGTGCATTCTGGGAATTGTAGTTTCAACTTCTAAGGAGCAACTCAGAGCTTCTGGAACCTTGGATCAAGTTGTGGACATTTCAAGGACCCAAAAAGGACCTCTGGAAGAAGATCCAGAAGTTTGGAGAAGTTTGGAGCAACTCCATAAGGTGAAGAGGTGCATTATGGGAGTTGCAGTCCTAGACCCCAAGAGGCAAACCAGAGCCTCTGAACCCTTGGCTGGTGCTGTGGACCACTTTCCTGAAACAAGAGAAACTTCTGAAAGTAAGTGTGACAGTGTTACCTCATGAGTGGCCTGAACTCTGGACTTTGTCCCTTTCCAGTGTGTCCTTTTTTTTTTTAAACCTTTGAGCGCTAGTCGCGTCTATGTGCTAGAAAACATAAATTCTTGAAAAATTCATATATTTGAATCATTTTGGACGCGCACACGGAGGGCGGCAGGAGGCGGCACCACTTGTTCCTTCAGGGCAGGAGCCCTTTAAATTTTCAACAGCGCTCCCGCCTCGCGGGACGCGCACACGGAGGGCGGCAGGAGGCGGCACCACTTGTTCCTTCAGGGCAGGAGAACTTTAAATTTTCAACAGCGCTCCCGCCTCGCGGGACGCGCACACGGAGGGCGGCAGGAGGCGGCACCACTTGTTCCTTCAGGGCAGGAGCCCTTTAAATTTTCAACAGCGCTCCCGCCTCGCGGGACCCGCGCGGGCGGCGCCCGGGCAAAGCCCGGGCCAAGGGCAGGCCTGTCTTGCACCCGTCGGCGACCGGAGGAGGCTGGGCTGGGCCACACCATTTTCATCTTGATATTGAGGTCGGTGACTAGCGGTCGAATATACTGCAATCACCTGGACACCATACCATCATAGGTGAGCAGCATTTGTGCCCTTCTGTTGTTCTAGCCTCTCCAACAAGGCCCCAGTGGGGGGGAAATAGGGTGGGAACAGGGGAGGAAAAACACCTATAGAAAAAGACTGCCAAAATTCCGGCTGGATAAAAAGTGTCTAAATAAGCCAAGATGGGTAGACGGAAGGGGGGGGTGCTCCTGGAAAAGGCCGGTAACAACAAGACCCTAGACTGTTTTCTCCAAAAAGCGGTTGGGGCACTAGAAAAGGAAATTGAAATGGTAGAGCGCCGTCTAACTGCCCCCCCATTGATGGAGGCTCCACCGCAAACTCCAGCACAATCCCTCCATCCACCCGCTTCTCAGCCTGCCCGGCTATCTCACCTCTAACTACCCAAGAGTCTGCTGCGGAGACCCTGGAAAATGTTATACAGCCTCCAGAACTTACACAGCCTCTCCCAGATAGGTCTGTACCCACCTTAGAGCACAACACAAAGGGCAAAAGAAAACGAGGGGAGGCAAACCTAAGGAACAAACGGGCCCGCATCTTGAACTCCCTCAATCATGTCGTACCTACTCGGACCAAGGATTATATATCAGCCCAAGCACCTAACAATGACAGCCCAGAAATAGTTTATATAATTGAACAAATAAAAGACGAGCTCTCTAAAAAGCTACACCCTATAACAACTCGCCTATTAGCCATTGAGGAGAAACTAGATGGTCTCATCAAGCTCAAGCAGATGACCATCTCTCCCTCACCAGATTTGCAGTATTTCCGCCAAAATTTTCCCCCGAGCCCTCCAGGCAACAGTGCCAGTAGCCTTCCCCTATCACTGAGCATGGACCATAACCCTCTAACGAACTGCCCTGATTCTTCATATCAACCAGTGAAGGCTCCCACTGTTAGACTGGTCAATGCCTCAAAAGCCAAGTGTTCTAAGACTGCTCCTCTCTTTCCAAGGGGGAATGACGGAGCTGCTTCTTTCAATAATATGGGTACAAAATTCTACAAAGATACCCCTGATCAGATCCACCCTTCAGTAGATCGGATGCATAGGGATCAAGGGACTAATACGAGAACTTTACATCTACCACCGGAAGCTTGCCCTTATGTGCTTGTTATCACGAGTGTTCCCAAACTTAAAACCAACATCTCCGAAACATTTACAGAACTGAAAAATAAGGTAATTCATTGGCTACACAGAAATGCTAGATTTGCTTTTCATATGGTACCCTCAATATTAATGGTGAGGAGGGAGGGTTGGGTGGGTCCACTCAAGAATCCCGGCACAGGAGATTGTATCGTTATCAACTTTGATGCACCTACCCTTGTTCAGCAGCTCTCTTTGAATGTGTGCCAATCTAACACTCTAGGGGGAGAAATATTTCTGTGTAGACTTCAGGCTTTCTACCCTCACAAAGTTTTACCAGCTACTAAGGGGGCGCTAATGCCACCCAGAGGTGTCACTAGTTTGCAGATGCAGCCTGACCCCCAGCCGAGACGTAGCTCCCTTTTTTGCTTTCTGAAATCGATTGACTAAAAATCAGCCCTGTGCTCGGCTCACCCAAGCCCCAAGGATTAAAAAATTGGGATAAGAAGTATCCTATAGCTGGAAATATTGAAACATATGAAATGGGGTTAGGCAATCCTGAGGCCAATCAGATTCTTACTGCAGACATCAGAGATTCCACGCTAACCCCCACACTTGCCCAGCTAGAACCCTCTAGGATGGAAAACAGTCCCCCTCTTTCCTTCTGTGATCAGAGTTTGGAAATCTGTATTTGGGGAGCCAGTAAGGAGGGTAAGGTGAATGAGACCAACCTAGCCCCGGATTTAATAGGCCCCAGTAACTATGGGTCCTCTACACCAGCCCAGGCATCCGAATCGACTATGCTATGCCCCAATCTAAACGGGGTAAGTAATATCTTGGGTGACAATGTAGTGGGAAACCCAACTGAGGCCGGTTTAGTTACGATTGAAAAGGATACAAAACCTCCCCATGGCACTCCATTTGCAAGAGGGAACTCTACGGCTAAAATTCCCCAAGACAAAATAGATGGTCTAGACACAGTTCTTAGCTGGAATATTGCAGGGCTGGAGAATAAAATGAGTATCGTAGAATGGGGCAAATTTATAGATGAAAATAAAATATGCCTTTTTCAAGAAACGTGGGCACTGGAGCCCAAATACAGAATTGGTTTCAAAAGTTATTGGGTCCCAGCAAGTAAGGTAAATTCAGGGAGACCCTCAGGTGGGCTGCTTATATGGCTTAGTTGCTCCCTTAAATGCCGGATTGAAATAATTGACATGGGCTGTCCCGATCTGATGGGTTTATCAATACCATCCCTTAATGAGAAACCGCTCCTAATAATTAACATCTATAATAGGAGCTTGGGTAGCAAATCTGAGTCAGACGCATTGACTATTTTGGATAGCTTCCTCTCCTGTAAATCATCCTCCCATTTTATTCTTATCGCAGGGGATTTTAATGTTACTTTTGAACCCTACTCGCTGGCCCAGGAACTATACAAAGATGAGGACGCCTATTGGGGTATTCCCCAACTGGTGTCAAGCAAAAGACCGAGAATGAACAGACTAACACATCAAGTTGTGGATATTACACTGGCACATGGCCTTCGGGCCTGTAACGGTCGTTCCTGCTTGGACCTTGATCTTCATCCTACATTTAGGCGTGGAACACAGAAGAGCCAGATAGACTACATTTTGCTTGATATCCGGCTGTGGGGTCACATGGTTGACATGAACATTGTAGAACACGAGGAAAGTGATCATGAGCCACTGATTTTATCTCTCAGGAGTCTATTACCCCTACTTGAAGCCCCTTGCCCCAAGATTCACGAGCATATCCACAAAAAATATATAGCAGGCAGGGACAAATCTATTCATTAATTAAACTAACCAGTAAACTCACTTCTGGTTAATAGGGTCAATTAATTTCCCAAATATATTTATTTATTTATTCACAGATAGCAGTGCATACCTCATCATAAAAACATATAAAAAACATCAATAATCAAATAACAAATCAATACCTGTAACATAAATTACACTACACAATTAAACACAAACAAAACATCAAAATGGAAAATGCCCAACGAAATGGTTCATAAAGGTCACTCTAGCTCAATTCTCATTGTGATCCTGCCTTATAAAGATGACCAAGGGTAAGGTATTTATGTAGTGCTTTTGAATTATTTAAACTCTCAATTAATTAATTACACGCCCTTGATCCCGTAAGATAGTGTCGACGCGTTTCCGCCTCTGAACTTGTGGCCTCTTCAGGACAGTCGAAGGACACTGGCACCTCTACAAAGGGTAACATATACATTAAATATTAAAAACAAGAAATTACACAATATTAATTCTCTATTTTTCTCCAAATGTATAGAGTATCATCATCTGAATTCCATGCTGTAAATCAAGTTATCAAAGCTTAAAGCTATAATTATTCCAAAATGTGAATGTATATACTAAATTAAGTCTCTCCCAGTGCACTGTTGAAGTGAAACCAAAATACTATATCACCACCATGCATCTCAGTGTGGTGTTTATAAAATGCCCCGAAAAAGGAAACCTGTTCAATGAAAACTCTAACAACACCTACCTTCCTCTAATCAACAAAGTCGCATATTAAATGCAACCATCAGGCCGAATTGTCTATTTGACTGTTATTATTATCCTGACGTTTCTGGTTTAACTAGGCAATAATATCACCATGCAGTCAAATGTCCGAATCAACTGCCAAAAGAGAGAAATAGAGAATTTCAAAGGCTCAGTTGCCGAGCGTTCGGTTATTCAGCCTTTTCATTGCTTCCAATATAATCTTTCTCATTCCACTAGCGCATACTTGTCATCGGTTCAGTTGTTCCTTTCATCACGCCACATCCTGATCCAAGGCACTAGCTTGCTCGTAACTACTCGTGCGGTGCAGTAACGCGGTCAAACACACACATCCGCCATTTAACAAATAAACTTGGCGAGTGGTCGTCCGCTGCTGTTTCTCTGCAGCGTCTCGCGTTGGGCGCCATGTTGGGGGAACCGCGTCTATTCCTAATCATTATCCATACTTCCTCCACGTATTGTGTGGCTAAACCACAGACTTTTTTTTAAAAACATCAAAATTGTTTACTACGCGAAACCTACCCAAAGGGGAAGGAGCCATTGCCAAAAATACACGGGCCCCTTCTATCCTCTAAGGACATTTCAAACAACCGAGTACAGATTGCTACGTTATCAAATGCAGCAAAAAACAAATTCACTTCGTAATTTTTTCTTATTATTCATCTTACCCGTATTTAGTTACCTTCATCGTGGATTCCACATAACATCATCTTTTCATTGTTATGTTCGCACATAGCTCTGCTTAAAAAATTGGATTTTGAAACATATTTCAAATACAATACGGTGACAATTATTGCTTAGATGGAAAGGTTACATTTCCTTCGCCAGAGGTTCACAATCACTATGGTCAACCTCTAGCCTATGCTTTTACATCAGCTAAATAAAACTTAACACTTTTGACAGATTAAACGCAGAATGATAACATTGGCCCATATGTTCAATCCCTTTTCGCACAGTTCCAATACACTATCATCAGGCCAGAGCATATCCAATCTCATTTGCCAATGAGGGCCCAGACTTCGTCACAGTCATTTAGTCCATTTTTGACTGTTTGAAATTTCTCAATCAGCCGTGCTTCCAATTTAAGTAGTCTAGTTAGCATTGGCGGACCATCTGTTTTACTTTGTACAGCTGCTAGCACTGACCATTTGATATCATCTGCTTCATGTCCAAATTCTGAGAAATGTTCAACCAACGGTGCTCCTTTTGTAGCACACTTGACTCTCGAACGATGCTGTAGAATACGGCTTTTAACTGCCTGTCCTGTTTGTCCAATATAAGCTTTATTACACGGACATAAAATACAATAAACCACATTTTTAGTGTTACAATTAGAAAAATTATATTGTACATGTTTTCTTCCATTTATCACTACCTCTTTTGAGTTTTGCGTAAATTGGCAAGCTGTACAATTCCCACATCTGAAATGTCCCTGTATTGTTGGAAGCTGTAACCAAGTCTTTTGCTCTTTCTTGTCTGATTTTTTTACATCAGCTTGTACCCATTGTTCTTTTAAACTGCGTGCTTTCTTAAAGGAGAACAAAGGTTTCTCTATATTTAGATCTTTTATAATCCGCCAATTTTTCTCGATAATCTTACGGATTTTATTGGCCTTTGGACTAAATGTCAACACGCACGTTAACGGGATCTCTTTTGTGTGCTTTTTTGGTGTAAGAAGAGTTTCCCTAGGGGTAAACCATGCCCTTTTCTCAGCCGCTTTCACTAGCTTTTTAGGATACCCTCTTGTGATTAGTCTCTTCTTCAGTTCTTCAGAATTATAAAAGTAGTCATCTTTCTCTGTGCAATTTCTTCTAATCCTAAGAAATTGGCCATATGGTAAATTCTCTTTAAGTACCCTTGGGTGTCCGCTAGTAAAATGTAGTAATGCATTGCGGTCTGTTGGCTTTTTATACAGACTCACCATCAGTTTGCAGTTTTTTGACAAAATCCAGATATCTAAAAAATTTATTTTGGTTTTGTCTTTGTTCATCGTAAATTTAAAATCGGCTGTCCGTTGATTAAGCTTCACGAGCAGCAGCTCGCATTGACCAATAATAGACAAAACGTTAAATGGGAATCTGTGAGCACTGACACAGGCATAATGACATCTGTGTACAGCCAGTTGGCTGATCATATGGAGCACATACCACAGCTTTTAGAAGATAGTGAAGGGCTTATAGCAGCCCCACACAATTATTTAATTCTTTAAAACACCTTTTCACCAAGGAGATTGCCAAAAAAGCCAAAAAGAAGTGCAATGCAAGGTGGTTCAGTGCCGCATGCAGGGAAGCACAGCACAAACTATTGAGAGCTTTAGGAGGGGGCCAGACAGAGCATATAAGGAAAGCAAGGAAAGATTACAAACAGGAACTAAGTAGAGCCCGCAGGAGATGGGATGAATTTAGATGGGCCTCCCTCCTGGAGTCTGCTAAAGCAAATGATACCTCGAAATTCTGGAAACTGGTGGCTGATGCTAGTGAAGAACCTAACCGTTCGCCTGGTGCCTGAATACTCCCCGTAGAGTGGACAGATCACTTTGCCCGATATACTCTGGGACCTTAGGTGTTACTACGAGGGAATTGAACCATATTATGACCTCTGAGACCCTCCCAACCGAATTTACCCTGGCAGAAACCAAGGCTGCGATTGCTTCACTGAAATGGGGAAAGGCCCCTGGCCTTCATAAAATTCCAGGTGATTTGTACAAGACAAGCCCAGATATATGTGCCCCATACCTGAATCTGGTCTCCAATGCAGTAGCTGCAGGAGCGCCTGTCCCGAGCTCCTGGATGGGAGCGGAGATAGTCCCCATCTTTAAGAAAGGCAGCCCATCCGACCCTGCCAACTACCGTCCAATCGCCTTACTTGATAATTTCCAAAAACTTTTTGCAAAGCAAATCTTGTTTCGTCTAGAAGAATGGATTCTGGAAACTAATGCTATTTCCGACCTGCAAGCAGGGTTTAGGCCAGCAGTCAGTACTATAGACCAAGTTTTAAGATTTCTAACAATCGAATGGAAGACTGTGGAAGCAGGAGGGGGTAACCTACAGTATTTGTAGTTTTCATTGATCTTAGAGCCGCATTTGATCTGGTCCCCAGAAACCACTTATGGTTGACATTAGTCAACATGGGCATCCCAAATGGTCTTTTGAAACTTATGGCCCGATTACACGAGAACACCTACGCACAAATCAGGAGCAGTAAGGATGGCGACCTAACAGATCCAGTGGCTATTGAGAGAGGAGTCAGACAGGGCTGTGTCCTGGCCCCTACCCTTTTTCTCCTATACATAAATAAATGTATTAACTATTTAGCAAATTGTATTAATGACTCCCCAAAGTTGGCCGGGAACAAAGTGCCATGCTTACTTTATGCGGATGACACTATCCTGCTGGCCAAAACATCCATGGGAATCCAAAATCTGGTTAACCAGTTTTGTGTATTTTGTAGAGATTACGGGTTGGATATCAATGCTAAGAAAACCAAACTTATGATATATAGTGCCCCGAACAAGAAGCTCAAAGCAAATTTAACGATGGATCCAGTCCTCTTGGAGAGGGTAATGGAATACGATTACCTGGGCATTAGATTATCTGATAAGGGTAGCTGGGACGCAGCCATAAGGAAAGGGGCGCTTACCATCAGCCAAAGATACGGAGTGCTAGAACGGAAGGCCAGTACTGCAGTAAGCCCCCCTTTGACTCTTATTTCTGAAATTTATAAAGTCCAAATCCGTGCCGCTGCCCTGTATGGAGCGGAACTCTGGGGTTCATACAGACAACTGGACACCCTTCAAACCAAAGAAAACAATTTCCTTAGACACATATCTAGACTAGGGAAGGGCACGCCGATGCTCCCCCTGAGATTAGACCTGGGTATAAATAGCATCAAAGATACAGCATACTTAAGGCCACTTCTATATTGGGTTCGACTATGGAAAACGGAAGAACTCGAACCCTTTAGGACAGCAGTCAAAGATCTAATACCACCTTGTCACGGATGGGAAAATGTTCGCTGGTTGAGGGAGATGAAAGCAGCTTGGGTCAAATTGGGCTTATTCCATTATTGGGAGAATCCGGAGATGATTCCTGCTAACGCTAGATTGCTGATCAAAGATCGATATTGGAGGAAAATCTACGAGGAGTTTTTCGGCTCAAATCGGCCAGGTCGGCTGACAGCAGAGTTCCTGCTGGTCAAGCACGAACCCTGGCCTGAAAGTTTCCTGGATCTCCCCATACCAGCACGTGCCCGTACTTTACTACTTCAGTTTACGGCTCGTTGGCCGTCCAATAGTCCTATGTCTGACAAATGTATAAACTGCCATTTATGCAAGGAAACTCCTGAGCATGTTCTATTTTTTTGCCCCTTGTATAAATGCCCTAGAGGAAAGTGGATTATTCCATTGTGTAAAGCACTGCTATTACAAAACCGAATCAGTACCTATAGATTATGCAAATATGATACTTCCATGCTGATAGTAAGCTCTGTTTCTAAATATCTGTCAGCAGCATGGACAATCCGCAGTAGGACTATTTCAGATCTTAATCCACTCGCTGAAGAATGGTCTAGCAGTTAGCGGACGTGGATTGTTACAATAGAAAGGGATCTTAAATATAACTACCAGTGCTGATCTATTCACGATATTAGATTGCACCCCTGTGTATGTTTTCTAGTGGGTTTCCCCATTTAAATCGGTTTACAGTACCTTAGCATATAGCACTTCGCAAACTGCAAGACCTAATTCCTCTGATCAATTTATTTAAGAGATGAGGCTAATTCTAGGGAACCCTTTTCCATTGTTTGGTTTTTTATTTTTGTAAGCAGGAAGAATTTTATGAAGTTTTATGATCTATTTCCATTGTTTGGCTTTTAACTCTTGCAAACAGGAACCATTTTATGAAGTTTTATGATCTATTTTCATGTATAAACCTGTTTTAGAATAGTTTTCATAGGTATTATTAGAAAAGATTTGGTATACTATTTCTTTTAAATCGATTTATATTATCTTAGCACATAGCACTTTGTAAATGGCAAGATTTAGGTACCATTTTAATTGTCTGGTTTTTAATCATTTATGAAATCCTCTACGAAGTACTATGAACCATTTCTCAAGTATAACTTGCTCTAGAATAGTTTTCATAGGCACTTTTTGAAAGGATTTGGCATACTATCTGTTTTTCTTTGTAACTGTCTTGGTAAATGGTACTTCTTTACCTTGGAAGTACAAACTGAGGAGTTTTAGTTAACTTCTGGCCCGTCAGACAAGCAGTGTGCCAACTGTTAATGGTTCCTTCTTTTGTGATGGTTATGATCTCTATTTTTCTGTATGTATGGTCACTTTTATTTTTTGAAATGGTCTAATCTTAGACCGAATAAACTATTGATTGATTGATTGATTGATAATCATTTTGTTGTCATTTTATTAAAGATATAAATATAATCTAGTTTTATAAATTGGCGTTATATTTTTATTGTGTTTTGTGTTTTAGTTATTTACAGTTTTGTGATTTTTAAATGATTTACACACCTGCCTCTTAAGCTAAGCCTCGTTGCTCATTGCCAAGCTACCAAGGGTTGAGCTGGGTTTAATTTATTGAGACCTAACTGAACCTAAGTGGAGGTTAGTGGCCTATTACTAAGTGTAGGAACTTACCAGCCCTTACCAATAATCCGTTTTGCAATACTATATTTAAATAAAACAATAGAAGTTCATTAAAAAAACAAAGGTTACAGGGACCTTGCACTCCGGGACACAGCAGGAGCCAGTCCTTGGAAGGGGGGTGGTCTTGGGCCGTCAGTGGTGGGCCAGGTGCCCCCCATTACAATAAAACAATGCCCCCAAGACTTGACCCACCCGGGGCTAAAAAAAACGAAGTGCAGGAGCTTTTTTTTTTTTTTCACCAGATCTGCAGCGAATCAAGGTGAAAATTTAAAAAACATTTTTTTGCTTTGAGGGGTTCCTTGTGGGACCCCAGCACAAGAGCTAAGGGGTCAGGGTGTGTATATCCTTGACCCGTTTATTTTTTTCTAAATTTTTGTCTTGGACTAACTTGAAGCTGAGTCCCAAGATGGCTGCCAACACTTCCTGGCTTATAGTGTAGGCAGCCAATCAGATCTCAGCACGAGATCGGAAGGAGTTGCAAATCCTTCACATCCCTAGACATTTGGATTCCCTTAAATTTTTCAAAATCTAATGAACAGATTTATACATAATAACAAAAAGTGCTCTTGCTGGACCAAGAGTTACCTTTCTGCCAAATTTGGTGTAATTTCATCTAGTGGTTTTGGCACTATTACTGTTAAATTTTTCCTATGGGGAATTAGCATTTGAAACGCTCTAAATTTCACCCCCCTTTATCTCAGCCCCCACTTTACTGATCACACCAAAGCTTTCCAGCCAGCAGCTGACATGACTGGTAATTGTTTTCTAATTTTTCTTGACGGTTCGTCAAGCTGCACCAAAGATAAAGGCAAGCCGAATACAGCTTTTTCTATAGAAACTAGGTCCTAACTGTCCCACCACTAGTTAATAAATATAAATGTATTAAATTCAACAATGGCAAGTTGTGGGGTTTATGGAACTTTTAATTTGACACTATACTTGCTATATTTAGCGCCTTCCTTTGGAAAACAAAACGTTATTATTTTAAAATGAAGTCTCTCCATGTTAGCATATGGGGCCCATTCACTAAAAAGGGGAAGAACTAAGGGCCAGACTAAGAAAAAGTGCAACTTTTCTTGTGCCCCTTAGCTCCCCCCTAACGTCACTATGTGTGCGCCATATCTAAGACACGGTGCACAATGGAAGTAGTTAGGAAACTAGTGTCAACATTTTTGATGCTAGTTCAGAGCTTTGCAGGATTAGCGTAAAAAATATTGTGGCATATGTTAAAATGAGGAAATTTATGACTTTGGGAGTACCTTAACTTAAAGTAAAAAGAAGCCAGAAAGGCAGGCTTTTAAAATGACACTGGGCACCACACCAGTATGCCCAGGTTGTAGCCTATGCTGGGGTCCCTAAACCTACATACCCTATCATATACTAGGTACTTATAGGTAGGTTGGTACAGCCAATTATAATTAACCTAATTTGCATATACCATTTTAATCAGAGCACAGGCCCTGGGACTGTTTAGCAGTGCCCAGGGAAACCATCAGGGTCAGAAAAACACTAATATGAGAGCAAAAATTAGAGTAAAATGTTAGGAGGCTTCAGCCCAGTTTTCTCACAAGTACAGTTATTAATCACAATAAATCAACAGTGATAAGATAAGGTAGGGTACAACAAACAATAGTATAGAAATTTCATATACTGTGATAGTATCATAAGGAGTTAACCAGGTATGTATATGTTGTTTAGCTTTATTAAGGGACAGGTCCTGTGATTTTCTCTGACACCTTACAAAGTACTCCTGTCTCACTTTTAGAGAAAAAAAATCTTTGAAAAGTGACTGTATGAGAGGTAGGAAGAAGAAACGGAAAATATTATAATCATAATTTTATTACAAGGGTGTGTGTTAGAGGCTGTATATGATGTCTTAAAACAGTGTTGTTTTTGGCAGAGGATATAGTTGGGTGAGTGTTTGTAGGATATGTTTTATGGACAGAGAAGGGGTTAAATTCTTACCTTGCATTGCTGGGTGGTCAACAACAGGCAACCCATACTTCTGATGATGGTACATTGTGGAGAGAATAGGCTGCTCAAAAAGGGTGAAACTTAGTCAGGGTTCAGGTGTTCCAACATGAATAGCTTCGGCCTGCTGTGTTCTGGAGAACATCTTATCTTGCTGCCATTTACTCTTAACGTCCCCCATAGCGAGTGCCTCCTCCACCAATGCATTGAGTGAATCAGTTAACTCCCATAAGCCTGCTTACTGTGTTTCACTGAGGGTCAGGGGATTCAATCAATGTAGTTTTTATTGTAGTTTTTCACAAAACTGTTCTCTAAAGGGGCTGTCTCCCAAACAGTAAAATGAATCTTCTTCAGACTTGTTAATTGCATCCATCTTATAGCCTTTGGTGTGGTAACCACCCATTTGGAGGTTTTCACTAAAGTGGTAGAGGCCTCTATCTCCAAAATGCAGGTTTCATCCTGGATGTAGTGGTTCCATCTCATATGCAGACACTTCAGCCATATAGGTTGAATGCTAAATATGTTTGAAAAATGACTAGAGGTATCTTTGCAGTGTAATGTAACTATGGTGAAAAATCACTTTTCTTTGAGTTTTTGGAGAGGATTTTCAAACATATGGCCAGATGTATCAAGCAATTTTGCATTCGCAAACGGTGCGAATCGCAAAATGCCGCCGTTTGCAAATGCCTTTCAAGATGTATGAAAGGCATTCGCTGTGCAATTTTAAGGAATCACTAAAATAGCGATTCCTTAAAATTGCGACCCCATTTAGAGAATCGCAAATAGGGAATTTCTATTTATGATTTCCAAAGCACATGTATCAAGCATTTCCTAAATGTGAATTGGGCATTTAGGAAATGCAATTACCACTAAATCCAATTTGGTGGTAAGCATGTGCAATTTTTAAAAATACATTATAAATGCATTTTTAAAATTGACATGTAGCGCATACATGCTCCTAGGGCATCTGTGTGCTTCACATGTCCGCAAATAGTTTTTGGGGTGCATAAGAAGGGGCCTTAGGTCCCCAGCACCCTGGGGTTTGCATTACCTAATTTGCAAATTCCTAACTGGAATTCGCAAATTGGGAAATGCAAAACCATTCACAACTATGGGCCGATAGGCTCATAGGGATGAATGGAGTCCCATTCTCTAATTGCGATTCGGTAACAGCCATTGCAAATTTTAGGAAATCGCTATTACCGAATCGCGAATTTCAACATGCCATTTTGCATTTCTTAAAAAGCGATTTCGTAAAAATTTGCTATTTCAGAAATGCAAAACGGATCTTTAATACATCTGGCCCATAGACATTTAAAATTACCTTCTTTGTTTGACTTGTCACAACAAAATACATTGACTTGATTATTATAAAATCAGTTTTTTAAATATCCCAACATGATTCAACACCAATCCTTCACATGAAGTCCACATTACAGTAGCAATACAGTATACCAAAAAAGTTCCAAATATCAGGTGCATTAGTTCAAAGTGCCTTATCCTCAAAGAAAAGGCTTCTATTTAAAAAAATATATATAAAAATCATATTATTTTTCCTTTATTTCATGCAGAACTTTATTATGGTTAAAACAAAATGTTTCATCTCACCATTCTGATATTTGTTTCAGAAAAGAACGCAACGCATGCCCATATTAAATAATATGCCAACTGTTATGCAGTATTATATTTCCTGTGCAGCTATTTTCTTTTCACCTCTCATTTTTTCCACCTTGAGGGGCCCACAGTTCCTCCATTTTTTATATGTCTTCAAGCATCTAGAGTCCCCAGAAAGGAAACTGCATTAAAGATTTTAATTCAAACACCTATTTTAATACCTATCTCCAGATGTGTACTTATTTTAATTCCTGTAGGAAAGTCCTTTTTTTTTGCCTGATCACCCCCACTCTTTCTGGATAGGTACTGGTGGTTACTGACTCTTGGCTGTGCCCTGGGTACTGCTTACCAGTCCCAGGGCCAGTTCTCTGTGTAAAATGGATATGCAAATTAGGCTAATTATAATTGGCTAAGTCAACCTACCTATAAGTCCATAGTATATGGTAGGGCATCTAGGTTTAGGGACCACAGCATAGGTGGTGCACACCTAGGTGCACTGCTGAGGTGCCCAGTGTCATTTTAAAAGCAAGCCTGCCTTGCTGGCTGCTTTTAAATTAAAGTTATATGCAAATTCGACTTTGGAATTAAAGGTACTTCCAAAGTCTTAAACTACCTTATTTTTACATATAAGTCACCCCTAAGGTGTGCCCTATGTGCCCCTAGGGCTGGGTGCCATGTAACTATAAGCAGGGACTTTATAAAAATAGATTTATAAGCCCTGGTGAGGTAAAAACAGCCAAATTCGTTTTTCCCTCATTGAAGTAAATGGCCTTCATAGGCTAGAATGGGCAGACTTTATTTTACATTTTAAAGTCTCCTTAAATGTTACATACCAAGAACTTGGTATCAAATTGATTGTTGTAATAAATCCCACAACTTCCAGTTGTTGGATTTAATATAACTTGTCCAGGTAAAAAGTTTAGACTTTACCTAAAAAATTGCCAATTTCAGCTCTGCATTGTTTTTGCTGCTGTGCTCTGATTGGCCAGCCTGCATCAGCTTCTGCCAGGCTGCCTTGATTAGGTGTGAAGTGGCCAGGCTTCACACAAAGGAATGTGCTTGGGGGAGAGAATCTCCCCTCAGCAGATGGTGAGGCAGGAAGGGGGAGGGCTGCCAAACTGGTCTTCAAAGGCAGAGAAGGACATTTGCAGCACCCAGCAACACCCCCACATCCTGCAACCCCAGACAATTAGGTGCCCCCTTGATTAGATTAGGAGAGGGCAGGAGAGGGGTGTGTTTATGATTTTTAGCCACACCAGTGGGTGGGCTCAGCCAGATGTAACCTCCAAAAATCAGATTCATCCATGTTGGATTTTTAGAGACTGTTGCCTTCTGGGATGGATTTTTGCCACACTTCCCAGGAAGTGGTCATCACAGGGGGACGACCCTGTCCCTGATTGGAGAACCAGGGCCCCCCTGCTTTTCACCCAGGAGCAAGGATAAAACTGGCAGACCTGCACCCACGCCTCGGATCCCCTCCAGAATTCAACAAGAAAGGAACTAAAGAAGAAGAAGGACTGCCCTGCTGGACCCCTGGCCTGCACCTGGACCCTGCACTCAGAAGGACTGCACCAGCTGCACACTTGGGCTTCACCACAAGAAGGACTTTGCCTGGCTTCAACTGGTTCAAGGAGGGACTCCCTGTTTGCTACAGGTGAAAAATTGCTAAACCAGAGTCCCCTGCACCAACTCCTGAAGAAAGCGACCAGCTGACCACTGTCCAGTGGCCAAAAAGGAGTTTGCGCCAGGTGCATTCTGGGAGTTGAAGTCCGCACCCCCAAGGACCATCACAGAACTTCTGGACCCTTGGGGTGAGCTGTGGACCCCAAAAGAACCTTAAAAGAACATCTGGGTGAAGCCCCAGAAGTTTGGAAAAGATTGGAGAATTTTTGAAAAAAAGCTCCATAAAGTGACCGACCCGACATGGAAATTCTAGCCGGCTTGCCTCAACCGCGACCCGGCCTGACTTCGTGGTTCGTCCCGGTAAATAAAAACATCCAAAAAAGAGACTAAGTCCGAAGGTAAAAAGTTGACCGGGACCTCCCAGCCATCGAATCCGAGAAGGGCTCCACGGACGTCGGATCAAGATCCAGGTTTACCCCGGTCGAAGGATTTTCATCTCGAAAAAACGACTACGTCCGAAGGTAAAAATCACCACCGAGGAAACCGACTTCGCGTATCCGGACAAGGGCTCCAGTAGGTCGGATTCAACTGGCAGGTTCGTCCCGGGGAAGAAAAACATCAAAAAAGAGACTAAGTCAGAAGGTAACTTTTTAACCGAGGCCTCCCGCGACTTGTAGCCGAGCAGGGCTCCATCGCGGTCGGCCTGAAAGTTTGACTTTGCCCCGGTCCTGGTGCAACCAGATGACCCGATTGGCACTTTTTGTTTCTAAGCGCTAGAAAATAATAATACTTTAAAAATTCATATCTCCGGTTCCCCTGAACCGATTTTAATCGTTTTTGTGTCATTTTAAAGATAAAAATATAAGCTATTTTTATAAATTGGTTTTGGATTTTTAAACTATTTCCTGTGTTTTATTTAATTACTGTTTTGTGATATTTGAATGCTTTACACTTTGTCTCCTAAGTTAAGCCTTGACGCTCGTTGCCAAGCTACCAAGGGTTGAGCTGGGATTAATTTACTGAGACCTAACTGTACCTATGTGGAGGTTAGTGGCTTGTTGCTAGGTGTAGGTACCTACCTGCCCTACCAATAACCCATTTTCCAACATAATTGGAAGCAGCGACGGGATCCTGTACTTGTGTTCAATATCACGTTACAGTTTTAGGTAAAACACATTAAAAATCCTTTAAATTGTCCTAGTGCAAAAATTGTTTTTAATTTTTAATTTTTTTTTTTTTATTAATTTGGATTAATTTCAATTATTTAATTTTTGTAATTTTTCTAAATTCTTATTTCCAATTTTTGCAAAAAGTTTTTGTTGACACAAAACTAGGGAACCATGGAGCTTGATCTGGCTAGCCTACCCACACTGACAGTAGTCCAGCTTAGGGGGTTGTGTATTGAAAGAGGGTTGCCTGCAACCATTAATCTCAGGAAGGAAATCCTGATTAAATCCCTGACAGCATGGGCTGAGGCCCAAGAGGTAGAGACAGAGGAAGCTCCAGAGGAGGAAGAAAAAGGGGAAGATGCTGGCTCTAACCTTTCAGGGGAGGGAAGGCATCAGACCCCAAGTGAGGAAGAGGAGGAACGGTCCTCAGTGGATACAGTCACTAGGGGCAGACCCAAAGCTAGTGGTAGGAAGGGGGTCCTTTCAGGAGGAGAGAACCCATCCATCAGAGAAAGAGAGCTGGAAGCCCAGCTAGCCTACATAGCTTTGGAGGCAGATAAGCTTGCCCTAGAAAAGAAAAAGTGGGCAAGCAAAGAAAAAAAAGATGGAGGCAGCGAGAAAGAAACTGAGGTGTCCCTGGGTGGGGGTTTTGCCCCCAGATTACCCAAAGGGGTGGTTCCTGCCTATGTAGAGGGGGATGACATAGATAAGTGGCTGGGGGCCTTTGAGAGGGCCCTCCAGATGAGGAAAGTCAAGCCTCAGTACTGGGGTTCACTCCTTTGGGAGTTAGTTCCCAACTCTGGGAGGGATAGGCTCCTAACCATGAGTGGGGAGGATGCAGACTCATACCCCAGAATGAAGAGTTGCTTGACTAAAAAGTTTGGTCTAACCCCAGAGCAGTATAGGCTTAAGTTTAGGGACACCCAAAAGACAAGCACCCAGTCCTGGGTGGACTTTGTGGACATTTCAGTAAAAGCACTGGAGGGCTGGATACAGGGCAACAGGGTAAGTACCTTTGAGGGGCTGTACAATTTGATTATGAGGGAGCACCTTCTAACTAATTGTGTCCAAGAGAGGCTCCACCAGTATCTAGTAGACTCTAGGTTGACCAACCCCAGAGAGCTGGGGGAGGCAGCAGATGACTGGTTAAGAACTAGGGTTAACCAGAAACCCCCAGGGGGTGATCAGAAAAAGGGAGGACATGGTTCTTCTCATGGGAAGAACCAGGGGAAAGATGACAAAAAACCCAAAGAGTCCTCACAAGAGTCCCCAAAAACTTCTCAGGGAGGGGGAGCCCCGAGCCAATTCACTTTTAAAGGGAAAGGGTATAAGGGAAATAATTATGATCCTGCTAAAGCAGGAAAGTTTCAGGAGCTTGCTAAGGCCGGCAAGTGTTTTGACTGTCATCAGCCAGGACATAAAAGAGGAGATGCTATCTGCTCCAAGAAGCCCCCCACTGGTGGGCAATCCCAGGGGATTGCTAGTGTAGGGTTGGGGGTGGAAGTTGGCCCAGGGGTGGGATCAGGGTACACTGAGGTCACCTTAGTATCCATGGGTGGGGTGGACATTGCAACTATGGCCACCTTACCTCCCATCATGGAGAGGTATAGGCAGAGGCCTAAAGTCAATGGGACTGAAGTGGAAGCTCTGAGAGATACAGGAGCCAGTGTGACAATGGTCGCAGAAAAGCTGGTTTCTCCAGAACAGGTCTTACCTGGTGTCTTCCACCAGGTGACGTATGCAGATACCAGAACCAAACTCCATCCCATGGCTATGGTGAGTCTGGAATGGGGAGGTGTGACTGGCCCTAAAAAAGTAGCTGTAGCTCCTGCCCTCCCAGTAGAGTGTCTACTGGGGAATGATCTTGAAGCATCTGAGTGGTCAGAAGTGGAAAGAAGGGTCCATGCACAGATGCTGGACCTCCCTGAATGGGTGTGTGCTGTGACCAGGTCACAGGCGGCACAACAGGGGAATGCTGGACACTTGGACCCTGGAACAATGGGCCAAGCCTCCAAGAAAAAGAGAAAAGGCACTGGGTCTGGCTTGCCAGCCCCAACAAGTACAGAGGGTCAGGAAGAATCCAACCCTGAGGGGGAGGATCTGAACTCTGAGGGAGGGACACCTTCCCTGCAAACTCTGCCTGACTTGGCAGAACTGCAAGGGGCAGGTGGGCCCACCAGAGAAGATTTGTGCCAGGGACAAAGAGAGTGTCCCACTCTTGAGGGCCTGAGGCAGACTGCTGCCAGGCAAGAACAAGGGGATACCAGTGGTACCCACAAGGTTTACTGGGAGGATGGAGTTCTCTACACTGAGGCAAGGGCCCTTAAAGAAGGGGCTACTAGGAGAGTAGTGGTCCCCCAAAAGTATAGAGAATTCCTCCTTACCTTAAGCCATGATATCCCCTTAGCTAGTCATTTGGGACAGACCAAGACCTGGAGCAGGCTGGTCAACCATTTTTATTGGCCCGAAATGTCAGAAAAAGTCAGGGAGTTTTGCAGCTCCTGTGTCACCTGTCAAGCCAGTGGCAAGACAGGGGGCAAGCCAAAGGCTCCCTTGATTCCACTGCCACTGGTTGGGACTCCCTTTGAGAGGGTGGGGATTGACATTGTTGGTCCCCTAGACCCACCAACTGCTTCAGGTAACAGGTACATTGTGGTGGTAGTGGACCATGCCACCAGGTACCCTGAGGCAATACCCCTCCGGACAGTCACTGCTCCCACAGTGGCTAGGGCCCTACTTGGTGTGTTCACCAGAGTGGGATTCCCAAAGGAGGTGGTCTCAGATAGGGGCACAAACTTTATGTCAGCCTATCTGAAAGCCATGTGGGAGGAGTGTGGTGTTACTTATAAGTTCAGCACACCCTACCATCCACAGACCAATGGTCTGGTGGAAAGATTCAATAAGACCCTGAAGGGCATGATCATGGGTTTGTCTGACAAACTCAGGAGGAGATGGGATGTCCTCCTCCCATGCCTGCTGTTTGCCTACAGGGAGGTGCCACAGAAGGGGGTTGGATTCAGCCCCTTTGAGTTACTGTTTGGGCACCCTGTAAGAGGCCCATTGTGCTTGGTGAGAGAGTCTTGGGAAAAGCCTCTCAAGGAATCCACGGAGAATGTGCTGGATTATGTACTAGGCCTGCGGTCTCGCATGGCTGAGTATATGAAGAAGGCAAGCAGAAACCTGGAGGCCAGTCAGGAGCTCATGAAGCTCTGGCATGATCAAAAGGCTACCATGCCTGAGTATCACCCAGGACAGCTGGTGTGGGTTTTGGAGCCCATGGCTCCTAGGGCACTACAGGCCAAATGGACTGGGCCCTACCCAATCCTAGAGAAAAAAGGTGAGGTCACCTACTTGGTGGACCTTGGCACCCCCAGGAATCCTCACAGGATCCTACATGTAAACAGGATGAAACCCCACCAGGACAGGGCAGACATGACCATGCTGATGGTCACTGATGAAGGGAAGGAGGAGGAGGGTGAACCTCTGCCAGACCTCCTGTCCTCAAAGGCAAAAGATGGGTCAGTGGAGGGAGTGGTACTCTCTCCCAAATTGACAGATCAGCAACAACAAGACTGTAAGCAAGTCTTGGGACAGTTTGCTAGTCTGTTCTCCCTGACCCCTGGACTCACCAATTGGTGTGTCCATGATGTTGACACTGGTGACAGCTTGCCTGTCAAGAACAAGCTGTACAGGCTGTCTGACCAGGTCAAGGCCAACATCAAAGCTGAAGTGGCTAAGATGTTGGACCTGAAGGTAATTGAGCCCTCTGATAGTCCTTGGTCCAGTCCAGTGGTACTGGTGCCCAAAGCTAATCCCCAAGGTGGGAAGAAAGAATTAAGATTCTGTGTGGACTACAGAGGTCTAAATGCAGTCACTGGGACTGATGCTCACCCCATACCTAGAGCTGATGAGCTCATTGACAGGTTGGGGGCTGCCAAATTCCTGAGCACATTTGATCTGACCTCAGGATATTGGCAGATTGCTTTAAGTCCAAGAGCTAAGGAGAGGTCAGCATTTTCAACACCAGAGGGCCACTTTCAGTTCAAGGTGATGCCCTTCGGGATGAAAAATGCTCCTGCCACCTTCCAACGGTTGGTGAATAGAGTCCTATCTGGGTTGGAATCTTTTAGTGCAGCTTATCTGGATGATATAGCTGTATTTAGTTCCACCTGGAGGGACCACCTGGTCCACCTGAAGGAAGTGCTTCAGGCCCTGCTTCAAGCAGGCCTGACTATCAAGGCAAGCAAGTGCCAGATAGGGCAAAGTTCTGTTGTGTACCTGGGCCACCTTGTTGGTGGAGGCCATGTACAACCTCTCCAGCCCAAGATCCAGACTATCCTGGATTGGGAGGCTCCAAAATCCCAGACTCAGGTCAGGGCCTTTCTTGGCCTGACTGGGTATTACAGGAGGTTTGTTCAAAATTTTGGGACCATAGTGGCCCCTCTAACTGAGCTTACCTCCAAGAAACAGCCCAAGAAGGTCATTTGGACCCCAGCGTGTCAAAAAGCTTTTGACACCCTAAAACAGGCTATGTGTTCAGCACCAGTGTTACTGGCCCCTGACTATAGCAAGGAATTTGTAGTGCAAACAGATGCTTCAGAGGAAGGGATTGGGGCAGTGTTAGCACAAGTTAATGAAGAGGGCCATGATCACCCAGTTGCCTTCATCAGCAGGCGACTACTCCCCAGAGAGAAAAAATGGAGTGCCATTGAGAGGGAGGCCTTTGCTGTGGTTTGGTCCCTGAAGAAGTTGAGGCCTTACTTGTTTGGCACTCACTTCTGTGTACAAACTGACCACAGACCTCTCAGATGGTTGATGCAGATGAGGGGGGAGAACCCAAAACTGTTAAGGTGGTCCATTTCCCTACAGGGGATGGACTTCACAGTGGAGCACAGACCTGGGACTGCTCATGCCAATGCAGATGGCCTTTCCAGGTTTTTCCACTTAGCTGATGAGGACTACCAGAGTGTAGGTTAGTACCCATCACCTTTCATCTGGGGGGGGGCAGTGTAGGAAAGTCCTTTTTTTTTGCCTGATCACCCCCACTCTTTCTGGATAGGTACTGGTGGTTACTTACTCTTGGCTGTGCCCTGGGTACTGCTTACCAGTCCAAGGGCCAGTGCTCTGTGTAAAATGGATATGCAAATTAGGCTAATTATAATTGGCTAAGTTAACCTACCTATAAGTCCCTAGTATATGGTAGGGCATGTAGGTTTAGTGACCACAGCATAGGTGGTGCACACCTAGGTGCACTGCTGAGGTGCCCAGTGTCATTTTAAAAGCAAGCCTGCCTTGCTGGCTGCTTTTAAATTAAAGTTATATGCAAATTCGACTTTGGAATTAAAGGTACTTCCAAAGTCTTAAACTACCTTATTTTTACATATAAGTCACCCCTAAGGTGTGCCCTATGAGCCCCTAGGGCTGGGTGCCATGTAACTATAAGCAGGGACTTTATAAAAATAGATTTATAAGCCCTGGTGAGGTAAAAACAGCCACATTCGTTTTTCCCTCATTGAAGTAAATGGCCTTCATAGGCTAGAATGGGCAGACTTTATTTTAAATTTTAAAGTCTCCTTAAATGTTACATACCAAGAATTTGGTATCAAATTGATTGTTGTAATAAATTCCACAACTTCCAGTTGTTGGATTTAATATAACTTGTCCAGGTAAAAAGTTTAGACTTTACCTAAAAAGTTGCCAATTTCAGCTCTGCATTGTTTTTGCTGCTGTGCTCTGATTGGCCAGCCTGCAGCAGCTTCTGCCAGGCTGCCTTGATTAGGTGTGAAGTGGCCAGGCTTCACACAAAGGAATGTGCTTGGGGGAGAGAATCTCCCCTCAGCAGATGGTGAGGCAGGAAGGGGGAGGGCTGCCAAACTGGTCTTTAAAGGCAGAGAAGGACATTTGCAGCACCCAGCAACACCCCCACATCCTGCAACCCCAGACAATTAGGTGCCCCCTTGATTAGATTAGGAGAGGGCAGGAGAGGGGTGTGTTTATGATTTTTAGCCACACCAGTGGGTGGGCTCAGCCAGATGTAACCTCCAAAAATCAGATTCATCCATGTTGGATTTTTAGAGACTGTTGCCTTCTGGGATGGATTTTTGCCACACTTCCCAGGAAGTGGTCATCACAGGGGGACGACCCTGTCCCTGATTGGAGAACCAGGGCCCCCCTGCTTTTCACCCAGGAGCAAGGATAAAACTGGCAGATCTGCCCCCACATCTCAGATCCCCACCAAATTTCAAGAAGAAGGAACTACAAGGAGAAGAAGGACTGCCCTGCTGGACCCCTGGCCTGCACCTGGACCCTGCACTCAGAAAGACTGCACCAGCTGCACACTTGGGCTTCACCACAAGAAGGACTTTGCCTGGCTTCAACTGGTTCAAGGAGGGACTCCCTGTTTGCTACAGGTGAAAAATTGCTATCCAGAGTCCCCTGCACCAACTCCTGAAAAAGTGACCAGCTGACCACTGTCCAGTGGCCAAAAAGGAGTTTGCGCCAGGTGCATTCTGGGAGTTGAAGTCCGCACTTCCCAAGGACCATCACAGAACTTCTGGACCCTTGGGGTGAGCTGTGGACCCCAAAAGAACCTTAAAAGAACATCTGGGTGAAGCCCCAGAAGTTTGGAAAAGATTGGAGAATTTTTTAAAAAAAGCTCCATAAAGTGACCGACCCGACGCGGAAATTCTAGCCGGCTTGCCTCAACCGCGACCCGGCCTGACTTCGTGGTTCGTCCCGGTAAAGAAAAACATCCAAAAAAGAGACTAAGTCCGAAGGTAAAAAGTTGACCGGGACCTCCCAGCCATCGAATCCGAGAAGGGCTCCACGGACGTCGGATCAAGATCCAGGTTTACCCCGGTCGAAGGATTTTCATCTCGAAAAAACGACTAAGTCCGAAGGTAAAAATCACCACCGAGGAAACCGACTTTGCGTATCCGGACAAGGGCTCCAGGAGGTCGGATTGAACTGGCAGGTTCGTCCCGGGGAAGAAAAACATCAAAAAAGAGACTAAGTCAGAAGGTAACTTTTTAACCGAGGCCTCCCGCGACTTGTAGCCGAGCAGGGCTCCATCACGGTCGGCCTGAAAGTTTGACTTTGCCCCGGTCCTGGTGCAACCAGATGACCCGATTGGCGCTTTTTGTTTCTAAGCGCTAGAAAATAATAATACTTTAAAAATTCATATCTCCGGTTCCCCTGAACCGATTTTAATCGTTTTTGTGTCATTTTAAAGATAAAAATATAAGCTATTTTTATAAATTGGTTTTGGATTTTTAAACTATTTCCTGTGTTTTATTTAATTACTGTTTTGTGATATTTGAATGCTTTACACTTTGTCTCCTAAGTTAAGCCTTGACGCTCGTTGCCAAGCTACCAAGGGTTGAGCTGGGATTAATTTACTGAGACCTAACTGTACCTATGTGGAGGTTAGTGGCTTGTTGCTAGGTGTAGGTACCTACCTGCCCTACCAATAACCCATTTTCCAACAATTCCGAACTTAAGATCTTTTCAAATAAGATTTTCTACTTCAACCACTACATGTTGCCAGACGTTCTGCAGCCATGGGCATTCAACAAACCTAAACCCAAAAGTGTTTCCAGTTTTTGCACCTTTGACATTTGGAATTGGCATCACAGGACCCTTAATGGCTCTTGGATGGAGTATAGTATAATCTAACAAGAATGTAATATGGTGATTGGTGAATATTACACCCCAGAAATATCTGTATCTTACCACAACTCTGGGTTATTTCTAAATTTGTTATTTACAATCTAAATCCTGCTCATTTCCCATGAAATTCTAAAACTGGCTCTAATTCAGTGAAGTTAAAAAAAATTATTTTTAAAACGGAAGAAGTGTTTTCTTTTTTCCCAAAGGCCAACTAATGCTCATTGATTTATTACTAATCTATAAACTTCTAAAAGAGTCAACAACCAATCTCTAAAAGGGAGATACATTTGAGAGTTTAAACCAAGTTTGTCCTGTATTTGAGAAAATGGTTTAACATTGCAATGGTTTTCCTCTACAGTAACTTTTTGACATGAAAGGTTTGACTGACCTGCATCAATTCCACACAGCATACAGAATTATTCTATCATAAGATAGTCTCATGAAATCAATGTACTTTTAGCATCTTAGTCATGGTACCATACTTTCTTTAATAACTATGTATTATAAGATTTTGAATGATAACTTTTAAATCGATTCCGCTAAACGTCTTCTGCAGCAGTATATCCTCCATGACCTTAATATACATATTGCTCACTCATTCCAAATTAGGTAACCTGCAATGTAGCTTACATAGCTACATTGCTATGTAATATCCAGCTATCTCAAAAACCAGCAGGACCACCCCCTACAAAGTAAGGTACAATAATCTGAGTAATCCAGGCATTCTTCCCAAAGCAGATGAAGTGTAGTATTACTTCAGTCATTTTACTAAAATATTTCTTTACAAAGAAAAAAAGAATAGCTTGAAATAAAAACAAACTTTGAGGTACAGCAGTCATATTTATCATATTTTTTCAACTATGAAAGTGAGCCTCTTCTGATCCCAGGTTTTCATTTGGTATTTAATTTGTCTCAGTAAAGAGGAATATTTGAATTCAAAATACCCACCTCTGAAACTCTCACAATAGAAGAAAAGGACAGACCTAGCACTGAGTATGTCAGTTGCTTCCTGTCTTCTTATTTTCTTCATAGCCCACCAGGTTTCAATATAGAGTTGAGGATCATTCCTTACCCAGGACTACCTCCTTCAGCCTTCCATTTTCCTTCCCAGTCTTTCTTTTTTAATGTGCACCATTTGTTTTTTCAATTCTGTAGATTTTATGTTTACTTATAAGCTCAGCCACTGCAACCATTATTTCCACTGCAGCCAATCCATCTAATAAAAAAGTTCTCCATCATTCAAATTTTCAAAACATCAACAATTTATCTGCCAGTATTTGTCACTTCCACATTTACCTTAAATTCTGTTCTATATTCTTTTTGAAGGCACTTTCTCTTGCCAGCAAGATTAGCTTAAATACCTTATCCCTTAATTTCCTTCCTGGCAGGCTTTGATTTCGCCTCAGTCCCATCCAATCTAAGTAGGACTGGCTCTGCTTGAAGTTTTGCCCAAGCATACGATCTTTCTTGGATCTCACAAATAAACATCAAATCAGTAGGTTTCTGGTTATAAAAATATAAAGACTGTTTGGTGAATAGAGAAGAGGTGTGTTGTAGTCACCTAATGGACCTTATTTCATTTAAGCTTGTATGTCAAAGCTAGGGTTTTCCAAAGCTCATCAGAGCATCATTTGTTTCCTTCATGGTAATACCTCTAATACACACTCCAAAAAGCAAGGATTCACGTACTGATGTTGAAAAGGTCATATGTCAACTTGACTGTTCACTTGCCCACTTACTGAAGAAATACTTTAAAGAGTTGTAGAGGATGCGTGTCTTTTCAAAGTAATAAGTCAAAATTCTGTTATGTCCAACTACACTTCAGTAAATAACCCTGTGCTCAAACTCTTCTAACTATGGCATAGAGCAAAAAGGTTTAATGTAAGTAAAATACTGTAAGCATTTTACTAGTAACAAAACAATTGAAAAGTAAAAACACAACACAGATAAATCCCACAACCAAATTCCAAATGCCAGGAAAAAGTAAAATGCAAATAGAAGTCACTGTTCATGGATAATCAGGGCCTCTGCACGATTCCAGGGTGATGGCGATGGATCAGCGGTTGATACCACAAGTGGGTTTGTCCCTCTCAAAGATTCTACTTTGTGACTTAGGGCCTGATTACAATCTTGGTAGATGGGAGACTCTGTCACAAATGGGACAGATAGCCTGTCTTCCGTATTACAAGTTCCAAAGGACATTTTGGAACTTGTAATGTGGCAGACAGGCTATTCGTCATGTTTGTGATGAAGTATCCCATCCACCAAAATCTAATCAGGTTCTTAGTCTGTGAAATGGAAGTCAAAATCCTTCAGTCGGGCAGACTGCAGGGTGTATTTGACAAAGTCCTCTTGATGTCAGATAGCTGAAGTCTTTGGTTTTGGCGGAAAAAGATCCAAGAGGGAAAATTCACATTTTCCACATGCTGAAGTTGTCTTATCTTTCAGATACTTTTCACACTTTCACCCAGTCAAGAATTCTCTCTTTGGACAAAGGATTTGTTAAGCAGCTCAAAATCATGCAGTAGAACAGGCCTGAAGGTTTGTCCATCTAAGTCCACTTGGAATTGGACAATTTCGACACAAAGTCCCACTGACAATTCAGAGATCTTTGATGTGCAAAAATTCCGGACTTTTAAGACTTTCTGTAGCCCCTCACCTAGGCAACCAGGACTGTCAGGACATCAGGGAAAGCAATTAGGGGCCAGGACTCACTCCATCAGAGGCCTCAATCCCGGTCCAGTGTCTAATGGTCAGCTGTTCACATCAGGAAAGGGCATTTTGCAGCTTATTGTGTGCCTGAAGCCAAACAGGAAGTCAGCCAACTGACCCCAGAAGACCATTTCTCAGTCCTTGATGCAAGTGGGAGCAGGTCCAGCTCCTCAGGTCTCCACAAAGGTTACAGACAGCAAGTCAAATCCTCTTCTGTTTTTCCTTAGGTCCAAATTGTTCTGGTGAGCTGTGGGTGAGATGCCACTTTTGAAGGATTCATTAGCCAGTGGGTGGGGCACTCCCTGACCAACGAAGAAAAGGTTCTCAGTGGCAGCCTTCCCGAAATTTGCAGCACACTCTGGTTACCTCTCTGCAAATCCCACAGGGCACTATTCTGAGTAAAAGTCGATATGTCGGCACCCTTCATCCCTTGGATGCTGCTAGTGCAACAACCATGGATGTATTTAGCGAAATAAGCTGTTCCCTGCTCCTCAACTACACCAAACTGGTTCTAGGGTCAGTCAGACCCCACCGCCCCCTACAGGGCTAGTACCAAACTGGCTATAGAAGGCCTAGGGGACAAAGGTTTGTCTTCCACAGGTCTCTAGTTGAACTTAATTATGAATGGACAACACTCACCGTGTTCCCTTTTAAGTTAAAGAAATTACTGGACCCTCCCCAGCTGCCCTTCCTGAGCTGTTTGGAGACCCATATTTCACATTTAGGTCTTTCTGCAAAAAGGCATAGACCATTGTTTCTGTCTTGGGTACAGTTTTAAAACTTCATTAGGGAAAGCACTGACAGGGACCAGATACAGGAAGAGTAGGTTCAGGGAGACAAGGTATTGTAATCAGAACCAGGAACACAAAGTAAATACTAAGTGGCTTTATTGGTTCTCACTGCTACTTCCACCACCACGTTGTTTGTTCGTCGCCCCTCACACTCAGCGTTCTAAAGCAGCCTCTCTCAGTACAGGGCCATTCCATTCCTACGTGTGAGAGGGGTGGAAGGGCTGTATCACTTTGTTACCTTGAATGCCTTAAAGATGTCGTCTAGCCCCACCTAACAATTGTTAAATATAACAGCAAATTATAACACAAGGGTTACCTTTTTAAAATACACTTCTCTTAACTTCTTATTAAAAACCCAACTCGATCAGAGAACTGGATTTGTGTTAAATGTCATTTGTGGTCAGGGGTTTAAATCAAGGGCTGTATAATCACAAGGTATTTAAAGGATCTCTTCAGTAGTGAGACGCTAACAGTTTTCATATTCCACGAATATAACCACATTTTTAAACTGAAGGAAAACAGTTTTCTTACAGACCTATAAAGAGCATTTTGAATTCCATTGTCAGATTCCATGCCATAGCTATGTTCTGAAGCACCTCAAATGGCTTACTTCAAGGGTCAGCAGTTATACTCTGTAACTTGAATGCTAATTGTTCAATTCTAGACCAAGGTGAAAGTTAAATCATGTAGACAAAATGATCAGGTTTTATTTTAACCAAACGTTGGGCTAATTCACTTACTGAAGGCTGGTTTGTGTACAATATGTCATACTGATAAACATTTTCTGGTTGTGACAGTTTCCTATTTACAGTGTTCAATTTGCAAAAGAATGCCCAAATCTCTGCTCAGAAGTCAGCAACCGGTGCTATTACTTCTCTGCACAGACTTGAATCCACCGCTTGACCTTTAATCCAGTTCCAGAGGCTCCCTGCCCTTTCTTCTAAGTATTTCAGGTCCCCGCCTTTTTTTCACGGTTTTCTGTCTTTCTCTTTCTCCCTCTTTCCACTTTGTGACTTTTTCCACATCTTGAGCCCGGGAAACGTCTAATGAGGAAAAATAAGTACTGCTCTTCAGCAGTGGCCAGTGCAAATATGAAGGGAAGGGGTGGGAGGAGGGCGGCGGGGGGCCATATATTTCAAATTTTAATCATAGACTTACCGTTCCTGCCGCCGCCATCTCATGCCACCTCGTTCGTTGCTCCTTTCCTGTTCTGGGTTCCCAGCATTCACTGGGACAACAGAACAGGCTCCCCAGCAATCCTGGCTCTGATTTCATGCTAACCCTTGCACAAAAATAGTGTCACGGTTGGTTTGAGTGGCTAAGACTGATGCTCAGACACAACACTGGGTCCTGTGCAATTTCTCCAACCCAGCAGCTGGGCTGGAAAAACCGGAGTTTGCATGTCTTTGGCTGGCCTAAGACGGCCGGCAAAATACACAAGCACATTTAGGGCCATATATATCCTTTTTTAGCACTGCATTTGCGTCATTTTTTTACGCAAAATTGGCGCAAACTTACAAAATACAATTGTATTTTGTAAGTTTGCGCCAATTTTGTGTAAAAAAAAAGACACAAATGCGGTGCTAAAAAAGCAGAAGTATGAGCCTTAGAGTATTCCGTTTGTCACCTCCCATGGCCCAACCCAGCCCCTCGTTTCACATGCTGGCTGAGTCAGCATCAGAAAAATGAAATGATACTGAAGTATTGTTTTATTTTTCTGCTGCTGGCTCTGCCCCTGCTGATCTCCAAACATGAGTCCCGGTGAACAGCCCCGGCCCCCAGCCAACCATTGGCTCAAATTAGGCACTACCTATTTGCATCAAGTGACATTTTGTATTGTCTTGCGTTAATGAAAAAGTCACGAGTCACTAGTAAACCATACTTATACGCACTTGTTTGAAGGCGTTTATAAATCATGTTATTGAAAACGGCTGTCGCTGATCATGGTTTATTTTGTTCTATGGGTCACAACCATCTAACAAAAGATCACTCAATTATCTTTGGGATCTATAATTACTTTTTGTGTTATTTACATTTCACAAGATGCTGGATATCCTAATTACTTTGGATGTGTGTTGGTGTTATTTGCCGCGAGCTGTTTAGCTCTGCGTGAGGCTAATTTTATTTACCAGGACTCTCACCCAACACAATTAAAATTGGAGATAGAAAATAGATTTCCATCTCGTTAGAAAATGAACCAACATTTATGTCGTGTTCATCTATGTATGCTCATATCAGCATTACTTAACTATTATTCACTTCTACGAGGAGTATACTTTTAAATACTTTTGTGCAATTTTTCTATTGTTTATTTATGTAATCTAACAGCTTGGTGTGTTTTATGTTTAACATATTAATAATATTGTGAGTGAGCGACTAAGAACATTTCTAAAGAGTTGTTGTGAATCTAATCAGATCTAGGCACAAGTCTGTTGAAAGAAGCCTACCAATGCTGAAAAGAAGATATATCTAACACAAAAGCAATGATGATTCAAAACAGAACTGCCCAAACACTGATTAGGATAACCGTGACACAGAGATAAGCCTTAAATCAGCTTCAGAGTTCGGGAAGCGGATTTTCTGTGTGCAAATGTGTGGATATTTCTCTTCCACCAATGCCTGCTTTAGGGCGATGTTTTTGTCATGCTGACTTGAGAAAGGAACAGCCTACAAAGATCTCGCTTGACATTTTTCAGGGGTTAATAGCAACAGGCATGATCATTCTGGTGGTTATTGCACTTAATGGAATGATCTGTGATTTGTTTAGTTTTGTCTCATGATAAAACATAGAAGATTAATGTTCCTGCTGAAAAGCATAGCGTGTAACATGCAGATCACAGACTTGTATTTTGTGTAGATAGCTCAATGGGTTACTGCTTATGTCGCAGAGATCCTTTTGTTAAGTGGACTTCAGAAGTTGCAATCCATCTACTATAGAACACTGAGCTATGAACTGCCATCAAAGTGCTGCATGAAAATTGCAGGGCATAGGATTACAACCTTATTTTTTATCAATCTTTCAGTATTATTAAGTTGCTAAAAAAAGGGTTCCTTTGGGTAGTAATACAAGGTTATTAGCATTTTATTAGTATGACATCCCTGATAATAATGCTAAGTTTCAAACCATGAGTTTACGGTGGATTTGCTAACATGATGCATCTGGTTTGCATCACAAAAGTGACACCAATCTGGTACTAATCATTATTATTATTTTGGGATATACTTTTGATTGAAAACCCTGAATTGCATTGAAAAGTACCGATAAAATAACCCAAAGTACCAATATACCCTACTTTGCATGAAGAAATTGTGCCATGGGTGGAACATGGACATTCCCAAGCACCCACCAATGGGGTTTGATGCTAATTCTTATCTATTAACTTTGGTAGAAAGGGATTAGTATCAAAATATTATGCCTCCTTGAGGAAGGCATAAAGTTAGAGAAAATAACCTTTTCAGCTTTGTATATGTGCTGTACAGAGCAGGAGACATGCAAAGTGGGTAAGAGTTAAACTCTGTCAAAGTATAGAATTTGTGTTGGAAGGTTACCCTTTCAGTACAAATCCTATGCATGACATCATGCACCTTCCCTTACATTATAGTGCATAGTTGTGTGCATTGGTGCAAGGCATACTAAAGGACAATGGCTCTAGATGACAGAGCAACAGCACCATATCTTAGTAGATATGGTGCTGGTGTGCTCTCTCCCTTTCATGTAGTGCAGCAACTTTGGTTACTGTGCTGAATGAAAACGTAATAAATCTGATCCTTCATTTCTTCAGCCCAAGCATTCGTAACCTACAATGCCTACCAGTAAGAATGACATGTGACTCTTACACCTTGTAGTCCTCAATATTTTAAGTAACATTTCCTATAAATTATTTATATGCTTGTATGACTCAATCAAAGGGGTCTTGTCAAGTGTGGCTTGCCACCCCAGAGGGTCCCCAGGCACTGGTAGGATGCTGCATGCCTTGTCCGGACAGCAACTGGGGACTCTTTGTATCTGTATGACTGTATAATATGTTTGTGATGAAAAGTGCCCTAATGCGTTATATTGGGAAGAATAGTGCTAAAAATGAATAAGTGTGAGAGACAGGCAAAGAAGAGATGAGGGCCATCACTGTAGTGTGGCAATGAGGTAATTCATGAAGATGAAGGTCATTGTTGACACCAATAAAGATTGTCTGCTGGGCCCCAGCAACTCTAAAGCCTGCCCACACACAAAAAAAAAAAAATTAGCCTTCCTTTTCTGGGTTGCAGAAGTTTCTTTTATCAAAGTAGATGTATCTGCAATAACATGGCTTACATTGATGGGGTGATAAGCAGTGGAGATTATGACAAAGCCCATGTAGGGTGCTCTCAGGAATGCACCTACAATGTGAGCTATTTTGCCTCCAACTCATTCCCTCTTAGTAAAGACCTGTTGCAATTTGCGGATCATATGAGTAGTGGTGTTGCTGGTATATTGGGCCCATCTACATTAACCTTCCTGGTGCTGAAATTGCAACCCAGACAACAGATCCAGTTCCTGTTTCAGAATTCAGGTTTGGCCCTGAAACCTCATGCCTAGTGTTGTCATCTCCTCTAGTGCAATGTATTGAACACCCTTGTTTCCTCATTTCCTGAGACTCAATGTCCAAAAGGCTTTCACATCCTCTTCTCCTGTAACTCCATATATTAGTTTCCTGTGGTTCAGCATCTGGAGCTCTGCCACTGATTTGAATTTAATGTCTTTAAGCGTAATCTGTTTTTGTCTTGCCTCCCATACACTATACCTAAACTCTCTAGGGCTCTTTTATTTGCTCCACCTTTCAGTTATTTCATTACTCAGTTCACTACCATGACCTAAATGTTTTTCAACTCTGCACCGAACTTGAGATTACCTTTGAGACGTATCAGAGATCATACCTAATATTCTTGCTCCAATAATCAAAAACGGTGTCAAGCACTTGTATAATTGTTGCAGTTATGTGTATGTGGGAGGCCGTTTCTCAGTGAGAAAGGGTCAGGTAAAATAAATGTACAATTATACACTGAGACTTTGCAGGAGATGGCTCATTTGTACAATGGTAGGTAATTCTCTTAAGGATTTTACTGTCACCAATAGCAGCTACTTGTCACGAATCCCCAAGGTGCCTCCTGCGTTATCTGTCAGCATCCCCAGGGATTAGGGTTAAATCATATCTCTGTTCTTGGTTAAACTTTCATGTTTCTCAGTAAACATAATGTGCTGTGTTACACAATTGGTTTTATCAATGCTTGTTTTACCAATGCTTGTTTGCTAATGTGAGCAGGTGTAAACATGTGCTTCTAATTGGGTGTGGTGTAAACATACTCCTAATTGGGTGTGGTGACTCATCCACGTGTGGAAACTAAACTGCTTTCCTGATTGGCTATAAATAGCAGAGTGAAGCATGCCTCCCTGCTTGGCTTTGTTTTGCTTCCTGATCTCAGCATCTGATTTGGCAGTCCAGCCCCTGCTGTCATCCTCGTATTCAGGACTTTTGAGGCAATTCTTTTCTTCGTTCCTGTACCAGCTGGCACCAGGCATTCCTCCAGCACTCCGGAAAAGACTGCAGCTAAGTGACTAGTATGCTCCAGGGAGTTAGGGCCAGATGTAGGTAGGTTTCCGTTTGCGAGTTGCAAATTGCGAGTCCCAGCGACTGGCAATTTGCAGCTCGCAAAAGGAAATGCAGAAAGGTGTCTCAGACACCTTCTGCGACTCGCTATGGGGTCGCAAAGACCCACCTCATGAATATTTATGAGGTGGGTCGCAGTTTGCGACCCCATAGTGAGTCTAGGCACTCACGGGGATGGTGGCCTGCTGGAGACAGCAGACCACCATGTCCTTGACTGCTTTTCAATAAAGCAGTTTTTTTTTTCTCTTTGCAGCCCGTTTTCCTTAAAGGGCCTACATCTGGCCCTCAGTTCTTTATGTGCCGTGCTTTCCTGGAACAGCTGGTGTATTTCAGACCTCGTAATAATTTCTGAACATTATTATTGTAGTTACTTGCCTAAATGTGCTTCAGGAAATCTGCTTGAGCTCAGGTACTACAAAAAGTGACAGTGCAATTTTAAAAGAGCATTTACATGACTTTCCTTTCTCTAATAGCATAACTCTTGGATTCAAATTGTGTCATTCATGCCTGTGTTTCAGGTTTGAGGAATTTGCTTTTGAAGGGTTTTTCACACACACACAGTGAAACCAAACCAAACTGTGTCACCCTAACTGTTTAAACTCAGAGTGGACATTTGTATTTTTTGGATTGTTTTTGTTCTTTTTAGTTTAACCCTATGCATGCAGGAAAGTTATATGTGATATAATTAATGCCCTTGTTTGTCTTTCTTGTGCATGATAAGTGCAACCACAGTTCTAATTGTAGTGTGCAACAGTGAATCTCTGTGAAGCCAGCCCTAGTGTCGCAGTACTTATTGTTATGGTACTCAGTTTGGGTTTTTGGTAATGCAGTGTTAGTAGTTGTGCCAACAGTTATTATTATCCAAGAAAAGTGCAGGAGCATCCCAGTGTTCTTCTCCCGCTCCCGTGCCCATATCAGAAAGAGAGATTCAGTTTCAAGGAAGTTGAGTGCACTAACTCTACTATCACTCTGTCAACAATGACCTGACCCCCACCCGAAGATACAGGGTGCCTGGCTGGACCGGCAAGATGTGGCAGTGTTTTGTCTCTTTCTCTTCCACTCCCCCTTTCATTTTGGGACACCTGCCGGGGTTTCAGTGTCCACCAGGAAGTGCCGATAGGTGTTCCAGGAGGTCGGGGGCATACCATCACCCCTGCAGACATCCTACTTTTCAGATGAGTGGGCCAGTCTCAACACTACTAAATTCCAAGGGAAAAGTGAGTCAAGGACCCAGTCTACATGGACCAGTCTGTTGTACCTCATGTTCACAATCCCGCCAATTGTCTGTAACATCTAAGGGCTTTTCATTCTTGGTACAAAAGTGTTCAGAGATTCCGGTTGGAGCCATCAATTAGTGCCACTTGCTTATGTGAACTATATATATCAGAGATTGTGGATTTGATTTAATCAAACATGGTCCTCATCAGGACATGAAAGACACACCTCAGCATCATTTGTGTCACTGTGTAGAGTGAATTCACAACCAGCCCAACTGTCAATCTGATCCATTTGTGGATTCAGCAGCCAACATGGGCACAGAATGGTTCAACAAGAAAATGACCACATTCTAAAAGTGGCATTTTCAAACTCACAATCTAAAAAACAAATTTTACCGAAAGATGTATGTTTAAATTGTGAGTTCAGAGACCCCAAACTCTATTTCTCTGTCTGCGCCCAATATGAAGTTACAATTAATAATTATGTAAAAACAGTCCCCATGTTAACATATGGGAGAGACAGGCCTTGAAAAAGTGACAACTGAATTTGGGAAGTATGTCACAACCAGGACATGTAAAACACACCAGTACATGTCCTACCTTTTAAATATACCGCACCCTGTCAATCGGGCTACCTAGGGCCTTCCTTAGGGGCGCCATACATTTACTAAAAGGGAAGGTTTGGGCCTGTCGAGTGGGTGCTCTTGCCAGGTCGCCAGGGCAGTTTAAAACTGCACACATAGACACTGCAGTGGCAGGTCTGAGACATGTTTACATGGCTACTCATGTGGGTTGCACAATGCTGCAGGGCCACTAATAGCATTTGTTTTACAGGCCCTGGGCACACATGATGCACTATGCTACAAACTTAATAGTAAATCAGATATGCCAATCATGGATAATTTAATCACCAATACAGTTTAGACAGAGAGCATGGTTAGCAGTGGTAAAGTGCTCAGCGTCCCAGAGCAAACAAAACCAGGTCAGAAAAATTAGGAGGAAGGAGGTAAAATGTTTGGGGATGACCCTGCAAAAAGGGCCAGGTCGAACAGATACATAGATTAGAAACTGCAATATAATGTCTTGATCACAGGTTAAAGAGCAGAGCCATTATTCAAGTACATATACTGTGCTGAAAGTGCTCAAAATATAGAGAAAAAACAAAAACAAACACAGGAGCTTCAAGTTCCACATTATTGGCCATCATGTTGGCGTTGTTATACGAAGCATGTTATTAAAAAATAGCAATGTAGGAAAATGCAGCTCTCAATGGCAAATACTTTATTCAATATAGCTCATTCAAAAAGAATATTATTGTAAATGCTTGGAGGCAAGCAGTGAATACCATTATCTCAATTATGATTACATGAAATAACATGTTTTATAGTTTTATAGCTATGAGAACACTGTATTGTAGTTGTGTCATGGTTTGTACTCAATCAAAATAATCACTTCATGTCTCCAATGATCAACAGCTCAAAAAAATTGAATAATTAATCAATTGGTCAATAAAAACTGATCTAGTATGTTTCCAGCTAAACAATACTAAGCAGATATGTACAACTAAGCTTTTTTACTGCATGACCTATGTCACATCAGTTCATAAAATAATTCACACAATATATTCATACAAATTATTATATAATCCAAGTTTGAAGAACACAAATAAACCATAAAACTGTTATGCCAGGTTAAATTGATCATACTGGGTAAAACCCAGAATCTAGAGCTCTCTAAATGGTTAAAAAAGGGTTGTGATAATTGGCAAAGTTGTGGATTCATTACAATCAAGCCCAGGTGGGCTAAAGCAAGAGAGAAATTACATGAATTCTTATGTTATTTATATGTATGCAAAATTGAAAAAAACATAGTTTGAATTTCTGAGAAAACAGGGCTTTTCCAGTGACCCACCCCTTGTTGCCCCCATTTTTGACTGATACTGGTGTTTTTTTACTCCAATTTTGCCCGAGGGCTCTGCTAACCAGGCCGGGCCATTGCTCATTGTAAAAAGGTATATAATATTGAGGGGTACTTCCTACCTGTACGTTCCTAGTATATGGTAGGGCAATTAGGTTTAGAGGCCCAGTATTTTAAATGCACTTAACTGTGCACTGCTGTGTTGCCTGCTGTCATTGTAAAAGCCAGCCCTGTCTTGCAGGTTGCTTTAAAAAGAAAAACATGCCCAATTTCGACTTTGAAATTAAAATTCCCTTCCTTATTTCTACATATAGGTCTCCCCTAAGGTGTACCCTAGGTGCCCCAAGGGCATAGTGTGGTGTAATCATAAGCAGGGACATTATAAAAGGTGTTTCATAAGCCTTGGTGAGGGATAAACTGCCCGTTTCATTTTTCCCAATTGTAGCACATTAGTTCCATAGGTTAATATGGGAAGCCTTTATTTAACATTAATACAACCTATCTTTTGAAATGAGCTAACAATAACATTCAAGAAGTCAACTTAATAGTTACAATAAATCCACTAAGTTGCCAAGGTCATATTTATTATAACTATTACAGGGAAGTAGTGTTAGACCGGCTTTCCTAAAGTTACCTCAAGTCAGCCCTGTAGCAGCCCTTCCTGACTGGTCAGACCTTGACAGGCTGAGCCAAGCTGTATAATGAGATGTGAAGTGGCCCTGGCTGTGAAAAAGGAGCCATTTGGTGGGAGATCTGCAGTGGAAGATGCCAAAGCAGGAAGGGGACTGGGTAGCCAAACTGGTCTTCAAAAAGGGATAGACATTTGGGACAGAAACCCAACCTACCCCAGGCAGGTGGGAGGCTCTTTAATTAGATTAGGAGAAGGACTGGAAGGGGAGTGCAGGGGAAAGTTAGTCACACCTGTGGGTGGGCCTAGCCAGACCTGAACCTCCAGGAGAGATTTTCTCTATTTTGGACTTTTAAGAAACAGTGGGCCACATGTATGAAAACATGAGCTTGCGAATCGCAAATATCGATTTTTAAGAAATCGCTATTTCCGAGTCAAAATTGGCCCTGTAACAAAATTGCGATTTGGAATTTGCGATTTCTTAAAAATCGCTATTTGTGGTTTGCGAGGCCCATTTACCGAATCGCAATTTGAATTCTCGCAATTTGCGATTTTTTTGCGATTCGGTAAAAAATCGCAAAATGCAAGAAAGTTCGAGAATGCACACCTGGAGGAGCCTGATGACATCACCAGCAGGAAATGAGTCATCCCAGGCAGTTTCAGGTGCCACACCCAAACCTGCATCCTGAGAGAGAGCAGCCCAGCCACACAGAGCAGCACTCAGCAGGAGCAGAAACACCTGAGCCAGGATGGAGACCACAGGAGAAGGCAGAAAGGAAGCGCAAGCTTAAATTTAGTGAACAGGAGCTTGAGGTCCTGACTGAGGAGGTGGTGAGGAGCCATGACCGCCTGTTCGGGAAAAGTTCACTCCAGGTTCCTGAGAGTGAAAAGAGAAGATTATGGCTGGACATCCAATCCAAAATCTGCGCCATTGGAGTGGCACAGCGCTCCATCGAGGAAATAAAGAAAAGGTGGTACGACCTGCGTTCCCGTGCAAAGGAGAGGGTGGCAAGGAGACTTGCGGAAGCCAGGGGTACAGGTGGCGGACCACCAACAGAAGCACCATCCACACCATTGGAGGACCTGGTGGAATCCACACTCCTCCCTGAAGCTGTGACTGGGGTCAGAGACATCGACACCTCCGGCACACCGAATACCAGCCAAGGTAAGTGCAATGATGTTTGGGAACCCTATATGTGTATGCACAAAAGCCCCTTAGGTATTAGCATGTAATGTGAAGCAGTGTGCGAAGTAGTCCAGTCCACATCTTAGAAGCAGCACAACAACGAATTATGGGAGTGGCAGTCCACAAACTAGTACAGACAGTAGCATAACAATGTAATGAAGTATAGTGACACCCAAGGTAACACAACACACACAACACCGTGTAGAGCAGTACCTGTACCTTTATTGCCATTTTCTGACAGATAATGTAACATACAGAACTGACATGCTGCATATTGTTGTTGCAGGTGGGCCAGGCCCAGCAGCCACACAAAGTACATGTGTAGGAGAGACGGACACCCATCAGCCCTCGGATACCAACACCAGTGGGTCCCTCCACATGTCCACTGTCCACCGCAGGCCCAGGGCACTACCACTGCCAGAGTTCAGCGGCGACTCTGATGAGCACTTGGAAGGGCCAAGCACACCGTCAGCACCAGACAGGTGCAGCCAGATTCTGGAGGGTAGGGGTCAGCCAGCACCACGCAGGATTGCAACAGAGTCCCAGCAACAACATCATGAGGCAGGTGAGGGTCCGTCCTTATTCGGGGGCCTTGAGGCTGCTATGTTGCAGCAGCAGCGTCTGCAAAATAAGTGGATCCTCAGTTTAGACCGGAACCTGCGAGTCCACAACCGAAACATGATGGGCCTGCATCGCCAACTGGATGCACTAAATGGCAATATTTCACAGCTGCGTGAGGGACAGGTGCAGGCTTCAGAGGACATCAGGGACCTAAATAGTGCTGTCCATGACCTCTGCCAGGAGCTGCGCCATGAAAGGGTTAGCCGGCGCAGACAGGAACACAGATTCCGGACAATGTTTGGCAGCTACTGCAGGTCCCCCAACAGGATGGTGAATTCCACTGCACTAATCGCTCGTCGCGCAGTGGCGGCACAAGTGGAGGCTGCACATAGCAGCAGGGACGTTGTCCAGGGACTAGTTCACATCACAAATGTAATTGAACACATAATGGGACAGAGATCTGCCACTCCCAGTGGGGTAGCCTTGGGGGACACTGAGGACAGTTCAAGCCTCATTAGTGTTGCCGTACCAGCAGCAGACACCAGATGGCGCAGTGCCAGGCACAGCACTGCCACTGAAGGTGACAATCGAGGTGACAGTGACTTAACTGGGCACCCGAGTGGTGTGTGTGGGAGAAGAAAGTGACTCTTGCCGCCATTACACTGCTGTTGCCACTATGAGGGAATAGTGCGTGACTCTGGTCATTAGTTTATTTGCGTTTGTGACATCACCTGTTTCATTTATTTCTCAATTATTCATTACCTGACGTAAGGTAATAAATTTATATCACTACAGGTACAGTTGTCAGTGGATTTTTGTCATTCATACTCACATCTGAAATTGTTGTGTGTGATGTCGGCACGGCTTTGCCTTCCCTCTGCTGCACTGGTCCTGTCTGCTGGCTGTAGAGGTGGTATGGGATCGTCATCCTCATCTGATTCAGTGTCACTGATTTCTATAGGTATGCCCCTGGTTGTAGCTATATTGTGCAAGATTGCACAAGTTGTCACTATTCAACATGTGGTCTCTGGACTGTACTGTAGTGCCCCTCCACTTTTGTGGAGGCAACGGAAGCGACTCTTCAGCAGTCCAAATGTGCGCTCCACCAGTTGCGGGTTGCCCTGTGTGCTGCATTTTATCTCCGTTCTGCTGGTGTTGTGGGATTGAGGTAGGGTGTCATCATGTAGGTGCACACTGCATAGGCACTGTCTCCTGGAAGGGACAGAGGGTGTGATGAGTAACTGAGCCATTTGACATGGGTTCGCCATCTATGCATCAGGGTACAGAGTGACATTACCTAGTAGATATCCTTCACCAAACTCCGCAGCTAGCAGTCTTGTGTGAATGCCGCTGTGGCGAAAGATGTACGAATCATGTGTGCTCCCTGGGTACCTGGCACGAGATCAGTTATGATATAGGAGGCATTGCATATCACCTGAATATTCATGGAATGTTGGTATTTACAGTTTCGGTACACATACTCTGTGGCTGATGGTGGACAGATTGCCACATGTGTGCCATCTATGGCACCTAGGACGTGGGGGAACTGTGCTATCTGGTAAAACTCTATTTTTCTCTGCTGTTTTCCTGTGGGGTGTGGGGGAATCTGATGTACTGTTGGAGTTTGCTTAGCATGGTGTTGATAAATGCATTGAAAAATCTGGAGAGGGTACTCTGTGAAACCCCTCCAGCTGCTGCTATGACCCTTTGATAGCTCCCTGAGGCAAGTAGGTGTAGGGAGCATAATACCTGTACATGGGTGGGTATGCTGTGAGTCCTTAGTGTTCTGCGCTGCAGTATGGGTTGTAGCTCAGCTATCAGATCAAGTATCATGGCTGAGTTCAACCTTCATATACTTCCTCCTCTGTCAGGTCAAGAAGTGTAATGGGCACTCTGAAAATGCGCACCTGTCTCCTCCTCCCTCTCCTCAAACCTGCCAAGATCCTCATCCTCCTCGCCTTGATGTAGAGTGCAGCCATTTTGGAAAAGAGTCTGAGGCATTCTGGGCCTCTTTATATAGGTTGCACCTGGTTACCACCTGGTTTCAGTTAGTGGTATTTTGCATGTGCGCATTTTGCGCCTCGCAATTTCCTACTGGAAATACCGAATCGCAAAATGCGACTCGCAAAACCAGGTCGCAACGAAAAAACGCAAATTTAGCGATTTCCTATTTTTGGTCTGCAAATGCCATTCATGCATAGCAGACCACCTTTTTGCACTCGCAAACAGCCGATTTTTGCAATTCGCACCGTTTGCGAATGCAAAAACTTTTGATACATCTGGCCCAGTGTTTTCTAAGGAAGTAGTCATCAATGAGGGTGGCACCCTGTACCCTATGGATCAGGGGTGCCCCACTACTTGCCAACCCAGAAACCTGGATAAAAGTGGGAGAGCCGTCCACCAACTCAGATCCCTGCATGCAAACATCAAGAAGAAGAAGGACTGCCCTGCTGATCCCCTGGTCTGCACCAAGAAGGACAACACTCATAAGGACTGCACCTGCTGCAAACTGTGGGCTTCACAAAAAGAGGACTTTGCCTTGCTTTGAAGGAGTCAGGAGTGGACTTCCTATATGCAACAGGTATAAAGGAGCTGCTAGGGGTCCCCTGCATCAACTCCTGCAAAAAGAGCCCAGCTGACCAGTGTCCAATGGACTTTTAAGGATTAAACCAAGTGCATTGCGGGAATTGTAGTCCCAGGTCTCCAGGGGGCAACTCCCAGCTTTAGGAGCTACTCAGAGCATCTGGAACCCAGGCTGATGTTGTGGACACTTCAAGACCTCAAAAGGGCCTTCTAGAAGAAGCTTCAGAAGTGTTAAAGTATTTGGAAATGTTTTTGGAAATGCTTCATAAGTTGACGGACGGATCGTCAAGAGAGAAGGCGGCGATGTTGAACCACGACCCAGCCTGAATTTTAGGTTTGCCCCACTAAGCTTCTGGAGCTCCTCACCATCAACAACGACAACCAAGAACTTCAGGATTTCACAGAGTCTTCATGCTGATGCAAATCACCTTTGTTGAACCACAAGCCAGCCTGAGAAGGAGCTTCGTTCGGCGTTGAGAGAAAAGTAATGAAAACAATTGACTAAGGGCCTCATTATGAGTATGGTGGTCAGAGGACCGCCACACTCTAGGCAGTCCAACTGCCACATTACAACCCTGACAGGCGGACCCGCTAGGTGGCCACTGTCACCAACAGGAACATCGTTTCAGACAGTCTGCTTTGCATACAGTGTGCATTCCGATGGTGCTGGTGTGCTACGGTATTAGCCTCAGCTCCTTTAAGGGCGCTGAGACCAGTACTGTAGCATTATTCCCGCTGGTCAACCTAGCAGGAATGGCATAATACAATGTTTCAACCAGTCAGCCTGGCGGGAACATTGTAATAAGCCTTGGAGAATGCCTCCCTCCCTGCAAATTTAGCGGTCAGCTTGTCCAACTGGCAAACTCGTAATGAGGCCCTAAGTCAGAAGGAAAATTTTTGATTGAGGCCTACTGCTCAGTATATCTGACCTGGGTGCCATTGCGGTCGGCCTTAAACTTTAACTTTGACCCGGTAAAGCACGACCAGATAGCCATGGTCAGCTCTTTTCGATGTTTGCTGCTAGAAAGCTCATTTTGTTATTTAAACTTTAGTTCCCTGCATTGTTTTTTGTTGTTTTGATGTCATTTTAAAGATAGAAGTATTCTCTATTTTTATAAATTAATGTTGGAGTTTTATTATGTGTTTTGTTCTTACTTATTTACTATTTTGTTGATAATAAATGCCTTACACACCTGTGTCCTAAGGAAAGCCTAACTGCTTATGAGCCAAGCTACCAAGAGTTGAGCATGGGGTAATTTATTAAGACCTTGATTGGACCTTATGTGTGATTGTGGCCTTCTTACTAGCAGTAGGTAACTATCCGCATCTACTAAGGAACCATTTTCCAACAGGTTTTCTTCATTTTCAGTTCACATTTCAAGAATGTAAAAGGTACATAATTTTTTCCTCACCTGCTGCTACAATCAACGGGGACTCTCTGTCCCAGGGACTTTGGCGCCTTGCTGGGGGCTGGTCTCATCTTGCGGGCACTCAAAAGCACGCCGCAGTGCACCGCAGCCTTTCCTCACCTGCTGCTTCAATCAACGGGGACTCTCCGTCCCAGGGAACCTTGCGCCTTGCTGTGGGCTGGTCTCATCTCGTGGGCGCTCAAAAGCGTGCCACGGTGCCCCGCAGCCTTTCCTCACCTGCTGCTACATCAATGGGGACTCTCTGTCTCAGGGAATCTTGCGCCTTGCTGGGGGCTGGTCTCATCTCGAGGGCACTCAAAAGCATGCTGCAGTGTCCCACAGCACGGGACGCGTGCGGGCCGCGCCCGGGCAAAGCCCAGACCAAGGGCAGGTCCATCTGCGCCCGTCAGAGACCGTCAGGATGCCGGGCTGGTAAACCCCTTGCAGTTATGAGGTAGGAATCTCCCCATTAATATATTGAAACTTTGTGCAATTAATTGTATTGACGTTAGACATATAGCTGCTCCGGAAGCCACAGTGAGATGCTTTAATGGGGAAGCGCAAGGCAAGGAGCAGCCCGCCAGGGGGTATTTCCCAGACTAAAATTCCTAAATTGCATCAAGCACCTCACACTTCATCTAGTTGCGTGAAGGCCGAAATTGACAATTTAATTGAGGAAGTGGAGACTTTGTTGTCTAAAAAGGATAAAGACCCCCAGAAGCGATTGAAAAGTGGCTCTCTTACGTCCTTTCTTGCGACAAGGGAAACATTCCTGTTAGTGCTGTTATCTTGAGGTCTTTGCCAACACAGGCAGAAGGACCAAACGGAAGCATTAGGACCACGCAGAGTCCAGGCAAGGCCAGAGAAAACTTCATTAGGAAGTGTGACTGTACATGACATCCCTTGTTCTAATCGCTTTTCCCTATTGGAGCCCCAGGGCCAATCTGAAGATCTGGGTCATTCTAATGCACTACCTATAAGTCATTATTCCATCACACCCCACTCTCAGGAGGACTTGATTGCCCTTGTTGTAGATTTAATGGAAGAAGTAAAATACTTGAAAACATCAATAGCGGAGGTTTTGACCCTACTCCGCTCTAAAAGCATTTATAGGGAAACTCCTACCACAAATACGTCAGAGTCAAATGTTAATATTGGTCTTAATAAAGAACTTGTCATCAGGAAAAAGACTTTATCTCGTGCACATAGCATCCCTGGTCTGATTATTATAGCCCCACAGATTGGTTTTAACAGTCCTTCCAGCACAAAAATGTATTCTGGAGCTCCAATGTCTTCTCGATCATGTGCAGTATTTGTAGGGGAATCACCTACTGCTCAAACCCTAGATCAGCCCAAGGGTAGTGGGTACCCAATTCTTATGTGTAGAATTCCACCTTTAGCGCCAAATGCTCAGGAAGATAGGGCGTCCCTTATAAATAAGGTCACACATTGGACTCGGCATACCAGACAATGTGGCTCCGTTATACATTCAGACATAATATCTGCACAGCGCTATTCAGAGTCTGAGGGCCACTTGGATACAATAAAGTTAGTATTATCTACCCCTGAGTTGGTAAGGGGTCTACTATCCCTGGAAATGCGGAATCCCTTGCAAAATGGTTCAAAAATCTGTCTCAAAAGCTGTTGGCCTGCAGAGGACTCTTCAATAAGGTTGAACTTACCCGCCTCAAAGGAAACCCCTGTTTTGCTTAATAAACAGGAGCATGCCTGCCAGAATGTGTTGCTTACTCCAAGGAGGCTTGCACAAGCATCCGTGGCTGTTGATAATGATTGATTTCCCCTTGTTTGGGATAATAGAGGGTCCTTTTGTACTATAAACTTACTGGCAGAAGGGGCGTTAGATCAAGAGCTTCCCTCCTTGGGGATGGAGTGATCCCCCTTGGTTGCTATAGATATACAATTGGTCAAATTGCCCTCCAGAAACCCCAATGCCAGCCTGTGTAGCTGGACATCCTTGAGGAAGGCCACTGTAACGCAGGAGTCTTTAATTCCAAAACTCTTGACATGGAACTTGGCTGGAATTCGTAATAAATTAGACGATCCAGACTGGGGGGGAGTTTATTGACAAATTTGATATATGTTTGTTTCAGGAAACGTGGTCGACTATCAATGTTTTTAGACAAGGGTTTAATTATTTTTGTAAAGAAACTAGACCATCTTTGGCGGGGAGAGCGGCTGGTGGGCTTGTTATATGGACAAGGATCTCAGATCTGGGAAAGATTAGAGAAATTTCAGTGGACTCAGGGGATATATTGGCTTTATCTATACAACAAAAGTGTATTTTTTCCTTGCTGTGTGTCAATGTTTACAATAGACCAGGTCCACCAAACCAATTGTCCAAAACCATTCAGGTGCTGAATTCTCTGGTGTCAGATAATATATCTCCGCATTTCATTTTTGTTGCTGGGTACTTAAATGTGACGCTTTAACCAAATTGCGTATTCTCTGAGGTCACGCAGTTAGAAGATGCATCATGGAACATTCCCCCTTTTTCTTCCTTGAAGAAACAGGTTAAATTAAGCGCTAGGGCGCTCAAGATTATACATTTTATGATAATGCATGGTCTTCGCCCAGGGAATGGGCGTTTTCCCTCAGATACCCCTGCCAAACCTACGTTTTTTAGAAGGCTTTACAGTAGCACATTGGATTATGTGGTTATTGATATGAGGATATGGAACATTATCCAAGATATCTGTGTAGGAAATCACTATAACAGCGATCATGCTCCAATCCTAGTTACATATGATGGCCTCACTGTTAAAAGAACAGATATGCAACTTAGTAAGGGAATTTCCTTACCCCTAGTAGTCTCCACAAACATGCGCGCCTTGAAATGGGAAAGTTTTAAAAATTCAAGAAAATTGTGGGGGACCATGCTTGATCTAGTATCATCCCACCAACTAGTGGAAGACTCTTGCTTATATTCCCCAAATAAGGTTATGAGTCTGCATATGGATCTTTTTTCCACCTTGAGGTATCTTTTTCTTAGAACCGTTAAAGAATCCAAACACCTATTAGTGGGTCCCTATCATAGGTGGTTTGGCAAAGCATGCAGGGAGTCTAAGAGTGGCTTGATAAAGGCAATTCAATCTAATGATAGATCCCTGATAATTAGCGCTAGGCGCGAGTATGCCTTAACAATAAAGACCTGTAAAAACAATTGGGAAGCAGAGTCATGACAGGATTTGCTGGTAGCGGCCAAGTAAAAGCAATCAAAATGTTTTTGGTCTCTGGTGGCTTCTAATGGCCGAAATCAAAACTTCAAACCTGGTTGTCATATCTCATTGGAAAAATGGGTGGCCCATTTCACGAAGCTGTATGAAGTTGAAGTCGCTGATAGTGTGGCTTCTAGACCAGATTTCTCCTCTAACAATAGGCTTACTCCGTTCACATTGAACAAATCTTAAATGGCCATTATGGCCCAAAAACCAGGAAAAGCCCCTGGCCTAGACGGCATACCCACCGATCTATATAGATCTGATTTAGATATGTGGGGTCCATACGTAATAAGGTATCAAATGCCGTCCTGGCTAGTGGAATTTACCCCCGCTCTTGGAATGGTGCAATTATTATACCCATTCATAAAAAGGGGAATAGGGCCGCCCCAGTGAACTACAGGGCAATTAGCCTTTTGGATAATCTCCCAAAAATATTTTGCTACCAGGTTCTGACAAGGATCAAGGAATGGTTAGAAGAGTCTCAAGTGCTCAGTGACCTCCAAGCAGGATTCAGGCAGAAAAACAGTACCATTGACCAGATATTTAGGTTTCTTACACTCAAATGGAAGACTGTAGATCTGGATGGAGGGAATCTCTTTGTGGCCTTTGTGGATCTCAAATCTGCATTCGACCTGGTCCCGCGTTGCAAACTGTGGGAGGTACTGGATGGAGTCGGACTTCCGAGTCCCTTATTAAACATAATCAAAAACTTATATACTGAGGGTTTTGCAAAAATTAGATGGGAAGTAAATGGGGAGGTAACAAGCAAAATCCCGATCAAAATGGCGGAGAGGCAGGGATGTGTTTTGGCTCCAACACTGTTTTTAATATTTATTAACACATGCATCCCTTACTTACTTGCCTGTGATAACGATGCACCAAAATTAGATGGGGTAAAGACCCCATGCTTACTTTTGCGGACAATACTTTACTATTATCCCAAACTGCTTCTGGCCTTACTAATTTACTTGTGAAGTTTACGTCCTTCTGTAAAGATTATGGTCTTGACGTCAACTCTATGAAAACTAAATACATTATCTTTGGGGACAAAAAATGTACATTAAGGAAGACAATTGTAATGGAAGGGGAAGTACTGGAGAGAGTTGCTGATTTTGATTATCTAGGGGTTAGACTAGAGGATACGCATAAATGGCAGGCCCGGATACTAATGGCACATATGAGATTGAAACAGAATTCGGGGGGTGTTCTGAGATTTGCCAATAAGTCTCCCAGATTTGCAATCTCTCCTGCAATGGAAATATATAAAATACAAGCAAGAGGGAGTGCCCTGTATGGAGCAGAGCTATGGGGGCATGGCAACTTGAGGGACCTAGAGCTCACTGAAAACTCATTTATAAAGGCGTATTGCTTATATAGCCGCTTTAAGACCAATATTGTATTGGATTAGGATTTGGTCCACGGACACCTTTGGACCTTTTAGGATATTGCTGAATGTCTTGCTTAGCAAAATTGTAACAAGGAAAATCCTATGGTGCAACCATGTTGAAGGTAGTTTGATTAACTTAGAATTGGCCCATTTTTGGACAGCCCCATGGGGTCTTCCCAAAAATGGGGCACAAATTGTCAAGGATGCATACTGGTTAAAACTGAAAGTAGGGAAATTGGCTGAGGTGTCTCCGCTCAGCTTGACAGATAAGTTCACATCAGCCAAATGCCATTATAAGTTTGAAAATTACATGGATCTGATCTTATCCCCTCAAGCACGTGCACTTTATATCAGGTTTAGGCTAGGATTGCTACCACTATGCACCTTTACCTGTAAATGGTCTCAACAGGATTCCCAACACGACCTATGCCCTATGGGCTGTGGCTCACCAGAATGTATTGCGCATGTAGTATTCCATTGTTCCGCTTACGATAAACAATGGATCCAATGGATTATATCCCTTTGCAGATCCATGGGTCTCAATAATCAGCTTTCAGCTCTTAGGATATGCAAAATGAATACCCATGGTATAGTGGTATGTGCGCTGGCCAGATTCTTAGATGCAATTTGGCATGTAAGAACAAAACGTTTAGAGGCACTTTCTGAATAAGCGTATGTTCATACATAATAATGGAAATGCCATTTTTATAGGGAATATTTGATATCAATCGCTAATATTGTTACACTTTTTTATCTTTTAATAATATTGTATTTCTTGTTTTGAACATTTTATGGGTAGAATGTTTTAAACCATAGCGTTTTAATTCATGGTTTTATTTATTTTTATATGTGTATTGTAGGATGTGCTTTTATGGCATTTTTATTACTGAAGTAAAGCTAATGAATGAAAAGGTACATAACACATTTGTGACGTTAGTAAACTTTTAACATTTTCAACATTGTTTCACCTTTACAAATTAAAGTAAAACAACATAAAAATTGATTTGTTTTTACAAAGTATATAATAATGAATAGAATGCTTTAAAATGTGATTGAAGAAAACATATCTATTTACTTATACCACCCTTACACTGTTGTGAGGTTATTTTAGTATTTATATTGCCACATTATTTAGTCCTGGGCCTGAGGCCTGTGCCCTCTCACCTAGTTACATTTTGCTTTTATTCCTTTTATTATTTTAGCAAAGTTTCATTTTAGTGGAGATGTTTTTTATTATTTTATCAGTTGCCCTCCATGCAGAGTTCGTAATTCATTTCTTTGCCTGACATTCTCATCTTGTCCTCAACCCAAGGCTGTACACACTATTTACTGGGTATTGCTGGTCGAAAGAGCACATTGTCTACCCTACACAGAAAAAGATGTTTTGTTGCATCAGGGCAGTCCTTAGAATAACAGATATAAAACAGATTAAGAAGCGGATGTTTCTTCAGAAATGTTTTGGTTCCTCTGTCTATGTGGGAGGATTTGTAGCAGACTAACATACCTCTTCTTCACCTCTAAACACAGGTATGGGGTTTTGGCTTCCTTCCTTGGATCAGAAGGGCAGACTAGGGCTACCACTGCTATTTGCTCTCATGTAGATACTAAGTTGTGTAGGTGAGGGTATTAGTGACACTATTGTGACAATATGGTGGGGCTCTTCTTATGTTTCAGTTTCCTGGTCACTGCTGTGATAAAGCTGTGTTTCACTATCCTCATAATCACAATTCATGCCTTTTTACATAGAACGCAGTTGTTTCAATAAAAGATAATTGAACCAAGATCCTGCTTCTGTTTGTCTTTGCATGAATGAGACTTGTATAACTGAGAGAAAGGGGTATGATCTGTTCCACAACAACAGGCCTGAGGAGTCTGAGTGTCATGCAATCGGCTGTCACAAATCACTCTTATCTGTGGTATTGGTGAGGTGCTGCTAGCTAGCCAGAAGGGATAGGCTGACAACAGTCACATGGTATGGGATTAGACTCAGTCCCCCATACTCGATGGTGCTGCTCCCCAAAAACCAGCATTCTTGTTACTCAATGGGAGTCTACGACAACAGCTGATACAAATATAAGTATACGTGTTTCTTGCTATGTATGTTATTTTTAGAAGATAAATATCTTTAGACATTTTTGTCATTTCTTTTCTCAATATTTTTCTCATAGATATATAATACATATTCAGTATTTTTATGTTTCCTTTGTGTCTGCCTATTAATTTAGTGTTTAGTCCTATTTCAATGTAAGTTGATAGAAGCTGACTATGCAGGTTCTGGTTCTTTAAGCAAAGGTGCAAATGATTTCCCTTTCTATAATGGGACGTTACAATTGTATTATTGTACTTTTATTACCTAGGTGTTTTTGGTTTTACAGCAATATTTAATAATTAACATTAAAATATACATTGCGTATGTATATAAATGCTGTACGTGTGTTAATGCAAGTAGTACTACAAGTCATGGCAAATAGAGTATCCTATGAGTGTTTTTTTTATATTTCTGTGTTTAGGGTTGTGTGTTTTGATAATGATTGAATTTTAGGTGGGGTGGCAGGGTGCTCCTAGTGTTATGTTTTCATGTGGAGCATAGTTTTTATGCTATTTAAAGAAGGTAATGTGTTTTTTCAATGTCTACTAATTTTTACCTCTTTTCTAATTTTCAATTTTGCAGTCATTCTGAATTTAAAAACTACATTTTTCAATGTTTTAAAGAGTTGACTTGAATTGTGATACGGTTTCTTAGATTTGTCTTTTTGTAGAAGATGACACTATTTTTTTCCTTAAGGTGTTGGAGAGGCCAGCGGTTGCATAAAAGTGTGACATCCGCTTCTTAATCCTATAACTTCTTTGTTTCTCTGCTGTTAACAGGAAATTTAGAATCAGAACATTACATAAGAAAAAGAGAATTAAAGAAACAAAAATGATTATCTTATCTTTAGTAATCCCTCAGGTAGTATGGTATTCATTAGAAGAATTGTCTTACGCCATTGTACTTTAAATATAGTTTTGAAGGAATTATTTATTAAACAGCCAAACAGATTTAGTTTTTATTCAGCGGTATGTACATCAATTAAAAGTTCAAACTCAAAGGCTCATAAAGCCTCCTCCCAGCATCTAGGACATTTGAATGGTTGTTATCTTTCAATCATCTAGCAATTGCTAGTTTGTTTATTCCCACTGAGCAGTAGATATGCATTCAAGTCTTTCTATAATATCAAACAGTGCAGTATATGCTGTTATCTCGATTGAAGATTGGAGCACAGCCTCACAAAAAAAGAGAAATAGTCAACAAAAGACTTGTTTTGCTGTACATTTTCACTGTGAATAGTGTGTGATTATGCAAAGTGGTATAATGGCATCATTTCAGGAATCTCATTTAAGAGGTGTAACACAAAGTTCCCGAAATAACCAGAATTACAATGGTGCAATATAAATTTCACTCAGTCCTATACAATTCCCTGCCAAATGTATAACTCCCCATATAGTAACATTCAAGCTGTCCAAGAATGCACCTTTTCAGCCTGTAATGTGTTATGTTGTGGTGATAGGCGAGCAGATTGGTTGTGGTCTTCCCAGGATTCTGAGAGCAGTTTTTGGCCTTTCTCAAGTTTTAAGTACCTTCAACACCACAACCCATGGTTCAGCATTGGAGGGGCACTGCTTGGACTCACTTAGGCTGGGTCCAGGTGCAGGTTCAAGATGGTTGGAGCCCTTTATGTCCCTGAGTCTCTAACCAGGAGGCCAGCCAACTAGCCCCTGGAGTCACTCTTGTTGTCCTGGCTTTAAGTGATGAAACTGGTCTAAAGCCCTCATTAGAACATTTCTGGATCTATAGAAGAGTTAGAGGAAGAACTGCCCTGTTGCTGGAAGGACTGTCTTGCTGTATGAAGAAGGAAGATTGGGCGTGCTTGCCTTCATCGCAGGCTACCCAGAGGGACTTGAAGGGTCAGTTGACCGATCTCTTGTGTGAGTTGCAGGAACACAATTAGTTTACAAGGCCTGATTAGCACCAACTGGACCTTCCAGGACCTGTCTGAGCCCTGCTGCTGGCCTCTTCTGGAGTGACACCTGATCCTCAAGAGTTCCCTCCCAAGTACTGAACCTTTGGAGCTCCTACTGAAGAAAAGGTGAAAATCCTGAAGTTTGGGATCCTCGCAATGACAAAGTGGCCTCTTCACACCAAGTACTGACAACGCATGATGCCCACCTATGTGAAGATCCAGTGGAACTTGTTCATTATGCTGATAGCAACCATCTACAACTACTGGCAGCGCAAGACCTGTACTTTGTACTGACAGTGACCATCCACAATGATCAATCAACGTGAAGCTCCAGCAACAACCATCCCTTCTAGCTACGAAAACAACCGTTGATCATGCTCGACCTTCTCCTTATGTTGAAAAGCCTCCTCCTCACGGCCAATGCCTACGACACACTTTGCTTTGGTCTTGAGAAGGTAACTCTTCAACTGAACTATTCTGGACTCTGTATACAACCCACGATCCATCATAATAGGTTTGAATGTATGACTTTCACCCAGTTGCTTCTGCACAACTTAATACTGGAGCTTTGTGCTTCTTGGCACTATTTTCACTTTAAAAACATATCTTCGGTTCTATTGCTTGGATTTTTGTTATGCCTGCATTGTTTTATTGATTAAGTTTTACCCTATTCTGCTAAATTGGTTTGGGATTTTTCTTGTATTTTTTTTTTACTTTACTACTGTTTCTGTGTTGATTATAAACTTTAGACGTTGCCTGTAAATTAAGCCTGACTGATTTGTGCCAAGATACCGGAGAATTAGGCATAGGTTAATTTAGTGGCTTCTGCGGTTCACCTTGACACTGATTGTGGTTATTACTTGAGTTGGGCTTCCACCTCTCTGAACTAATAACCAGGTTTACTAGTCACAAAGATGATTGGATGTTTCTCTTTGCTATGGGTAAATGGGTTACATCCTCTGAGATTGACCTATCCACCAACAAGGGGTGCAGTGATTTAATGCATGTTTTGAGCATGCCCAGGATGGGAATATTTTTGTGCTAATGATCTAGTATGTGATGCAAAGGAGTGAGTGGTCGATTTATACAAGAGATATTGCTCACTACACTACTGCAAATGTAAATTGATTGTATGCATGCTTCAGCCCCTGTAAAATCTCATCACACGCATCCCTCCTGAAGGACTCCTACATTTTGTTCTATGTTGTTCATTACCTGCATCTGGAGGCATAGAAATAGTGCACAACGCCGGATTGAATGAAAATGGTACATTCTTACCTAGCAACCTGGTGCAGCTCCTGCATCTCAAATGATGATTGCCATGCAGGCAGATGGTTCAGCGGTGCCAACATTAGCGCATTTCCTTTGGGTGTCATGCCACACCCATTTATTGATTCATTCTCTGGCTAATATGCTTCCCAATCAGGTTCTGGCAGTGTGTGTCAGATTTCACCTGATCCCAATGTCACTCACATGCACGCCATCCTAAATCTTCACAGTTTTATAAGTAATTATATCATTATTCTCCATATATCCCTCTTCTCCATATGTAGCAGGGAAAGGAAAGTAAGTATTAAGCAGGCATTTAGACCATATGCCTCTGTACAGCTCAGGGCTAGGAATCCTTGCTTGACTATGACTATGCTTTTTAATATTTCAGCAACACAAAAGTTGCATTTTTTATTAATTAAGTCCTTTGAGTAAAGCAAACAGATGCACTATTGTGATGCTGCAACACATTCAATCCTCACTTATTTGCGCTATATGAATTCAATCTGACCTCACACATGCCATTCTATTATATGTTGAGCATCGCAAGATTGATATATACAGCTGACATTAAAAAAATCCATTATTAAGTGATTTGATTCTCTATGATGTTGGATGAGTCTGGATTAATACAATATAAAGTACATGAAATAAGGTACAATCGACCTTGATGAGATTGACCTTGACTAGACTTTGGCATTAATACACAAAAAACACAAACACATACACACAGTTGTGCTGCGGGTACATTAACCCATCAAGTTACATTACCTGCACTTTGAGCAAAAGTAATTTGCTTGGCTCACATATCCTTCGCCAACGCAGGACTGTCACCCCTAGGTGGTATTTTTATGTCAAGAATTATATATGTTGTGAAATAAGTGTTTCCTGTATGATATCCACCATGATTTTTTTTATTTCATTTTTGTACTTTGTATTACTGGATGCTCCTGGTGCATTATTTATCTAGCAGCTAATACATTGGCTGCCAAAACCACTAACATGACTCCAAGCGAGCCACTGCTAGAACGATGTGGAGTCTGTAGTGTCGCAGGCGCTACCACAACCATAAAGTAAATTGTTAGGGGTGTCGGTTAGACTTCCCTTCGTGTTACCATAAAATGTTGCGGCCCCGTGGTCACGTGTGGGCCTGGTGCACCACATGCACAGTGCATATGTCGCGTGGAGACATAACTGTTGCTAAAACTGGTGCCATCTAGATTGAATGGGCACCGAATACAAAAAAGGGGATATGTGAAAAGGATAGATAGAGGATGGATGGTTTAAATTTGTTGTTTTCAACAACCTTCAGTCTTCCCCTTGCTAACTGTGCATAATTGACAATGAAATGGAGTGATAACCCTAGAATTATAATATATAGCAATATATGAAGTCAAACCACAGTGGTCACACGATTACAATAATAATGCACAAGCAATTTATCAAACTGGTGATTTTTTTTTTAAACATATCATGTAAAATTGAAGACAACACAGTTCTTCCATTAACTCGAGTTTCAGGGGAACTTTGGGGACATGCAGTTGTTCCTTCCCAAACTGACTAAAGCATTCATTGCAGCAGAGCGTGTCCTGTTTTTATATATCTTGGTAATGGAGAACTCATATGCTCCACAATCTTGCATGATGGTGTTTTCTTAGGTGGCTTCTGCCTTTAGATTTTCCTTTCTCATACTTGTCCTTTGGAATTCATTATGTTGCGTTGCTCGAGGAGCCGTCACTGCACTACACTGAATGCTGTTTCTTCTTTCTTGCAAGCACTCAGAATGCGTTTCTGGTGCATCAATGATATCTGGGGATCTTGTTGCAGTGTAAGAACACATGCAAATCATCTTGCAAAAGCAATATGAACACAAACACGTACTCACGCTAAGGTGGAAGGATGTCAATTGACCCGCCATGATCTGGGTGTAGTAAATAGAATTGGCAGCTCATAAGAGATGTCGAGTGTCCAAGGGTGAGTGTGTTTGTATGTCGCTCGATGCTTAGCGCGGCTAGGCGAAATGATGACACGGGACACTTAAAGCTTTGTTTGCTTGTGGTGAAAAGGCCGGTCACTCACCGCTTCTAACTCCGCACCTTTTCCCCACACCTTTTATTACTTTCGTCATGTGACCTGTGGGGTAACCCACTAGGCTACTTTGACACAGGGGTCTTTCTCTCAGACCCACACCGGTCTGTTCCAGGTGGTAGCGTCGGGAGCTCCAGTTACGTCACTGGGCTGCAACGCTACAGTCTAGATTTCTACAACAAATGAAGCAGCATATGGGGCATTTTTGGGCCATTACCTGCCTGTATCGTGGTATGGGTACTATGGGGGATGAACTTTATTCTGGGGGCTAGATAGGAATAGGAGCAGGAAGCAAGGGGACCTCATCTTGGACACACAGTTGTCCAAGGGCTCATTTTCGTGGTTTGGGGCAGAAGGTTTTGAGACTGAGGAGAGTCAATGGCAGTGATTGGCCACAGACTCTACAGGTCATGGCTCTGGAAAGGTTGTGAAGCACTCAGATTTGTAAAGGGTTTAGGAGCAGTCTGCAGAGTGCATTTTATTATATAGAGTCTAGACAGGAGCAACAGAGGAGCATGTTGTATATCTAAAGTAAATGAGAAACAGCCAGCACCTCCTCTTCAGCATCAGCAAACATACATATTGTAATTTTCAATGTGACTATTGGATTTCCTCTTTAATTAACAAGCAGTATGCCTTCACCATAATCTCGGATGTGTCAAAAGATGATTGAATCATGAGCACTGCCAGGGTATTTTGCCACGCTGGGACCTTGATTAATATTTAGGTGGAGGTTGTAGTGTTGTGACTTCTGAGTGACTGAACCCTTTTCGCTCCTGAAAGACTAAGTAGAACTGTGATGTGCTAGAATGTAGTAAAGAGAATGCAGGTTTAGAATATTGAGTTTGTGGTCACACCCAGGAGGATAAAGACATGTGATACCCATCTCCATGTGTGGTGTTGTTATTGGTGGGTTTCCTGGCTGGGGAAGATGCTACAACTGGTGACAGGATATGGGATAAGTAACCCAATACTTGGCAGTGCTCTCCCACAGAGTTTGCTATTGTCCAAGAAAACTGCTCATACATGACATGTGTGCTTCTGTCGAAGTGTAGGGTTGACATTTTGCGTATGTGGAGTTAAAGATAGCTCCAGCTGGTGTAGAATGTTGAAGATAAAGAAAGCTTCACAGAAGTCTACACATTGGAAGACAAGGACCTGCTTTTAAGGCTGTAAAGAGGTACTGTGATACTACACAATGTTAAGTTATACAGTACATGGAGCAATAATGCTAAAGGTGGATACAACTAGGTTTCAAAGGCATAGCAAATTGAAAGATAACACTGTGATCAGAAGCGCTGTGAGGCAGAGATCATCCTGATGTCAATGCACAAGACGACACCTGAACACACATCAATTCAGTTGCAAGAAAAGGTCATCTCCTTACCAGAACTGATTTAAAAGAGTCATTATACCACAGCACCAGGGAAGTGGCCCAAGGAGAAGTGCCCAGTGTTGTCCTAAAAAGAGCCATCCATACCTAAAATGACAATCAGAATAGTGAGAGGCTGTTCTTCCAATGGAGACCAAGAAAGACTCCACGTTTTCCACAGATATCATAAATGACCTAGAGGCCAGCATGTCGCAAGGCCCCAGAGATGATGTGCACAAATAAGGTCTAAAAGACCGCTTCGCTGAGTTGGAGAGAACTCAATTTTCAGAGTCAGCCAATCCTGTAAACAGTTATAATGCTGCTGCCTTCCTAAAACCATTTGATACCACCAAAAAGCAGAATATTGGCAGTCGATGGACTGCTTGGATAGAGACATGTGATGATTTTATTAAAGCATCATTTGAAACAGATAGCAAGAATATTATGAAATATCTCAAGAATATTTCTGGTAAAAGTGTAAAAGTAGTTATAGAGAAAATGCTGTAAACTGATAAAGTTACATACTATAAAATTAAAGAAGCTTTGACTCTCAAGCTCAATCAAATGCTGAATATAGATTATCAAGGGTACATTTTCAGTCTATGTAATCATACCAAATCAAATCAAAACAAGCTTTATTCGATTTATTTTGTTAAAAGCATAGAAACACAATACATATTATAAAAAGACATTACAAAAAGATGTGCTAGAATCACATTATAATCAGCAAACAGCTGAAACAGTGGCAAGAGTTCATCTAAGCATAGCAAAGTCATCATAAAAGTTCAAGGATTTCCAGCAATTTATCACCACCCATAAGTAATTTGCCATGGTAGAGTAGATAAATATTTCAGAAATAAATATGCAGGGCGACATTGTACACAATTGTATTCTCTGAACATAGGTGATATTAAACTCTTCCTCAAAGCTTTATAAAATATACAGAAGAAAACAACTTGTATCGCAGCTTGGTCTGAGAAATTATTATAAGGATATTTCACTAATGCTGCAGACCAATCATTTGCAGTTAGAAAGCTATTCAAGTGATAGAATATTCCCAGTCTAAAGCGAGTTAAAACAAACCTATGTTGGGTGCTTTACATAAACCTAAGCTATGGCTGCATATAATAAGTGATCAACATCATTTGATTTTTAAAGAACGCCAGGCTTTATAATTTCTGCAGACAATCTTAGGTCCTCAACCAGTGTGAGACACCCCCTTTTAAATTCCATCCTGTTACTGTACTCCAGTGTTTCAGGTATGTCAAAATATTCAGAATGACCAAGGTCTAGGCAGATGTTTTTGATATGTTTCAACCAAGGAATTTGAAGAAAAGAGGAGGAGTTGAGACAATCTCAAATGACTTCATGCTTAAGCCTCGTACACTCAGAGGACCAAATATTGTGCCAGAGAAGGACTGGCTGAATTCTGGCCAAATCTGTTAAAAGGAGGCACAAAGTTCAAAGTGGCAGATAAAAGGTGAACAGCTCCTGCATACAGAATTGAGATTCTTAAAAAAAGGAATTTTCCACCAGTTGTAGGATTTGGCTGTTGCTATATCCATAGACCCCTACCCTGTAAAGGGCTGTTGACAGACATATGGTTTTATGGATGGTTAAGATCTTGTCTGGGGTGTGCTTGCCTAGTTTCATCACAAAGTTAGTCAACGCTGTGGTGGATTTCACCAAAATGTAATTTCCTCTTATTAATATGATCTGTCCTTATCAAATAAGTTGGCCAAGTAGGAAAAAGACAAAGTAAAATGTATTGTTTTCCCTACAATCATTATATCACAGCACTTCAAAGACCTCTTCCCATATTTTATTACAAAAGTTTTGCATGAATTAACTAAAAGGCCTAGTTCCTGCAGGTAATTGCAAAATTAGTCAGCTATCATAGTAGACCCAGGGGAGTTCAGACCATAACCACGGCATCTTCTGCATAGAAGAGGGTAGGGATTGAAAAATGGCCATTATGTGGGAGATCACAAACATTTTCTATTGACACGTTTTGAGATTATTAATATACAATCTGAAGGGTCTGAGAATGCCTTCCTATTTGACCCCTCTCTCTATACTAAATTGATAGGTGCATTCGCCCTTAATACCTTACCCTAAGGAACTATATATATGTATAGGTAGTTCCACACTGAGGTCTGACATGATAGTCCACAGCTTGTCATGCAGGATGTAGTCAAATGCACTAGATAGGTCTACAAAAGCTAGAAAAATATTCCCCCTTATACAAAGTATACTTTCCAATTAAAAGGCGAAAATTTAAGGCATGATTTAGATGTGTTTCATCATTGTAGAAATAACTTCTTGTAGCACACCACTGATGGTGGGTGTGCTGGTGATTGTGGGTGTAGTGGTGGTTATGGTGCTTGTAGATGTGGTTGTGGATGTGGTGCTTGTGGCTGTGGTTGTGGGTGGGGTGCTTGTGGATGTGGTGGTGAGTGTGGTACTTGTGGATGTGGTGGTGGGTGTGGTACTGGTGCTTGTGGGTGTGCTGGTGGTTGTGGTGTTTGTGGGAGTGGTGATGGGTGAGGTGTTTGTGGTGGTGCTTGTGCATGTGGGTGTAGTGTCACTAGCTGTGTATGTTAGATGGTGTTTGTATTTCTTGGTGTGTTTGTGTTTATGTGTGTGGGTGTTCTGCTTGTGTCTGTAGTGTAGTGAGTGACTACAAAGAAGTGAGTGTGCTTGGGATGGGAGTTGGGATTTGGGATGAAGAAGGGACCAGAGTTGGGGCATAAGGTTGGACTGGTTGGGGAGCTGCGGTCAGTGTGGAGGCTAAATTAGCAAGTTATCACTGCATGCCACACATGAGCTATGAATGGCATCCAGAAATGCATCCATTTGTTACATTTGGAAACTAAGGCTCTGAATACCATTCACGTTTGCAATCTGACCTACAGAGATGCTGCATGAAAGGTCAATAGCCTCTCCACTGACCGCAACCAGTGGACAGGGGCGAAGGTGGCTGCTGCAAAGGAGACCCTGCCAATTTAGGGGGTCAGGTTTTGCCAACTGGGGAGGAGCAGGAGGGAATGTAGAGATGGGAATCTGGTTGGCACACAAGGATCCTGTAGTGTCCGCCACCACCAGAGACTGGTCACTTGTGGAGGCCTCCAAAGAAGACGATGTGCTGGTGGCCTCAGTTCCAGTCCCTTCACCCACCATGCCACAATGTCCTTCGGTGTCTGAGGTCTCATCACCCCACAGGCAGTGGCTAGCTGCTTCCCCACCTTCATGACTTATGTCCCCTTCACCTGCTCCTGAAGGTGCTGAAAAGACACATACTACATTTGTATTGTATATGTGTAAAGACAACTGATCATGATGTTTTTTTCAAAAAACATTTTCTATTCTGAAAATTTCACCTGATTCTAGGCTTTCAAATTAGATAAAGTTTACCATTACCTCATGCATGTTGGAAACATTTTCAGGATCCCTCTGCTCACAGTTTTGCTTTTTCACATCCTCACTCTCATTTAATTTAGTATAATTTCTCTGAAACCTTTTCTAATTTCTCCAATCATTGTTTAACACCTCTCAATGGTACAGGCTGGTTGTTCTGAATATTGAACTCATGTCACAAAATCAACATCTAGCAAAACATAATTTGCACGTTGTACATTGTCCATCTGCAACAGTCTCTTTCACAATCCTCTATTTCTTCAATATTGATTCATCACCTCGACATAGCAAAGGTCATAAAAAAAGTTGTTTTTAGGTATGCCTGTCACCAATGTATCCACATTCCTGTCTGTATTTTATAAAAATTAATGCCTACCAAATTCATGCACATATATGAAGGAGTGATCTATCATTGCAATCAGCAACTTTAAACATAAATTGATTTGAAAGCTATTTGTTGTGAGAACAGATGTGTAACATGTTTTAAATAAAAATGTTGCCATTGTTCACAAGTTTCTAGTCATTTTGGCTCACATGCTGTTATTATATGTCTATAATGCCAACGCACCAATGTGACTTTTTAACATCCACTGTATTTTTAAGTTCATTTTATGCTATGTCACCTGTAATTGGACCAATGTAACCTCCTTCACAATTATGATGGAGAATCACCCATGAGACAATAAAAAATTGTGGCATGTTTGGTACAAATGCCCCTTAAAACATCAAACTAATTCATTTACCTTTAAATTTTTATTATTAGGCAGACATGTGTGTGCTCAAAACAGTCCTTCGGTAGTTATCAGAAAAATAGTGGTATCATGCTCAGAAACACAATTCACAAAACACATCATCATACTCCTTGTGCTAAACTTACATCTTCCCGAACTCTTCTGGTGCATTGGACATGTGTCAATCTTTAAGTGGATGCCATAATTTGTTGCTGTAACAAAAATGAGTTACTTAACAATAATAACTCCAAATATAGCTCACCCCCATGATGATGCTGTTCGGCTTTTTGTAGCACATCACTTAGGGCCTTATTCCGACCGCCACCAATGCGGCAGTCAGACTGCCATACTACGACTGTTTCGGTAGCACCGTGGTTGGACCACCAGCACTGACACTTTTTGTCTGCACAACAGTGTGGCGTGCTGGTAGTCCTAATCTGCCAGAGATGCGCTGCAAGCAGCACAGTCCTGTGCATTACAACCCCTTTCTCCACCAGCGGTTTCATGGCGGTAACCCCGCCATGAAAAGGCTGTTGGAGACAGGGTGCAGCGTGCCCCAGGGAGGTCCCTGCACTGCCCATGCACTTGGCATGGGCAATGCAGGGGCCCCCTGGACAGCCCCATCGCAATGTTAACTGTCCGCTTTGCAAATGGTGCTGCTGCACACCACAGCAGTGCCGCCATCTCTATTATAAGCCAGAGACAATGCTGTAGGGAATTACCTGCTGATCCAGTAGCTGGAATCTGAGTTTCCACCTGCTGCCCCAGTGGGAAAGTCATAATGGCCCCGGCGAGAAGGCTGCCATACCGGTGGCAACCTACCCGTTGAGACGTCAGCGGATGGGCTTTCCTGTCCACCTACGTCATAATGAGGGTCTTAACATTGGTTGTGACTTTCCACCAGATACTTCCACAATGTATTGGAATGATTCTGTGATCACAAAATGTAGTACTGCAATGATCATTACTATTGGTGTTATTAATGTGTGATTCTTATTGTGGAGCATGAGATCTGGCTCCAGCTGATGACGTGAATCACTAATAGTTTGCATCTGGAATCAGATTTTTAGGATAATATCCCGTTCTTCCATGGTGTCAAGGTCTGGAAAACTGAATATACATATGGCACTTGTATAGGTTATGCATGTTTTCTAATTTTTTCTGGAAAGTTTGACAAACAAATCTTTTTTACAATTGTATGAAAATATGACTTTTAGATTTGCTGTGTTTGTTATATTTTTAACTTTTTGGAAATTTGAGAAGTATTATCTACAAGCAAGATTTAAAAAAAATATATATATTATTTGCATTCACGAATTATTGGTGGAAGGGAAAAAATAAAAAATTAGCACAAGAAATACGATACCAGCCTTTGAATGGTTTTGAGTTCGTTATAAAGACACAAACAGAAAAAGGATGTTAACAAAAAAGCAAATAGAAAAAACAAATAAAACAATCAATCATGGTGAATGAAACTATTATTGTAGAGCCAAAAGTGTAATTAATATCCAAGGCACAAAATACAACTAGCGTCAAAAAGCTGAATATGTCCAGAAAATAGCCCACAGAGTTAATGGTAATCGTACAGTGGAAGAAATGAGGTTCTGCATCTCTTGCTGGTGGTGGCGGGGGCCTTGCCGTCTTCTCCTGGTGCGTCCAGATGTATGTCCCTTGCTGAGAGGTTGGGGGGACTACAGTTGCAGGGACTGAGGTGGTTGCAGGGGTTTTGTCTTGTGGCAGGGCCTCCCTCTCTGTGGATGGTGCAGGTGTAGTAAGCCCGATGTTGTAGGGCAACTGAAGGGGTAGATGTTGTTGAAATATATCCACACAAACAGACAAACATGCAAATGGAAGAAATGATCAATGGAGAACAGCACAAATATTGACCACACATATTGGCCAGTAGTAAAAAGAGAGATAGTGCCATAATGCAACTAATTTAATGGTAACAATATATTTGGTAAAAAGGGGTTCATATGGTTTACAAAGGTGCAAAACACATTATCAACAGCTAACTAAAAGCAAAAATGACATGTATGTTTAGTAAGACATTCAAAAGTATAACTTACCAGTCTTCACTTGTAAAGATATCAGTATTTAATCACTGCTCCAACTTGACCACAGACTCTACTTTGTACTTAGCCTAGCTTCAAACTGTCACATTGGTGACCATAGCTCCATTTTGATTAAAGACTCAATTTTGTACGTAATTTAGCTTTAAACACCATGCAGGTATTTTTCTGTGCACATGATATCCAATGTGCTTTTTGCTCATGTTTTCACTCTGCGTGCTCTTTCTCATCACAGGTGTTAAACCTGACAGCCTTGGGGTGGTCACCCCTAACTTTTTGCCTGCTTCCCTCCACTTTTTGGATACTGTTTTAAGACTCTGTGCACTTGACTACTGCTAACCAGTGCTAAAGTGCATATGCTCTCTCCCATTAAACATGGTAACATTGGATCATACCCAATTGGATTATTTAATTTACTTATAAGTCCCTAGTAAAGTGCACTGTATGTGCCCAAGGCCTGTAGACTAAATGCTACTAGTGGGCTTGCAGCACTGATTGTGCAACCCAATTAAGTAGCTCCTTAACCTTGTCTCAGGCCTGCCATTGCAAGGCCTGTGTGTGCAGTTTCACTGCCAATCCGACCCATAGGGCAGGGTGTTGTGTAGGCAAAGGCAGGACATGTACCTATGTAGTTTACATGTCCTGGTAGTGTAAAACTCCTACATTTGTTTTTACACTGCTGTGAGGCCTGCTCCCTTCAAAGGCTAACATTGGGGCTACTCTCATATAGTGTTTGAGTGGAAGCTGCTGATCTGAAAGGAGTAGTAAGGTCACATTTAGTATGGCCAGAATGGTGATACAAAATCTTGCTGACTGGTGAATTTTGATTTAATATTACTATTTTAGAAATGCAACTTTTAGAATGTGAGCATTGCTCTCTGGCTGTGCTGAGAAGTGCTCTCTAAGGGCTTGGATAGAGCTGGCCTCCTGTTGCCTGAAGTCTCAGGACCAAAAAGACTTCATCTCCACAAGAAGGACTCCTTGTGTGGTTAAAATCGATGCACAGCCTGGCAGAAATGACGCACAGCCTGCACCGCAGTGAAAGATTCACTGCACGCTGAACTGGAATGACGCAGCCCGACTTCACAACAAGAAGATCGACGTAGCGCCAGCAAAGCGACCGGAAATTCAACGCACAGACTACTCGAACTACACAACCCGACTTCCAGAGAGGAATCGACGCAGCGCCTGACGTGCAGTAGAAATTTCCACGCAATGCCCACCAGATTGACACAGGCCCTGTGATTTTATCCTGTCAGCGCCAGAAAACCCACGCATCGTCCGCAGGCGTCCGAAAACCCCGCAACCCGAAGAGTATCCATGACCGAGCACCTTAAATCACCACACAGCCGTCTTTGCATGAACACTAAACAATGCATTGAGAAATCGACCCACACCCCCTTGTTTTCCACACATCCCCTCCTCTGCGGTTCTTTGCAGAGATTTTGAACGCAAACCAGGAACTTTGTGCTTGAAACAGACATTTATTGCTTTTAAAAGACAAAAGTCACTTTATATAACTTTTAAAGTGATATCTCAACATATACTTATTGAATTTTAATCATTTTGACCTGCCTCTCATCAAATAAATATTATATATTTTTCTAAACGCTGTGTGGTGTATTTTTTGTGGTGCTATACTATGTTATTGCATGTTTTTTTGCAAAAAACAACGGAACTCCCATAAAGATCTAAATCAGATCCTTAGTCCCTGTTCTATTACGTTCAGCCCATTTATCCAGTCAATACAAAATAGTTTGCCCAGTGACTTTTATTAGTGAGCCACATAGTGAAATTGGGCAATAGCAAGCTGGATTAGAGTAATCACATTGCGTGTATATGGGAACGATAAGTGACTCTGACCATGTAATCAAGAAACCTGAGCTACAGCACGCTCCCAATACAAGATTCAATATAGGGCCCCAAAGGGAAGTACTTGTCTTAAAAATGTCAACAGGAATACCGTCTGGTCCGTTGCCTACCTGTCTTCCTGCCCTTTCTGCCAAGAAGAGCCCTCTTAACTTTTTCTATATTAGAAAGGGGGGGTTACAAAAATGGCTTCTGATTCAAGGGATATTAACTCTGCCAAATCCTTAGTGGATTTGAGTACATTTTAGAAAAATGTGTAACCCATTCAATTTCAGTGATTTGCTGTATCATCCAGGCATGTCTCAGAAGCCTTGTTATGTTTACAAAATAACCTTTTCAGAAATTAATTTGAATTAATCTCCAACCAACACAGAGTAAGAGCACTTCATGTGGCAATCTTGATGTTCTCAACATCACATGGGATGTGAGTCTTTATTTGATTAGTCAGGAGGTTAAGTAGTGATCAAATAGGGAACTGCTGTTGGTGATGAAATTAGATACCATAATGGAATTTCTACTGGACAAAACTTTGCACGTGATAACAGTGTTCCACCTCTGCCATTTAAGGTACATTTGAATAGAGCGTAAGGAGTTCAAAGTTCACGCAAAAGGCCAGATTGAGTTTGAACTACAATTGGTTTAGTTTGTGACCATAACCATTATGTATAAAGTGTGATAATTCACAATCACGAGTGTCTGTCAGACCACAGATCATTTTTGGTAACAATGGACACAGATGAATATTGAAATCACTGCTCCAAAGTATGATTAATTGCTTCAGACCACCCTTACTGATGAGCTCATTGTCTTGGTCAAGCTGCCTAAGGAGGGTAAGTATTGCAGTTATCAGTGCATTGAAAAAAGAACCATCATTAGATAACAAAAAAAGGTAAAGTTGTGTTACAATTTGCATGATAGACATTTTTGTCATTTGTGGAAGGTTGCGTACTGTTCTGATGGTTCACCCTAATTACAGTTGATAGACAGAACATTAGTTTGGCAAGCAGAAATCAATGGTGGGGGAAGGGCACCCAAATGGTAAGTAGAAAATACGGAAATGTCCTGAGGGGCATTCACTCAGGCAAAAGGAGACTGATGGCTGGAATTTGTTAAGGCTTCAATAGATCAAGACAGCTGGAAGTGAGGCTTTCCACATGTATTAATTTACCAGTAAGAGAGTCCAATGCAGTCCTCACCAAAGATTCGGGTGCCTTCACCATAGAGCACAGGGATATGAAATTGTTAGACTTTTCATCCTTGGCGTGGTCTCCCTTAACTTTTTGCCTCTGTTTCCCAGGTTGTTGATGTGTGCTGGACTCTGTTTTTGCTGTTTTTGTTACTTTGGGCACTTTACCACTGCTAACCAGTGCTAAAGGGCAAGTGCTTCTATACAAAATGTGTATGTAATTGGTTTATCCACGATTGGCATAGTTGATTTACTACTAAGTCCCTAGTAATGTGCACTAGAGTTGCCCAGGGCCTGTAAATCAAATGCTACTAGTGGGCCTGCAGCACTGGTTGTGCCACTCACATTAGTAGCTCTGGAATCATGTCTCAGACCTGCCACTCCGGAGTCTGAGTGTGCAGTTTTTAACTGTAAATTCAACTTGGCAAGTATACCCACTTGCCAGGCCTAAACCTTCCCTTTTCTTACATGTAAGACACCCCTAAGGTAGGCCCTACGTAGCCCCAATGGCAGGGTGCAGTGTGTGGTTAAGGTAGGACATATAGGGCCTGATTACAACTTTGGAGGAGGGTGTTAATCTGTCCCAAATGTGACGGAGATCCTGCCCACCGTATTATGAGTTCCATAGGATATAATGGACTCGTAATATGACGGGTGGTATATCCGTCACATTTGGGACGGATTAACACCCTCCTCCAAAGTTGTAATCAGGCCCATAGTAATGTATTTTATATGTCCTCACAGTGAACTACTGCTAAACTCATCTTTCACTGCTGCAAGGCCTGTCCTGCACATATGTTAACATGGGGGCTACCTTTAAATATGATTAAAGTGTAGATTCCCTTTGGGAGCAGATGGACATGTGGCGTTTGGGGTCTCTGAGCTCACAATTTAAAAATACATCTTTTAGTAAAGTTGATTTTAAGATTGTGTGTTTGAAAATGCCACTTTCAGAAAGTGAGCATTTTCTTGCTTAAACCTTTTCTGTGACTCTGCCTGTTTGTGGATTCCCTGTCTGGGTCAGTTTGACAGTTGGGCTGGTTGCACCTCTCACTAGACAGTGACACAAAGGGAGCTGGGGTGTAGTTTGCATTTCCTGATGAGGCATCTGTGCTAGGAGGGAGGGGAGGAGTGGTCACTCACACCACAAAGGGCTGTGCCTGCCCTCAACCCCCTGTCTCTAACCCCCCGGTGTGTGTCTGGGGCCTGACCTGGGCAAGGCAGGATTTCACAAACAAGAGAGACGTACTTCAAAGGACAAAATGGGTATAAGAAGGGCACCCAAAACCACAGACTTTAGAATGCTTCTGGAGACCAAGAGGAACCTCTGCCTGGAGAAGAGCTGAGAAAGAAGAGCTGCCCTGCCTTTGGCTATGCTTTGTGGAGCTATCCTGTAGTTGCTGCTTCTGCCTGTGCTAGAGGAAAAATACTGGAATTTGTGTTGCCTTCCTTCTTGTGAAGAACTCTCCAAGGGCTTGATTTAGAGTTTGCCTCCTGTTGTTTGAAGTCTCAGGGACAGCAAAGTCTTCTCTCTTCCAGCAACTGGAGCCTCTGCTGAGACTCCTACTCTGCCTAGTGTGCCCATCCAGTTCCTGGGACCCTGAAAGGAGAAGCTGGCAGTCCAAGAGTGAGAAACCCTTGCACCGACTGCCGCGTGGGAAAAAGATCGACGCATCTCCGATCTGCAGCTTAATATTCAATGGGCCACTGACTTCACTGCTGAAAATCGACTTTCCTGCAACGTGACCAGAAGATCGACACCCGTGGCAGGAGAAACGACGCGAAGCATCGCAGACAGAGACTGGTGAGATTGCAACCCTTGCTGCGTGGTTTTCAGATCATCGTGCGGCTGGATTTCTGATGCAAACATTGTTGGGTGTGTAAAAATGACAGAAGGCCTGCCCGGACCCGAGATTGCTGACCGGATTGACGCATCGCTCTCCTGCAGCGAGAAGAAAAGGCACACGCCGACCTGACTGAAGGAGAAACGACGCAAGGTCTCGCTCGTGAGTGATATCGACGCATTGCAAGCCCTTTTTGATGCACACTCGCCTGTGCGGGGTTATTTGTGATGCGCCCAAGGTACATTTTCATGCTAACAGCATTAGCATTGTGTTTAAAATTACATGAAGACTCTTTTTGGTTTTTAATTGATAACTTGACTTGTGTATTGTGCATTTTTGTCGTTTTGGTCTTGTTTTGTTTAGATAAATATTTTCTATGTTCCTAAACCTGTGCTGTGTCATTTTGTAGTGTTTTCATTAAGTTACTGTGTGTGTTGGTACAAATACTTTACACCTAGCACTTTGAAGTTAAGCCTATTGCTCGTGCCAAGCTAACAAGAGGATAAGCAGGGTTTAGCTGAAGGTGATTCTCTTTTACCCTGACTAGAATGAGGGTCCTGGCTTGGACAGGGGGTAACCTGACTGCCAACCAAAGACCCCATTTCTACCAGAAGTCATAAGAACATGAAATAGCAGAAACAGCTCTAGAATTAGTAATAGCTGATCTTGATGAAACATTGGGTTTATTGCTTATTACCAACCATTTCAGGGAACTAGCATCTGGATTTTTGGTGCAGGCACCTTTAGTCTCTTTAGAGGTGGTTGGGATTCAGTGCCAGATTGAGAAATACTGGCTTAGATATCTTGAACACAGACATTTTCCCCCTTTTCCTCCCTCTCTGCCCCATCCTCCACAACAGGCCTGAGAGATTTACTGAGGCCTGTGGCTTTGGGGAGATCCTGCGTTAGGTCCATCGAACCTCCATTACTTATAAACAGTCTCTCTTCAACACTTGTGATTTCTTTTCCAATGGCTCCTGTAGCCCCAATTATATAATTCATTAGTGATGGGCGCGATTTACCCGGGGATTTCATTTTAGCCAAGGTAGACAGATGTTTCTCTTTCCAAATTTCATAACAATCGAAGAAAACAGTTGGATTAGAAAACCCTGATCAGTAATAAGACATGCAGGGAAAAGGGATGAATCTAGTTGGTTGTCAATGCTGAAAACATTGTTTAAATGAAACCTAGGAAGAAAACAACAACATATTCCTAGATGGCTACTGTGGTTTTTCTCTACTGTCTCATAGCTCTCAGCTGGGGAGGTCCAAGAGTCGATTCTTGCTCTAAGTATCTGGTGCACATCGCCCTTTCTTCAGAGTCACCAACAAACGTTTTTTTTTCTCCTCTATTTTTTGCTGAATTCATAAAGAAAAGTGCCACTATTTGTGCTCAGGACCTGTATATTAAATGCTACTAGTGGGCCTGCAATACTGACTATTCCACCCACTTTAATAACCTTTCAAACATGTCTTGGGTCTGCCATGGCAGCCTGTTTGTGCAGTTGTAAACTGCCACTTCAACCTGGCTCAAGCCTTCCTTTTAAGTACAAATAGGTCATCCTATGTGTAGGCCCTACACAGTCCAGGGGGCAGGATGCAGTGCATTTAAAAAGTTGGACATGTATTTTTATGTTTTACATGTTGTGGTAGTGAAAAACCTGTAACTTTATTATTCACTTCTGCAAGGCCTACCTCTCCCACAAGATAACATTGGAGTTACCTTATTACATTCAATAAGTGCTAATTTCCAAAAGTGAACAGGTAATCAGTTAGTGTTACGTATCTCTGGAATTGTAATGCAAAATCCTCTCTCTTGGTGAAGCTGGATTTTAAATTACAATATTGAAAATGCTACATTTAGAAAATTAGCACTTTCCTGTCTTAACCATGTGGTGCCTGCAGCCTGTCTGTGGGTCACATGCCTGGGTGTAGGTGACAGTTTTGCATTCCTCCTAGATAGACATGCACAATAGAGACCTCAGGTTTGCCTGCATGGGTCATCACTGGCAGGATGGGAGGGCACAGCTGTGCACAGCCCCACTAAACTTACTTCTGGAGGAAGGGCAGGGAAGGCAAGAAACCTGTGCACTTCAGAAGAAAAACCTCTAGAAGCTTCTCCCACTTCAAATGAGGCACCTGGACCATAGACATCAACTATTCCCTACACTTTTATACCTGTGAAGACCCAATGGTAAAAAGAGGTCTATTCTTAGAAATTGCGTCCTCCCATTTTATATTTGCATGATCTATAGGAGAGGGATGACAGAGTCAAGTCTTAGCATCTAAGTTACTCAATGGTTCAAAGAAGTTACTGGTAGAGTCATTCTTGGTTGAGCAGTATTACGATAAGATGATGAGAGTGTGCAGGTGTCAGAAATGATGATTTGTAGATGCCTGTAAAAAAAAACAAAGAAAGAGGTAGTCTGCTGGTAAAGGTTCTCTGTTGAGATGAAAGTTCCTTTAAAAGATTGCTGACAAAATTAGATTTGTTAAAATTGACTACAAATTAGTCATGAGTAAAAGTTTTAGGGCCTTTACCCAGCCAAGAGACCCGTCGGACCATGTTGATGCAATTAAATGGAAGAGGCAAATGTTCATTCCTTCGTTTGAACCAATAAGTGTCCATGTTTCTTAATTGGGTTCAGTCCTTTTTCGTCCTATCCTTCAAGGCTGGACCATTAGCCTCGACAATAACAAATGGAGTTGCAGCACGTGGAAGATCTAAAGTATATTGTACTGACAGTCTGCCTTTATCAACTGCCCCATGTCGATGTTAAAGTCACCAGGGTTTGTAGTTGTGACACCTCTATTGCTATGAACAGTAACTGTTCCCATTCTTCCATTCTCAAATCATGATGTTCCCATGTACAGGAGATGATACACCCTGATTTTGACACTGGAACACTCCTTATTGGTCTTCAAGCCCCTGGGTTTACTTAATACCCCAGGTAAACAGAGGTCTGATATGGTCATAGTTATCGCTACGATTATGTTTAGACACCTTTTTACTCACAAAAAGAGAAGGAGAAACAATATTTAACTTAGGGAGGATGTATTTTATTTCTTAAACTCATTAAGGGCCAGATGTGTCAAGAATCCATTTCGTGATTCTCAAATAGCGATTTTTAAGAAATCGCTATTTCAGAATCGCAAAATGGTATGTATCATATTTCGGTAATAACGATTTCTTAAAAATCGAAAATGCTATTGCCGAATCGCAAATAGCAATTCTGACCCCATTCGCACCTATTAGCCTGTAGGCCCATATTTGTGATTTTTTTTGCATTTCCCTAATTGCGAATTCCTAACTGGAATTCACAATTTTGGGAATGCAAACCCCAGGGTGCGAGGGCCTAAGGCCTCCTCTGTTGCACCCCCAAAAATTATTTTAGGACATGTAAGGCGCACACATGACAAAGGGGCATGTGTGCGTTACATGTCAATTATAAAAACGCATTTTTAATGCATTTTTAAAATTTGTACATGGCTACCACCAAATTATATTTGGTGGGAATTGGGATTCCTTAATGCCCAATTCTTATTAAGGAAAAGCTTGATACACGTGCTTAAGAAATCGCAAATAAGGATTCCTTATTTGTAATTTCTTATTTAGAGAATCGCAATTTGCGATTTTCTAAACGGAGTCGCAATTTTATGGAATCGTTATTTTAGCGATTCCTTAAAATTGTATAGCGAATGCCTTTCATACATACTGAAAGGCATTGTTGCATTCGCAAACGGCCGTTCGCACCGTTTGCAAATGCAAAAGGCTTTGATACATCTGGCTGCAGATTACTTAGTGAGTAATTCCAAGGCTCAGTAATCAAACTAACATTACCATGCTTCAAATGTGATGCTTTATCAGGCGAGTGACCCTTAGTTTTTTTTTAATGAAGACAAAACAACAATGGAGGTTGAGTCACAGGGTTGATGAACTACTACTTCAACTGAGTGTCACTGAAAGATTATCAAGCAATTGGAACCTCTACAAGCGAGAATAGTTGAAGATTTGTGCTTACCGTTGTTGTACTAGGCTGACTGGAAAAGAGCCCAGGAGGTATCCCGGTCCAGTCTTAGCCAGGCGCGAACAGGCTTACACTTGCCAAGGTCTTTGCCGAGGCCATTGCCTGGACATGTCCCGCACTGCAGGGCTCCAGCTGGCACTATGAAGCATGTTCGTTGAGGCCCCACCCCCCTATGAATGGGCCTTCTAGATAGAGTCCCGGACCCAGCAACAGTCACTGTGTCACCTGTGCTGTGGGACTCAGGCTGGTGTTATGTAGCATGTTCAAGGAGGTCCTGCCCGCCTGTGAAAGGGACTCTATTAGATCAAGTCCCTGGCCCACCAGCAGGCAATGTGTCTTCCAAGCTGCAGGACTCTGACATGTGCTATGTAGCATATTTGTTGAGGACCCAACCCTCCTTGGAAAAGGGATATGGTGCATAGAGTTGTGGGCCCACAAGCACTGTGTCTCCCATGCTGTGGGACTCTAGCTGGTGCTATATACCGTGTTTGTTGAGGACCCACCCCCTCCTGTGAAAGGGGCTCTGGTAGATAGAGTCCCTGCCCACCATCAATCACTGTGTCTCCAGCTCAGCAATGCTGAAAAAGCTCAGTGGGAGTCCTCAGATTCCAGTAATGCCTCAGTGGGGGTCCCCAGATTTCAATAATGATTCAATGGGAGTCCCCAAATTCCAGTAATAATTAGGTGGAGGTCAACAGATGTCAAATGTTTAAGACCCACTGTCCGAAGTGGTTTAGATTGGAGTAGGAATAGTAAATCCAGGGATGAATATTCACAGGAGATCCATCTCCTGTACCTTTCCTAATGGCCAAACTCTCTAAGGGTTTCCATAAGATAAGATACTCTATTGAATGCCTTTTCAGCATTGCCAGTCAGGAGCAAGGCAGGCATGTTGGATCTACCTGCTTTATCCATAGGAAGTAACAGTCTCCTTGTTTCATCTGTGCACCTCCGTTCTGTGAAAAAGCCTGACTGATCAGGATGAATCGGGCTTTGCATACATAGATTTAGAGCCTGATTAAGAAATGGGTGGATGAGTTACTCCATCACAACAGTGACGAATATCCCGTCCTCCAATATCTAAATCCCACTATATCTAATTGGGATTTAGATATTGACAGATGGGATATCCGTCACATTGTGATGGAGTAACTTGTGCACCAATATCAAAATCAGGCCATAAATCTATGCAAGCAAGGCCTGATTCATCCTGATCAGGCCCTAAGTCTGTCTGAAAGGATGCAGCAAAGAGCTTTGCATCTATATTATTACAAGCAATGGGTATATAAGAAGAACACTTGGAGGTCTCATTGTCCAGTTTAGGTATTACTATTATGATTGCCTGAATCATGTAGGGAGTAACTATAAAAGAGTTGTATATTTCTCTGGGTGAGGGTGCAAAAGTTGGCAAAATGTTTTATCAAAGAATAGGGAGTGCCTAGCTGGACAGGGTGCTTTTATACTTTTCAGTCATTCAATAGACAAGATCACCTCCTCAACTTTATTGGGTACAGTCGGGTATTCTGCTTGTTGAGGAGTTAGTGTTGGCAGGTTCTCCCATACTAGGTAGGAAACTGTTGTCTCTGGTGGAAGGTCCTTCTCACAGTAAAGGGCCTCATAGCAATTTTGAGCCTCTGCTGATACGTCTTCACTGCCCGTTATCTTCCTACCCTCCTTGTACGTGATAAGCTCAATTCTCTGCGTATTAGGATTTTCTCTGAGTTTTTTGACCTGCAATACCAGATTTGTTGCCACATTTATAGTACTTGTGCCTTAAACTTATCAAGGTTTAGTTAGCTGTACCTTGGTCTCTCAGGTGCCACTGGGATATAGCAGCTGTTAGTGAATGCCAAACCCAGGGAGCACATGTGCACTTATGCACCTGTTATAGCTCTGTGACTGCTTGTTCTAGTTCTGCCTTTTTTTCTCTACAGCTCATTGTCTGCGGCTGCACTTGCTTTTAGGTTGCCCCAGAAAGTCACATTCAAGGCATCCTAAAAGGTCATATTATGGATAGTTAATTAATGGGCTTTTGCCTGTATTATAGTTTTGCAGTCTCCAAGGCCCTTGTGTCTTGGGCCATTTGGAGAGTAGCAATTCAATAGATATTGGTGCATGGCCTGATAGAGCAATGGGGTGTATTTTGGACTCACATTCCGCAGATTATTCCTGCACATCAGAGTGCTTTACTGCAGTGGAACTCACTGCATGGTGGAGACTGTCATCTTATGTTTCACTATGCAGGGCCCAACAAGTGTCCATGCTTGGCTCAAGGGGCTTAAAAGTAATTCACAACCAACCAGACGAGGCACCCATATGTCCACTGTGCTGCCTCTATATTTTTGGGGCTGCCTAAACCCCATCATGCTAAATTAAGGCATGTTTGGCTGATGGCAAATCAAATCAAATCAAATCAAATCATTAACATTTATAAAGCGCGCTACTCACCCGTGCGGGTCTCAAGGCGCTAGGGGAAAAAGGAGGGGTTATCGCTGCTCGAACAGCCAGGTCTTTAGGAGTCTCCGGAAAGCGGAGTGGTCCTGGGTGGTCCTGAGGCTGGTGGGGAGGGAGTTCCGGTCTTCTGTTCTTCTGTTCTTCTGTTCTTCTGTTCTTCTGTTCTTCTTGTATTCTGACTTCGGCTCTTCTGCCTCCTCCGTCCTCTTCTCCCCGCGCCTGCCCTCCTGCTCCTGCCTCATCCCCCTCCCCCACTCGCATCCCCCTCTCTATCTCCCCTATCTAACCCGTTCACTATCTACCTCCCTCACTCCTCCTATCTACCTATCTCTCTATCTCTCTATCCCACTATCTAACTCCCTCACTCTCCACCTCCTCCTATCTTCCTATCTCTCTATTTCCCTATCTATCGATTTCCCTATCTATCTATTTTCTCTATCTATTTCTCTATCTCTCCCCCCCTCCCTCACCCCCTCTATTACCTATCTTCCTATCCTCTCACTCTACCTCTCACCCTCACCCACCTCTACAACCCCCCCTCCCCTATCTTCTCAACCCTACTCCTATCTTTCTCCCTTATCTCCTAAACCTCCTAACACTCACCCCCCTCCACCCTTAAACCCCCCTCCCCCAGCTCTTCTCACTCTACCTGTCCCCCCCTCCGTCGCGCTTTCCCGCCGCGACCTCCTGCACGCCCCCGCCCCCCAGCTCCCATTCGCCCCCACCTGACCCCTCCCCCCCCTCCTACCTCATATGGCGGCCGCTGCACAGGTGGAAGAGTGGAAGAAAGCGTACTACCTATCCACCATCTTGGCCAAGCACCCACTAAATCTGTTTAAATGTGGTTCTGTGCTTAGATGGTATATTGTCTCCAAGCTACCAGCGATAACAAAGATCCTCTTACCATCGCCCCTCAGTCAGTACACATCTCAGACAGGACAAGTGGCTATGTAGATGTTCTTACAAATGAAAGTTGTTCTATTGCTTCAGATTTTCATAGGCCCTTTTATTTTTCTCTTCTCCCCCAGCCTAAATGGGGACATTTAACCATGTAGGTACCACTGGTTTTCTAAAAATATTATTTTTGCATCATAATATTCAATAATTCGTTGATGGCCTCAGTGGTCACAGTGCAAGCAATTAAACAGGGCCCCAGCTGGTATACTGCTATGGATGAGGAGTGGTGTACGCATTACACCCATGGTTTCCAGTGTCACTGTACCTGCTACACTAATGTAATTTAGTGGTTTCCAAGTTCCTCATTTCACTTCTTTTTACCTCTCACATCCCTGTTTCCACACCGCCCTCTGCTCATCTACTTCATTCATTTAATTCTCACGTCTCGATCCCTTTCCTCATTCTCTTTCTTCTCCCTCTTCTGCCTCTCACTAATCCTCTACTTCTTCCCTTCTCTTCTTATTCACATATCCTTTCTTTTCTTTTTCCCTTGCCCACTTTGTTCATCCTTGTCTCCCTTATTTTTTCAGCGTAACCTTATTTCCTTCTTCCATTGTCACATTTTCCTGCCCTCCTACCAGTTTGTACACCCTGTTGGAAAGTTATTTATTAGTAAGGGCAGGTGGGTACCTACACTTAGTATTAAGACCGCAATCACAAATAAGTTCAAATAAAGGTCTCAGTAAGTTAATCCTTTCTCAATCCTTGGTAGCTTGACCCATGAGCAGTTAGGCTGCCCTTAGGAGACAGGTGTGTAAAGCAATTACTATCATCAAAACAATAAATAAGAAAGGCACAACACACACAAAAAATCCAGCACCAATTCACAAAAATAGGTAATATTTGTATTTTTACAATGACATAAAAACAACAAATATCCAATGGGAACTAGAGATATGAATTTTCAAAGATTTCATAAAAAAGGGCTTTCGAGAGCTAAAAAGCAAAAAGCACCAACCGTGGACATCTAGTCACGCCTGACTGGGTAAAAATTAAAATTTGAGGCTGACCACTATGGAGCCTAAGTCGGATGCACTGAGCGGTAGACCTTGGTCAAAATGTCACCTTTTTACTTAGAGTGTGATTCAAAATTGGCAGACTGGTTACTCCGCCACAAATCTAAATCCCATTCGATATGAAGAGATTGAGATTGTGGCAGATGAGGCATTTAAATCAGGCCTTTTGACTTCCTTTAGAGCTTTTTCTCTCAACGTTGAGCAGGTCTTTTCTTCAGCTAGACTTGTGGTTTGAAGATGGTGGCTTGGCTCACCGTGATACCCAGGTCAACTCCTAGAGGTCTTGTTGATGGCAAAAAGCTACAGAGATCCAGCAGGAAAAACCCAAAATTGAGGCCTGGTTGTGGTTCGACATCACTGGCTTGGCTCTCTATGCCGAGTCAGTCACCTTGTGGAACCTTCTTCCAAAAGTGCGCCAAACTTTTCCCAACTTCTGTATCTTTTTCCAGAAGGTCCATTTGGGATCTTGAAGTGTCCACACACTTGATCCAAGATTCCAGAACCTCTGAGTTGCTCACTGGGAGTTGGGACTACAATTCCCACAATGCACCTGATCAAAGCCTTATAAATCCACTGGATGCTAGTCACCTAGGCTCTTCTTGCAGGACTTGATCCAGGGGGCACTTCGTAGCTCCTTTGTACCTGGTGCTTACAGGCAGCATACTCCTGAATCTTTAGAAGAAAGGCAAGGTTTTTGCTTGTGGTCCTAGAGTGGGCTGCAGGTGCAGTTCTTTAGGGTGTAGCCCTTTGTGGTGCATACCAAGGGTTCAGCAGGGCAGTCCTTCTTTTTCTGATTTTTCCCAGCAGCGATCTGAGTTGCTAGTCAGATCTTCCATTTTTATCCAGGTTGCTGGGCTGGCAAGCAGTTGGCACCCCTGACCAATTGGGTGCAAGCCACCGCCTTCTGTGATAACCACTTACTGCGCAGTATGGCACAATTCGTTCCCAGAAAGCACTGGTTCTCAAAAATTCTAAATGGATAAAATCTCTACTGGAGGTTCAGGTCTGGCTAGGCCCACCCATGGGTGTGGCTAACAATTCCCTACAGTCCCTTCCCTAATCTAATTACAGGACTCCCATCTGGCTGGGGGGTGCAGGAAAGAAAGGAGATCTGGTTTCTGTCCCATGTGTCTTTCCCTCCTTTAAAGACCAGTTTGGCCAATAAATCCCCTTCCTGCTTTGGAATCTGCTTCTGCAGTTCTCCGCCCACCAGATGGTTCCTTTGTCTCAGCCTAGGACACCTCACTCCTTGTTAAGGCAGTTTTGCTCACACTGTCAAAGGTTGACCAATCAGGAAAGGCTACTACAGGGCTGATTTTAGGTAACTTCAGGAAATAGTTCTGAAACACTCTCCCTTTAATAGTTATAATATATCTAACATTGGCAAAATACTGGATTTATTCTAGCTATTAATTTGATACTTTGAGTAATGTTTTAGTTCACTCTTATCAAGAGTAGGACTTTATTAATTTAAAATAAATCCTTCCCATCTTAGCTTGTGGAGCTAATGCACTACAATGGGGAAAACAAAATGGGCAGATTTTCCCTCACCAGGGCTTATAAAACAACTTTTGTAATGTCCCTACTCATGATTACACTGCACCCTAACCTTGGGGCACTAGGGTTGGCCCTTAGGGGTTACATATATGTAAAACTAACATAGTTTAAGACTTTGGAAGTACTTTTAATTCCAAAGTCGAATGTGCACTTAATTTTATTTTAAAAGTAGCCAGCAGGCCGGGTTGCCTTTAAGATGACTTCAAACAGCAATGCACCCATAAGAGCCTTAACTCCACTGGTGTCCCTAAATCTACATGCCCTACCATATACTAGGGACTTACAGGTAGGATGTCAGAGACAATTATAAATATGCCTAATTACCATTTACCTTTTAAACAGAGCACTGGCCCTGGGCCTGGTTAGCCGATCCCATGGGACCCCTTCCCCTTTGTGAATGGCCCTGAAAACATTTTTTCAGAGCAGGCAGTGGTCTTTTGGACCACTGCCTGCTCTGAAAAAATGAAACTGACACGTTTCATTTTTTCATGTGTAATGCAACTCGTTTTCCTTTAAGGAAAACGGGCTGCATTACAAAAAACAAAAAAAACTGCTTTATTGAAAAGCAGTCACAGACATGGTTGTCTGCTGTCTCCAGCAAGCCACCATTCCTGTGAGTGCTGCGACTCGCAAGGGGGTCGCAAATTGCAGCCCACCTCATTAATATTAATGAGGTGGGCCTTTGTGACCCCCTTGCGACTCGCAGATGGTGTCAGGGACACCATCCTGCATGCGGCATTGCGACTCTCAATTTGCGAGTCGCAATGCCGGAATTTGCTACATCTGGCCCAGAATTCGGTAACTGAAGTGAATGTGGCTTTCCAAGACAGAGATATGCAATTAATAGAATAATTTTTTTTCAATTCAGAGAAGCATTAAAGGAGGAAGGACCGTTTACATATATACAGAGCACGGTAATTTCTATTACTATTCTTATGATGATGTTGATAATGATCTTAATAGTCATAACGATGATGATGAATAATGTTTTTTGTACAATTTTTTTTAATTTTTTTTTTTATAACTCACTTATGAATTCATTACACAAAACAAGCGTGTATGGCATTTGTCTACTAAGTGATAGGACAACCCTACCACTGAGGTCCGGCTTCGAGTCATGTGGATGGAGCTACAGCATATTTTATTTTCGCACAATTAGAAGTTGCCCATGCATAAATCTGCACCATGAAATACCTGGTAAGGAAATTACATATGTATAATCATCTGCTTAAATACCTGCACCTGATATTACAGGGTGAGGATTTACATGCAGAAGCACCACCTCGGATATTTCCAGACGTGAAAAACTGAAATGTGTATTACAAATTGCCGCTGAGGCTGGCAACAGTGTGGAAATAGCACTGAGGAACTCCCCCCTGTGTGAGCAGGTGGTAAATTACACAGACTATTAATGTCGGTGTGCATAACAAACACTGTGATAAAAAATAAATAGAAAGAAAATAATGAGCAAGAGAAGGGATACACCTGAAGTAAAAAGAGTTTCCAATCAGTTCAGGTGAACCTTGTAGGAAAGTAAAGAGTCTTATAATTTGAGACCTTACATTCCGGCACACACATTAGAAGCAGCGTTGTCAAAGCACTGACAGAAAGGTACACCTAACATCAGAAGGTTCCCCTTTATACTAACGCAGCTGCAGCTACAGGACCAGGTGAAACAGCGTAGATAAGACTGTCACTGAAGAGGCAGACTTGGAACCAGGTTGAGCAAGAGATGCATCAATCTACTCAATATATACAGGGCCTGTTAGAGGGATGAAGCGGTGTAAAGAAATGGCTCCCTGTCGCAGTTACCGCCCACTTTTTGCCTGATACTGATTCTGACTTGACTGAGAAGTGTGCTGGGACCCTCCTAACCAGGCCCCAGCACCAGTGTTCTTTCACCTAAAATGTACCGCTGTCTCCACAATTGGCACAACCATGGCACCCAGGTAAGTGCCTTGTAACTGGTACCCCTGGTACCAAGGGCCCTGATGCCAGGGAAGGTCTCTAAGGGCTGCAGCATGTCTTATGCCAACCTAGGGACCCCTCACTCAGCACAGACACACTGCTTGCCACCTTGTGTGTGCTGGTGTGGTGAAAATGACTAAGTCCCCTCAGGGTGCCATGCCAACCTCACACTGCCTATGGCATAGGTAAGTCACCCCTATAACAGGCCTTACAGCACTAAGGCAGGGTGCACTATACCACAGGTGAGGGCATAGGTGCATGAGCACTATGCCCCTACAATGTCTAAGCAAAACCTTAGACATTGTAAGTGCAGGGTAGCCATAAGAGTATATGATCTGGGAGTCTGTCAAAAACGAACTCCACAGCTCCATAATGGCTACACTGAATACTGGGAAGTTTGGTATCAAACTTCTCAGAATAATAAACCCACACTGATTCCAGTGTTGGATTTATTAAAAAATGCACACAGAGGGCATCTTAGAGATGCCCCCTGTATTTTACCCAATTGTTCAGTGCAGGACTGACTGGTCTGTGCCAGCCTGCTGCTGAGAGACGAGTTTCTGACCCCATGTGGTGAGAGCCTTTGTGCTCTCTGAGGACAGAAACAAAAGCCTGCTCTGGGTGGAGGTGCTTCACACCTCCCCCTGCAGGAACTGTAACACCTAGCAGTGAGCCTCAAAGGCTCAGGCTTCGTGTTACAATGCCCCAGGGCACTCCAGCTAGTGGAGATGCCCGCCCGCTGGACACAGTCCCCACTTTTGGCGGCAAGTCCAGGGGAGATAATGAGAAAAACAAGGAGGAGTCACTGGCCAGTCAGAACAGCCCCTAAGGTGTCCTGAGCTGAGGTGACTCTGACTATTAGAAATCCTCCATCTTGCAGATGGAGGATCCTCCCAATAGGATTAGGGATGTGCCCCCCCTCCCCTCAGGGAGGAGGCACAAAGAGGGTGTAGCCACCCTCAGGGCTAGTAGCCATTGGCTACTAACCCCCCAGACCTAAACACACCCCTAAATTCAGTATTTAGGAGCTCCCCAGAACCTAGGAACTCAGATTCCTGCAACCTAAGAAGAAGAGGACTGCTGAGCTGAAAAACCCTGCAGAGAAGACGGAGACATCAACTGCTTTGGCCCCAGCTCTACCGGCCTGTCTCCCCACTTTTAAAGACACTACTCCAGCGATGCTCTCCCCAGGGAACAGCGACCTCTGAATCCTCAGAGGACTGCCCTGCTCTAGAAGGACCAAGAAACTCCCGAGAACAGCGGCCCTGTTCACCCAAGACTGCAACTTTGTTTCAAAGGAGCAACTTTAAAACAACTGCGTTTCCCGCCGGAAGCGTGAGACTTGCTACTCTGCACCCGACGCCCCCGGCTCGACTTGTGGAGAAACAACACTTCAGGGGGGACTCCCCTGCGACTGCGAGACCGTGAGTAGCCAGAGTTGCCCCCCCCTGAGCCCCCACAGCGATGCCTGCAGAGGGAATCCTGAGGCTCCCCCTGTCCGCGACTGCCTGACTCCCAGATCCCGACGCCTGGTAAAGGCTCTGCACCCGCAGCCCCCAGGACCTGAAAGATCGGAACCCCAGTGCAGCAGTGACCCCCAGGAGGCCCTCTCCCTTGCCCAGGTGGTGGCTACCCCGAGGAGCCCCCCCTTGACTGCCTGCATCGCTGAAGAGACCCCTTGGTCTCCCATTGATTTCCATTGGAAACCCGACGTGTGTTTGCACACTGCACCCGGCCGCCCCCATGCTGCTGAGGGTGTACTTTCTGTGCTAACTTGTGTCCCCCCGGTGCCCTAAAAAAAAACCCTGGTCTGCCCTCCGAAGACGCGGGTACTTACCTGCTGGCAGACTGGAACCGGGGCACCCCCTTCTTCATTGAAGCCTATGCGTTTTGGGCACCACTTTGACCTCTGCACCTGACCGGCCCTGAGCTGCTGGTGTGGTAACTTTGGGGTTGCTCTGAACCCCCAACGGTGGGCTACCTTGGACCCAAATTTGAACCCCGTAGGTGGTTTACTTACCTGCAAAAACTAACAAACTCTTACTCCCCCTAGGAACTGTTGAGTATTATCTCTTTTTGCCACTATCTTACCTCTAAGGGGAACCCTTGGACTCTGTGCATACTATTCCTTACTTTGAAATAGTGCATACAGAGCCAACTTCCTACAAGCGGTATGGAATGTCACCCTCCTATGATAGAACTGTTGGCAGTCCTACACTTTTAGCAACAGGAGACTTTCAGATCGCAATAGGTACCATACATGCCCACATTTTCAAAATGTGTCAATCATTAGTTGCGCTCCTAAGACTTACATAACAGCACATCATATTTCTCCCAGGTCCACAAAGTGATAACGTTGTGAAAGCAAAGTTCATGCCATTTCTGGATTTCTTTATGTCACTGGTGCTCTGAACTCCACACATGCCGCACTTGTAGCACGTGAAGCTAAAGAACAAATGTACAGAAAATGCAAGATGCAGCACTCCCCTAATGTTCAAATTCATCACTCCACATATCCGATCCCCCTTGTTGGTTGTGATGACCCCCAATGTATTGCAAATGGCCAGACAACATTGTGGTATTTGTTTTCAAGTAAAAATGAACATTCAACATAACATTTTTGTTGTTCCTCCATACTAATATATAGGCAATTATAGTATTATGTTCTACGCAATCATGTGTATTTCATATTTGAGGTTTCCTAACCGTTGTGCTTCTTACAAGAGACTTTGGCTATCCTTTGAGGTGCAGTCTATTAATGCCAGTTCAAGATATCAGAACACATTCCAAACCTGCTTGCACTGAGGCACGCGCTAGAACGCTCACCGTCATGAAGAGGGCATTTGGCTTGTTCAATGGCAGCTTCAGATGCCTCTATCGTACAGGTGGTGCGTGAACCATGCACACGACATGGTGTGTAAAATAACAAGTTTTTGCAATGCCACACAAAAGGAGAAATCAAGCGAGCATGATGGTTTATTAACTCATAAACAATTATATTGAAATGAAAATGTGATAGAAATGAAATATCGGCTAAAAATCCATTTATTTACCTAAACAAATGAAAAAAATCTAAATGTGATTACATCCGTCTTTGACTTTGTTGGGGGAAAGCCTGCCCTATCAGACACCGTCTATTATTCACAAACAGTATTAGAAAATTCCACATTTATCCAATCCGTCCATTCACGCCATTACATGAACAACTGTGTAACTCGGCGTTAAAATTATCCAACACCACCTACCCCCAACCCCCGCATCCATTTCAATATGAAAGTGAAAACTGTTTTTTTTTATCTCTGTGAGATGTGCATGTAATCGGAGTACATGTAGAATTTGACTTTTTGAATCTAAAAAGGAAAGTATCACTATATATATTATACTTAACAGTGTGTGGATCGCGTTTTACTACATTTCTGCAAAGAAAATGTACATACTGTATGCATGGCATACTGGATTGATAATACACCTACAATTCGTATAATGTGTGTCTAAAGAAATGTTATCACCAGCAGATATTTGGATGGATGTTAGTCACTGAATTAGCATGGTTTTCAAAACGTTTATTTATTTATTTTTATTTTTTGTGTCCCGAATTGCTTATAAAATTATGAGAACTCTGGGCATGATTTATTATCACATCTACTATAAAATGATCACCAATCACAACATTGTTTTTTAGGCAGTTTGAGCTCAATTTGGACGAAAAAAGATGTCACCTTCATTGTCTGGAGAGATTGGTCAAAGGGAGGATGTTTGTCAAAGACATATACGTATTGCTAATGAAATGTAAAGGCCATGAGACCAATTCGTTTATTTACATAAAGGATCATTTAATTATTTACAATTATTTGAAATGCACTTTACTGTTTAAAAACAGTGGCACTTTGTTAAGAATAGTATATCTTTTCTGGTTATTGCTGATTTTTTTGTGTTTGACTCACTGTTTATACAGGAAAAGAAGGGGGGAAGATCTCATCATGAGCATTACAAGATGTCTGAATTTAGCAAGCCACAAAATAAACAAAGCAATATTGCATCTCAGACCTGGAGTGTGGAGCTGGTGGCCAGATTTATCATGGGCTTCAACACTGCACACACTTAAGTGAGATTTACTATGTCACAGAAACACCTTACCTGGCTCAGCATAGCAAATCTGGATTAATACAAGGCAGCAGAAGTAGCTGCCCTGTGTGTCTCTGCCCTAGGAAGGTGTTTTATGAGTGGGGTTTGGGTGTTCCTACGCCAACACAAAGGAAGGGTAGAAATGTGCCACACCTTAGTAGATATGGCACATTTCTGCCTTCTTCATTTGATGCAGCATAAAAGTTGCCTTGCTGTGTTGGGTTGTGCCAAATATTAGGAAGTCAGACCCCTGTTTTTTTCTGATTATGCACAGGATGAAAGAGAAGATATTTATGAAAAGCCAAAGACCTGCAGAGTGATTGATGGATGCCCAGCCCTGTGCATCAGGGGCTGTGCCCAGTGACACCCGTGACACAAGCAGCACAAAACAGTTTTTCCACTGTTGAACAGTGCCCCCTGCACTGAAAAACACCTTTTGCACTGGATAGTAAATATGATTAATTTCATGGACTGCTGTGTGTAATGCTAATGTTGGCACAAAGCCTTGGTGAAACTGGTCTAATTTTCACAAATCTCTTTTATGAAAACACCAACATACAATATGCTTTTCAAGAACCAATAATGAAAATGAATTGAGGGAGTGTATGGCAATACAGGCTTAAGCAAACTACTGTTCACTATTTTGGTTCACACAATGGTGAATTCAGTTTAAAGGTTTACCTAAAAAGATCCAAGATCCTATTCGAGAACAGTAAGAGGAAATATTCACTAGTTTTTACTTTCTTGGGAAGTGTAGCATTTCTGTTACTTATCCAATGATTATTCTTGATAAAGAAATTACCCTTAAGGCTAATGGAGTAAGCACAAAATGGGAAGATGGGGCAGAACTATATGTGCTGATGTGTAACGCCTGTGTTTTGATTCAGGCCATTTCAACTTTTTTGAGCACCACGTCATGGTCAAAGGGGACCACATGACATGTTCAAAGTGCAGATCAGTGTTTACAGTACATTTTAGTTATATGCGTCTTTCTAGGAATTAAATATTCTGATTGGATTCACAACATACTGAAGGTGTCGTCTAACTTCGGGTGGAGAAGCCCTGAAACTAATAACTGTGTTATTTTAGCCTTTTCTGGCCAATGATCATGTTCATGGTTTACTCTATGCTACTAATCAGGGACCAATAAAGAGCCAGTTCTGCATTTAGCATAAGCTCCTTATGCATGCTATAATTGGGAATCAATTCTTGGGTTTGCTCTTAAGCAAAATGTTGTATGTTTCACATGGATTCTGATTACACCATATTACAAGGGTTCAGTTGTTCCATATTTTTGAATGGCTACATTGATTTACTTCTCCTTTACCAAACTAAAATAGATTTTTTGTTTGTTTTAGTACATCTGAAATTCCTATTGATGTAATTTGACTAATTTTGAGAGCTTGCACAATGACGTGACGAGCAAGAGAGTTGACATGGATGACCCCTACACTATACCAGTGGAGCCAGTAAATCAGCAAATGTACTACTCCCCCCCCTCCCCGAGCCCTCTTGACCTTCTCTTTGTGATTGCTGAGGAATGTGCTTGTCATTCCAGTGTTATTCATGTGACTTCAATCCATGTGTTTAGCTGTTGATTGATAACATGTCATTCATTTCCTGTGCTGTCTAGAGTTCAAGTGAATTTGGACTGCCTGAATTTTGCATCCTGTCCCATGAAGAGACAATTTTGTATGAATGAATGAATAAATGAATGGATTTGTACAACATGAATAGCTGCACAAAACGGTGTCCCGGCACTAAGGTGGACAGCATAATACTACAAGAACTGCCAGGGTCAGTGAGTTGTAAAAAACTGTGCATTGAGCTACATAGTAACCACATCCCTTTAGCAGTTTGGCAGAGGGCCAATGGGAAATGATCCATGCCTCTAGATGTCAAAAGAGTAAATGAGCTGCCACTGCTTCTGGCCTATTTCACCCTAGGTACCTTCAGCAAGTCTGTATCCGAAGACCTTAAAGTTCTGGAGGGGCTGTATTACTTATGGATGTGTGTGAGACTCATAGAAAGCTCAAAGGGCTAGGACCGAGATTTGAACAGAATACACTGTTAGAGCGAATTTTTTACTAATACATTAATGGCACAGAAGTCAGCATTAGGTGACTTTATATTTGCATTTAAAAGCCTGACAGAGATGAATTAACATGTAATGTAAAGTGAGCATTTTTGAAATAAGGTGGACGTTGTTCCTACCCACGTTGATCATCGCGTTTACCATGGCAGATGTTGTGCCTAACCACATTTATTAAATGCTAACCTGATTTATAACAATGATTGAGAAGAATTAATCATTAGAATGAAGTATTATGATTAGAAATTCATTTTGACTTATGTGGACCAATGTGAGTTATTAGTTTAAAGTAACACTTATGCAGAAAAATAAATGCACGTCTCAGTAATACTTAATGTGATGTGTTAACAAAGATTGCAATTAATAATTGAAAATGCTTTACAGATTTTGTGATATATTATTAATGAGACATTCATGAGTTTTTAGAAATGTGAGTGTTTTCATTAATGCTCATATTAATGTATTTATTTCTTGTATTAGCACAAGTAGGCCTGAAATTTCATATTCACAGCAGTAATGAAAAAGCTGAATCATTTTATTTCCCATTATCCTGAATTTTTCCACTAGGCTGTTTCACATATTTAATGGAGAGTTGTATTGTGTGTAAGCTTATTCAGTAACAATCTTGAATTGTTGCTGAAGGAAGTTAGCCTGGTGTGTGTGGTGGACAGCTATGGTGTTTGCACCTTATGCCAGGTCCAGGCAACCCCTATTAGTTAGTGAGACAGTGTCTAGGAAGCCAGGGCTCTCTAGTGGTACCTGTGGCGAGCAACCAACACTTAAGCACTTGCAATACCACAACAGTCACACAGTAACGTATCACACATGAAAGGAACCACACAGTGTTGCAAAAATAAAGACACTTTTTTACAGTAACACTAAACTAGATTACTTATAGGCAGTCCCCCAACTGGAGCTAAGTACACACTACGTATACACAATACATATTAGGAGTTAGCATAGAAAAATATTCAGGTGCGCGGCACGGGGCAGGTTTCCTGATTCGCCAAGGAGCGATTCAATACGATCTCCTTGGTTGATGCTAGCGCAGACCTAGGGAGCCCAATCTCTAATACGGGATGGGCGACTGTACTGACCAACTGACTTAGACATACTCTGTCTTCTATTCTGTAAGTTACTTTTTTTGCACTTGATTAATTGTTGATACACAGGAGAAGTAGTTTAATAACAAGTTTTTTTCGTGGGTCCTGAAGAAGCGTCATAGGATCACTTGGTGACCGACCGCAGACGCGAAACATGTTGACCATGTAGGACTAGGTAAACTACCTTCCCTAATTATAGAGTGTAGTGGTACATCATTTCCAGTAACACTCTTTACATTCTCGTTTTTAATCTTGGCCTGGACCTTGTTTCTAACACATTAAAATAATGGTTTTGGTTCAGAGCTAATTTTAAGAGTTTTGTCTCTTCTCTATACTCTCCGTTTCTTAGTCAGTCTCTATCCCAGACCTTCTTTGTTAGCAATTTAACAACGGTTGAGTGCCACCCAGAATGCTGGGTGGCCCGCCAGGCATTGCAGCACCGTTCTGGCGAGGAGTAAGCCCAGTGATGATACCTGTCATCCTAGTGGGTGCTTGAGGGCTCTCCTAAAACACCCAGTATAGACTCGCCTTTGCTGAATAAGAACTTAATTAGTTCTCTTGTTTTCTCTTTCTTTTTTGGAACAGTGCACTTATATTGATACTAGAAAAATAAACAACCATTGGCAAGAAATAACAGAAAATAGCTAGGACCAAACCATGTACTAAAATAGTGGAATAAGAAGTTAGGTTCCCCACCAAGAATGTGGAATAGGTAGAAGGGAGCTGGGAGAGCTCAGCACCCCAAGAAGTGAGTGCCTAGATGACTTTCAGCGACCAGGAGAGCAGTGGTAAATTACCTGGTCTTCCCAGAGACTAATAAGGGGAATTGGAAAAGGAAAATTGCAATTCCAGGACTGGTCCAGTGGAACCCAATGGAGGGTTCTGGATAAAGAGGACCTGAAGAAGAAGAGGACAGAGTCCATTCTATTCAGAAGTGTCCAGGTGGGGCAGGAGCCACTACCCACCCTTCTGTGGATGAAGATCCAGGTCGATGAGGGAAGATGAAGATGAGCTGTGGAGCCCAGGAGCTGCAGAATGGTCCTTGGAGTCATGCAGTTGATGTCCCATGCCGGTCGTTGGGTCACAGTTGGTCAGTGGTCAGGAGTGCCACTAAAAAGCCTTGGCAAACATAAATCTGGGTAGAAGAGGATTTGCAGAGAAGAAGAGGACCAGCAAAGTCCACAGGACTCAACCCTTGGATGAAAGTCTGGCTGACACTCAGCAGTTGGAAAAGCCAGCACAAGCAGTTGTAACCCCAACAGGTGACCCACTGGTGGCAGGCAAAGTAAATTGCAGTAAGGCACAGTCAGCACACCTGGAGAGAAGTCCCACATTGCTGGAGCAGCAGAGGAGGAAACTGTAATTGCAAGGATGAAATGCTGGAAGCTAAGGCTACTTGGAGCCTGAAGGCCCCTTGGAGCAGGAGTCAACAAGTCATGATGCACAAGGGGAACGTTCTTGCAAGAGGGCAGATAGGACCAAGAGGACCACTCAGAACCACCACCTGTGTTGGAAGATCCAGGCAGTTCCTGTGGAGAGCAGATCCCAGCAGACGTCATTGCCTTAGGTGCCTGCGGATGCAGGGGAGTGATTCCTTCACTCCAAGGGAGATTCCTTCTTGCTTCTTCTGTGCAGTGAAGTCTTGCTGACCCCAGTTGCAATTGCTGGAAGGAGTCAGAGAAAGAATGTTGCAAGGTGAGGTAGTCTCAGGAGTTCCAGGCTTGTTTGGTTCCTGTGAAGTCCAGCAGCAGTTCCAGTGGCCAGGAGCAGAATAGTTTGATGCAGAGGAGTCCTGATGGAGTCTTGCATGCCGAATCTGGGGTCCCACGCACAAGGGAGTCCCTAAATAGTCCTAAGAGGGGTTTGGTCACTTTTCAGGGTGACCACCTATCAGAGGGGGTCACTGATGTCAGTCACCTGTCCCGATCAATCAGATGCTCCCATGGGCCTCTGCACATCTTGTTTCTGAGATGGAAGAATCAAGTGGCCACCTAGAGAAGCTCTGGGAGCCACCCTGGGGTGATGATGGACAGGGGAGTGGCCCTTTTCCTTGTGTACGTTCATGCCAGACCAGGGATTACAGGTCCCTTGACTTGGACAAAACGGATTATGCAAGGTGGGCACCAAATGTGCCCCTCGAAGCAAGCCAGTGGTGCAGGGTGGCTACCCCTCCCCAGCCTTGTAATACCTATTTCCAAGGGAGAGGATGTTGCATCTCCTCTCCCACAGGAAACCCTTTATTCTGCCTTCCCGAGAGCGATACTGGGGTTCCTCTAAGTAGCCCCCAAAGTGCATGGAATCATGCCAACCATACTGGCATTGGTATTAGGTAATACAGTGCAGTGACCAGCAGTGAAATGGTGCATGCACCTTTTAACACAGGCTGCACAGGCAGGCCTTGAAACATAGTTTACATGGGCTCCCATGGGTGGCATAATTCATGCTGCTGCCCATGGGGGACCCCTGGTGTACCAATGCCCTGGGTACCTAACTACCATGTAGTAGGGACTTACAGGAGTACATCAGTGTGTCAATTGTGGGGTATAAAGGGTACCAAAGCAGCCAAGTTTAGAGGAGAGAAAACAACCACTGGGGTCCTGGTTAGCAGGATCCTAGTGAACACAATCTAAATACTCTGGTAAACAGGCAAAAATGACTTAACAACTATCCAGAGACAATTGGAAGATATTGCAAACCTAATGGCCATTTTAAATTTCACTGGACATATGTCATTTCATGGCATATGGTTCTACTCAGTGGACCAATCAACTTACAATGAACATTTCTAGTTAGGCAGAGACTTTTGAAACTTTCAGTCAGTTCTCTATTCGACCCCATGCTCTACAGACCACTTCTTGTGTTTCATGCTGTCAGTTCTTCTTTGGCCCCCCCTTCTGTCTAGTTCTTTGGATGCATTTGCTGTTGAGTTCCCACTTGATGTTTCTATTGTTAAGATCTTCATATATTTCTAAATTGCCCTTTGGATTTAATAGATAACTTACCCCTTGCCTGATATGTAGGTCGTGTTCTGTATTTTACTGACAATGTTCATGATGTATTCTGCCAGATCTGATGTGTTTTGCTGTCATTTCTGATTTGCTTGCCGTTTGCTAGGAGAGTTAGAAAATTGCAATGTTATATTCCTCTTGCATTATTTTAATACGTTTAGCATGCTGACACCTGTTTCTATTTAATTTCAATGGTTAGACTAATTTAGTCCGAGATACCAAATTATTTTTGTCTTATTTCTTTTTGCTATGGGTTAGTGAGTTCCTGCACATGCTTGTCCTAATTTGCGATAGTACAAGGGAATACCTATCCCTTTAAGGTTGATTAATTTATCTTTAAAAACCATCCTCCTAAATGTTGATAAGTTACAATCTTTAACCATCCTCCAAAACTTTGATGTATTGATTGTTGTCAATGAACCATCCTCTTAAATTGAAATGTTGATTTGGATAACCATCCTCATAAAATGTATATCTTTGAATTTGAAATTTGATTATTGACCGAAGTCACCATCAACTGATTTGAAAACTGTTTCTGTTGCAAAAATATTATCATTGTTTTTTGCGTAATTTTGCTGGGGTGTTAACTGGTTTTGATGTTGATTAAATTAAATTTGTTTTGCAAATTTGGCCAGTCTATGGTTTTCATGTATTTGTATAATTTAGTTTTTAATACTATTCATATGACTTTGGATTTCTAGTTGTAATAATGCTTTAAAACTGTTCATTGATTGGAATTTTGTTATCGTGACCCAATTGATTATGGTTTTTACATTGTTGTATTGATTGTGATTTGATTGAATGTGTTTTGGGTTTTGCCACACTCTTCACTGGGTCCATCGATCCCATCAACCTCGCATGTTAGCTTTTTCAAATCCTGACCCGGAGGAGAAAATGTGCTTGCAGTACATGGTAGCAGATGCATGTTTTTTTCCCATGAGGAGGGGAGAACCACAAATAGAGTTGTTCTGTGAGGAGTTGATAAGTTGATAAAATTCCAGCGTTGTGTTGCAAATGTTTGGTGTTTGTATGAGTAGAGATATGCGCCTGCAGTGTTTTTGATAAAATTGCAGTGAAGTGTGATCTTGTGAGGTGTTTGTGGAGTTTGCATACTCAAAGTGCTTGTGGTGCTTTGTGATCAAAATTGCCCACCTGGTTGTTGTTGTTTATGGGTCTTTAGTGGCCTAAGGCCCCGGAGTAACACTTAAGTGTATGGAGATACTTGGTTAATGTATTTTCTGTAGTGAAGTGTTAGTTATTGGGGGCCGTTGACAATACCAGTAGTTTTCCTTAAGTGAGTGTGTGTTGTTGGTTGGTATTAGGTGAATCCTGGAGGATCCATATAGGTCAGGGTGAGATTTACTGGTCAAGTTTCACTTGTGTAAATGCAAAAGCCACAGTCTGAAGTGTAGCCTGTACAGCTTTCAAAGCATCTGAGTCCTACTTATATTGAGCAGACAGGTTTTGATTTTTGTAATCTCAATATTTTTCATTTGGAGTGTGTATGTGTAGTAGTGTATGAGACATTTGCGAGGCGACTTGCAGCTGTATGAGTGAGTGTGACATAATTTTGTCTTCATTAGGATTATTGGTTAGTGAGAAATCTAGGCAGGTATTAGCGGACAATACTGCACTGTCATTGGTTGAGGAAAGCTCGCAAGAAGAATTGTTAGATTGAAATCACTTCCTGGTTTTTGAGAATTCGAAATTGTGAGTTAAAATTAGTGTAAAAATGAAATTATTCACAGCTTTAAGAAATGCGCTGAGAGGAGATGTGTTTATTCCAATTAGGGACGGTGAGTTAGCACCACCGGAAAAAAACTCCAGCATATGTGGTGACAGAAGAGAAAGGAGTTTCAACATGCATTTTGATCAAGCAGTGGTGTACAATTATGGCAAAAGAAATTACATTGGCTTTCCCATGTTGCGGACCCTTTAACCTGAGGATTATAGAAAACTTGAGGAGAATAATGTGAGAATTAAAGCCTCCCCCGAGAGCAGCAAAATTTGAAGCTCTTGCTATTTAGGAGTTAGTGGTCAGACAAAAAGAAACACAGAGATTGCAGAGTAGAATAAGGAGAGCAGAAAAGACATTGGCAGAAGCTACATGGGATGGTGAGCAGAACATTTGGAAAGCAGATATATTAGAGGGAGTGAAATTGTTTTCAGCTATAACAGAAGAAGACAAGGTAAGTGCAAGACCTAAACCACAAAGTATGCAGGCAGATAAAACAGAGTGGAAGGCAGATGAGAATGTAAAGACATCTACATTTGAGAGTGACTCTGGTGATGAGTTTATACATCAGTGTTTGATGAATTGTCCTCCGTCATATCATGCGCTTTAAAGGACTGCACAAAGTGTATCCCTGAGTGTAGCTACAGCTTCAGTTTCACAAATTCCTGTTCAGGTAGTTTCAAGTTTATCTGCTAGTTCATTGACACAAGTGCCTGTGATTTACCCAGCAGGTCCAGTCATTAGCACAATGCAACATATTACAGCACCAGTTGTAAATCCTGTAGTGCCAAATATAGGGATGATTCAAATGATTGACACTTAATGTACCAGTGTCTGCACAGAGCTTAACCAGAGACAGTATATAATTATGTAGTTTCCAGTATCGGCAACCCCAAATATAGTTCTGAATCAATCAGAACTGACTTTTGGTACAGTATTGACAGGAGAAAGTGCAGGGATGATGACCTAACAAAATCAAACATATAGTCCTCCGCCATTTCATGCGCTTGAAAGGACTGCACAAATGTATCCGCTGGGAGATCCTGTAACAGGTGCACCATCTGAAGGCATAATGAAAGGGTATTACAAAGGGACTGAATTCCTGAAGACTATGGTTTCCCCTAAAGATGTTGCTTTGCAGGACAGCCCAGGAATCGAAGAGTTGATTCATGCTTGCTATGAGAGATTGTTGCAAGCCTTTAAACAGCACAGTGGTATTGAGGTTATTGAGCCGAAAGACATGACTCATTTTATGTTCAGAATTGTGCAAGAATTGAAGCCTGAAATAGGCAGTATGATACAGAATCATTTGATTTACTGGCAGAATAAACTAAAAGGATGAAGTGCTGCAGCATGCTAGGTACTGTAGTGATGAAATTGAATTGAAGCAGAAACAGTTAAAGGAGAAAGCAGTGGTGATGAAAATTGAATCTGCCCAACCAGCAGAAATACAGGGTTTGCAAGGAATGGTGAACAAATGTAAATGTAAATCAGTTAATCACACAATACCCATTGATTGATTTTAGTGAAGATTAAGTTTCTGAAACATGCCCCAGAGATAGTTCAGTTGAGGAGGAGTGTACATTGGCTGCATCCTTAGATGTGGATCAGTGTGATCCCTATATAAAAGCCACTGTGTTGGGACATGATGTTTCATTTCTGGTTGACACTGGAGCAACTTGTTCCACTGTCAGAACCCCAGAATTTCCAGAAGTGCCTTTGTCAGGGAAAAAAGTAAAGGTGGTAGGAGTAGCAAATCAGTATTTAACAAATCCGATTGCAGAATATATCCCAGTTAAAAATATGGCCTTTGAAAATTTTCACCAATTTGTGGTTTGAGATTCAAGTCCTGTGGGTCTGTAAGTACGTGACCTGTTATGCAAATTAAAATGTTCAAACAGTTGAAGTCACAGAGGAATAGAAATCATCCAGACATTTAGTGATGATGAAATGCCCAGCAAAATTGATGAAATGTATCCTTTTATTTCATTATTTCCAATGATGACAGTTAATGATTTTCCCGAAGAGTTGCAGGAAACAATGATGGTGAAGGTTGGGATTTTTCAGGATAATATATTGGACTCATCGGAGGAGTTGAGCCAGTTAAAATGACATTGGAGCAAAATACAGTGTTTCTCAAGGTCCCCCAGTACAATATGTCCCTAGATGTAGTTGTAGGAATTACACCTGTAGCTGAAACTTTTGTTGAGCAGGCAGTCCTTAAGGAAGTCATAGGAAATCCGTGTAATTCACCAATTATGCGACTGAGGAAGCCAAATGGTAAATACTGCTTTGTTCAAGATTTGTTGTTCCATGTTATCCAGTGGAACCAAATATTGCAGTGATTCTGTTTCAGATGCCTTGTGAAGCATAATGTTTCTCTGTCATTGACTTTTGTCAGGCATTCTTTTCTGTTCCGCTACACAAGGGTAGTCAGTTTTTAATTCCGTTCAAATTTGAATGTCGGGTTTATTCCTAGTGTCACACTGCACAGGGATACACCTAATCCCTGTCCATTTTCAATCAGATTTTAAAAAATAATTTGGAGCCCCTGAACAATGCCATTTAATTTGGTCTTTGTCCAGTACATTGATGACTTGAAGGTCGCATCAAATGTACAGGAAGCCTCTTGGAAGAGATAGCATTGCCTAATTGAGCCCTTTGGGTGAAAATGGCCATTGTTTCCCTCGAAAAATTACAGTACTGCCATAAAGAAGTGTAATATTTGGGTCATCACAAAGAAAAGTAAGCAAGGAAGGTTTCTCAAGAAAGAGTGGCAGCATTCATGCAAATGAATCCCCCATTGACACAGAGAGATGTCAGAATGGTTTTGTGAGTGGTTGGCTACTGCCGCAAATGGATCCCAAATTTTTCAATGAGTTCCAAACCCTTACAAGAATTGACACACAAGGAAATAACTGATCCAATGCCACTCGACAGGGTTTATTTGAAAACCTTCACTGAGGTGAGAGAAAGTCTATGGCAATCCCCAGCTCTGGGAATGCAAGATTACAATAAATGTTTTTCATTGTTTTGTCATGAAAGTGCGGGTTGTACACTTTCAGTTTTGACACAGTTACACAGAGAGGTAACAGACCAGTGGCTTATTTGTCTGCTACACTTGACCCGTAGCTGCTGCTTTGCCTGGCTGCTTGAAATCGGTCACAGCTGTGGGTGTCAGCATTGGATAGTGTGAATGCATTGTCATGGGTCATTCTTTGACTGTTTTTGTACTCCACTCCATGGAGGTTCTTTTTTACCAAAACTAAAACCCAGTATTTGACCAATGCTCGTTTCACCCGTTATGAATCCCTGATTTTAGGTTCTCTAAATGTGAACATTAAACGTTGCAATGTACTGAACCCAGCAACCCTTTCAGCAGTGGTTAGGGAAAATGTCAATGATGAAAATGATGTGGAACATGACTGTCTCAATGTGACTGAACTATGCTCCAAACCGAGACCCAATGTTCAAGAAACCCCATTATATGATAATGGCTGTCATATTTGTTCATGGCTCCTGTTTGAAAGATAATGATTTAACTATGAGAGCTGCTTAAGCAGCTTGCACATAATGGCTCTTATTAGAGCATGCTGTGCCGCTGAACATCTCAAAGTGACAATTTTCACAGATAGTCAATATGGCTTTGGTGTGGTTCACTGCTTCAGGCAGTTGTGGTCCCAGAGAGGTTTTATTACCACTTCAGGATCACCAATTCGAAATGGTGAAATCACTTATCAGTTGTTTACCAGTAAAAATTGCAATTGTGAAATGTGCAGCACATCAAAAGTCAAATAATTACATATCATTGGGCAATGGCGCTGCTGATCAAGTAGCCCGATACTGTGCGCTACATTGCACATCCTTTAATGAGGAATGGAGTGAAGGAAGCAGCACCAATGAGACAAACCAAAGTTTTCTGATGACAGCAATTGACACCTGGGAAGAGGTTATAGGAGGAAATTACTGAAGAGGAATGCAGAGCCTGGAGTAGAGCAGGTTGTGTTCAAAGAGATGAATATGATGTTTGGGTTTCAAATGAAGGAAAAGCTGTGGTGCCAAATAGTTTGTTGCCTATAATGGCAAGGTACTACCATGGGAGGTGCTTCTTGGCAGGGATGCAATGATCAGGACATTTAAACAGGCATGGTACAACCCCAGATTCAGACTTGCTGCTGAAACAGTGTGTCACAGATGTGTAACATGTCAGCAGATAACTGTAGTCAAACACACTGTGGTTAATTTGAGTCACATAGGTAGATCAGGTAGACCTTCCAACAGAATGCAGCTAGATTTCATTAAGATGCCTGAATGCAATGGACTGAAGTATGTTTTGATGATTGTGTGTGTTTTCACATTCAATTGAAGCTTACCCAACACGCAGAAATGATAGCCTCTCTGTTGTGAAGCTGTTGTTGAGAGAGTTGATTCCAAGGTTTGGATTCCTAACTTCTTTGGAAACAGACCATGGATCTCATTTTAATAATGAGATTATCAAATTGTTGTTTGCGGCATTACAAACTGAGCAAAGATTGCACTGCAGTTACAGACCAGAAATATTTGGATTGGTTGAGCGGATGAATGGAACTTTGAAGTCTTGTTTGGCAAAGGTGTGTGCTTCTACAACATTGAAATGACCTGACACATTGCCACTTGTTCTGATGAGCATGCATAGCACTCCTGACAGGAAAACAGGATTGCCACCACATGAGATTCTCACGGGACTGCCATAAGATTGCCAGCTCTACCTGCAAATGCACTTGTGAACATTACAGATGACTTAGTGCTGGATTATTGCAAAGGAGTTAGCTGATGTGGTTTGTTCTTTGTCTCTTGAAGTCTGGTGACTTTGTGCTTGTTGAAAAACATGTGGAAAAGACTTGCTTAGAACCACAGTCTAAAGGGCCCTACCAGGTCATTTTAGTGACTTCGACAGGTATGAAACGTACTGGTCTTCTGAACTGGGTTAATGTAAGCCTTACTTGCAAAGTTCCATGTCCTCTTGAAGGTATAGTGTTTGTTCCTGTAGGGTCAGAATCGATACTGAAGGGGTCCAGATTAGCTAAAGTGTGAGGAATGGACAAGTGGCTGCTGCAGAGCCTGCACAAACTGATGAAAGTCTGAGTGCATCAGAGACTGTTAGAGGTGCAGGAGAGCCAATTCGAAGTCCGTCAGCTTCTGCTAGCTCAGCAAACATTCCAGTACTAGTAGTGCATGAAATGCAAACTACTGGAGACTAGTGGATCTTGATTAGTCTAGAACCAGTTGCAGATGTGCTTCCAAAAATAACTGAAGCAGCTGAAGAATCAGATCAAAGTGACGGTGAAAACAATGTGACAATGAGATTAAAGAGAAAAAGAGTGCCAAGCCGCAGATACTCAATACCTGAATGGACTTACTTTGCTGCAAATGAACGGCAGAATGAATTCATTGCCTTTTGTTTTGACCATGCACATTGAGCTGAACATCCTGGAACTTGAAATTGCACTAGAATTGAATTTTGAAAAAACCTTGCGAATTGGTGAACAGGGACATTACATGCTAGAAGTGCTAATTAGTGATTACCAATGGGTGATTTATTAGAGACATTTCTTTTTTAACTCTTTGAGAACTCTTGCTACGGAAAACTTGATGAACTTTCTGGAAGATCAAGAACTGTTGTAAATAAGTGCAAAAAGACTTTGGAGTATTTTTGATTTTTGATTTTGCTTTGCTCATGTTAAGGAAAAAAATTGCATTTTAAAATCCGCCTTACATTTTTGACTATTTGATTTTTGTTCTTGATTTTTGAATTTGCTATTTTTATTCTTATTTTGGATAAGCAATGAATCTGGATCAAGGGAAATGGAATACATGTAAAAATGTGTGTATTGGTTTAGCAATAGTGTGTGTGATTAAGAGCATCTCAGTAGCTGTTGGATTGTGTCACTGAAAGACAATTTAGAAAGCACAGTTACGTCAGTGTATGGAGAAAGACATGCAAAGCAAGATCAATGGTTTGAGAATGAAAGATTGCTTCATCTTGACAACTCAAAGGGAGATTTGTCCTCTAATGGATACTACTGATTACTGTATGAATACATTGAAACGATCGCTGTGTGTGATTGTTATATATTTACGCAAATTACTTCATCTGTACAGGAAGGAACCAGGCTTCAGCCTATTACTATGCCTGGACAGAGTTTGTGTCACTGCACTACGCAGATCTCCACAAAGTAAAAAAAAAAACTCTGTCGTGCTACACAGAGTTCTACTAGTGGGCGGAGTTTCATGCCACGTAAGTTCACATGACGTTTAATGTGAACTACGTCCGCTTGTTAGAATTCTCATGCAAACGGCACGATGTGGTTCTCATGGACGCACCATCTTGTTTTTTTCCATGTTTTGGTGCTTGGGCCTAGTTACAACCTCTCTCTATTCGTCTGCCTTGTAGTCAAGGTACAAAGAAGAACAGGGCCATTGGAACAACATAATTTTCTAGTACAGCTGCCACAGCTGCAGACAGTTACGAATATGACTAGGGCACCAGTAGAGCTAGCACTGCCACCATTAATTTAGCACAACAGGAGAGAAAAGAATACTTGTACTCCATAGTGCATATTATGGCTGTGACAGTTATCACCTTAAGATTGAATTGCCTGAGGTGACCACCAAATGCACTGCTACTGTGCACTACACTACATGATTTTAAACAAGTGTTTTGCTCAGAGCATTGTTTACAATTTCTCTTTTCTTTCTTTCTCGATATAGCTATTCCTTCTGGTCCACCATCATGGCAGGAAATAGCAGCCCGGGTACGGTGAACAAAGCTGGAGGCCACACGGGCTGAGTAGCAGCAGCTGGTGATCCTTGAGGAAGAGCACTACTCAGGGTCCCAGACAGGCCCCATTGCTGCCAGCCCAGCAACACTTACTCCGCAGTGCCAGGGTAGCTGTCTGCTGTCATATCATACCTGCTCCCCCCCCCCCGACACCATGTTCCAACGCCGCATCTTTCATAGGCTGGAGCTGATCGAGGCCCTCCAGGCACGTACGTAGGGGCTCCTCAGAAGAATCCTGGCCCACCTTTATTCAAGTGCCCTCCTGTGCCCCTTTTTTACTCTTTTATTTTGGTGGGTGAATCTTGTTGTGGATGAAGAGGGTGGAAATGGGTTTTTGCTGGACTTTTCACCATGGACAATTGGACAGTTTTTTGTTTTGGAATGTTGGTGGAGGAAAGGGGCATTTGTTTGGGGATGGGGTAGGCCAGTTGTGGGTGGAAGGACTAGGTATGTATTCTTTTTGTTAGGGACGGGAGAAAATAAATAGATATTTACAGTTCTTTATGCCTAAAATCTTTTTTGGGTTGTTTGAACTGCAGCCTTTACGCAACGTGTTTTTCAAATCTGCTGATAGTGTATTCCTTTTAGCGCAGCGCGTATTACAAATCTGTTGATAATGTATAACAGATATTTATGTGGTTAGGTATGGGTAACCTTGTCCTAATACTCTTCTAGTCTCTACAGTGAAGTCTGCAAAATTTGACCCATAGTAGTGAGGAGGAGAGATTTGCCATTGCCAGTTATATTGCCTAAACTAAAAGTGCAACAGTGCTCCATAATTCTCACACCTGAATGGATGAAGCAAAGGCTGCATGGTTTCTACAGGTACCATTGTAGTATAGCAGTAGCAAGCTAGCTTACTAACAGTAAAGGCATCAGAGGCGAGGGAACAAGCCATGTAGGTGAACTCAGTTGAAGATCCTGCATACTGGGTTGATGTTGCTTCTACCACATCCGCCCCACCAGGGGTGTGATTAATCAATAGTGTAAATTATGAATTAACACCTCAATAAATCACACAGCCCGGTGGAAGAGGGTTAGGGATTTGATGAATGGATGGGAAAGGGATTTTGGGAAAGGTGTGACAAAAACAGACACTCCTCAAACACAATATTCATCTGGGAAAGGTTGATCAGCAGCCTGTTGTGGGAGGAATGGAAAACATGAGTATGTATGACACAGAGATAACTTGAGACCCAGCTGTATATATCTAAAAAATTTTGGTCACCTACATTTGCAACATAGTACATATAATTAATCTTGGGGTGAAGCTAACACACACAGTTCTAAAAAAAGAATATGGAAAGAAAAATTGTACTAGTCTGTCTTGCCAAACTGGGTGTTGCATCTGCAATCTTATTTGATTGGTCCATCAATCTTCCTGGGGGCTTGCCTGAAGCGGTCCAATAAGGTAAGCATGAGTGTTATGGTGCAGAAGAAGAGAAGGCGTGCAGATTGTAAAAAAGAGATTATTATCATGATATTATAGAAACAAGCAGGATGGAATGGAAGGTAAGCTTCATGAGGAGAAGTGTACCAAGAAGAAAAGAGGTGGTAGAGCAAGAGCAAAGATCTTTGCGATCATTCATTTATGACTGATGTGCGATCAATTAAGTGAGAGCAATTACAACAATCAACAAACATAGACAAGTGGCAGGTGTATCGAGCTATCATGGTCATCATAAATAACATTTAACCTAAAGCACATGCATAATGTGACATTATATTCACATGTCTGTCTCCTTCAGCTTCCTACAACTGGTCCCCCACCAAACCCCCACATAGTTTTAAGTTTGAGACAGCCAGCAGATACACACAGCAGCATTGCATTTCCAAAATCACGCAATCAATGCACCGCTCATCACCAGTCCACAGATTGGAGTAGGCCTCTTAGACTCATCCTCACATCATCCATGTTGATTTCCATGAAGTTGATAACTTTCTTCTTCTGGTGGTTGTTTAAGTTGTCAAGTCACTCTCTGATTCCTTCTATCATTCTCCAGATTCTGATTAAAGATTACTGTCCAACTTCATACCAACGGCTCCCGAGAGACAGTCTCCTGACCCAATTGTGATACAGTGACTTGTAGCTTATAGCTGTGTTTAACAACAAGGGAAACATTGGGTATTTTTTTTCCTGGGCTAGAACTTTGTTTGTTAGCTAAATTAATTGGTCGGATCTTCTCTTCTTTGACAAATGGGAACAAGAAAGAAAAGCAAAGAAGTGTGAAAATGCCAGCAAAAAAATTTGCTAAGTGTCAAATGGGAAGGGAAAAAACACCTTCAGGAAAAAAATTATCACACATTATTATTAATCAACTAACATTGTAAATCGATCATGGCACAAACCAGCATAGTAATAAAGGTAAACAATATAAATGAAACATCCACTTTCACCATCTGCCACCACTAGAGATAAGTCACATGAACCATCTCAACATTGAAACAAGTATCCCTCGTATCTATCATTGAAGAATATAGCATTACTACTTACATGTTCCAATGAAGCATAGTGGCACTTTGCTAATCCTCTTTGATTCAGGAAATTAAACAAACATTGGCCAGTAAGCTGTAAATCACATATCTGTGGCAGTCATGCTAGATGACAAAATAAATATTAGGCACATAATGGGGCAGGCATTGTCACTCAAATCTCCTTAAAGTGAGTTTGGGGGCTTCTTCAATGCACACTGGTCCAACTCCAATTCAACCATACACATGCTTAAAACAGTTGCTGTTCATTAGTCATTTGGATAGAAACAAACAACATAAAATAATAAGGTTCCCCCAGCTAGCTATTTTTTTTCTCGAAGCAGTTCATCAATAGTAGAAAGTAGAATGTTCTATGATGACCCAGGTCTAGTCAGGGAATTAGAGTTTGTCCTGAAACTCAGGTGGTTCTCCAAAAAGTTGGTCAGCTATTACCTGAGTCCGATCAATCATAACCCTCATCCACCTCCTGTTGTACTTCAGGTATTCTGTAATTTGGTGATATAAAGTGCTGATTCATTTTGATCATGGTCAATCTCTAGACATTTTGGGGTGAGAGACAGGTCTTCCCACTGTCACAACTGGACCAATTGCACTGAACACACGCTCAGCAGGCACACTGCCTACAGGGCAATCTAGATACTTTATTGCTAGGCTGCTGAGCACTGGCCATTGGCGCCTCTTCCCATACCAATACACCAATGGGTTTTGATCCATGTAGACCTCTGTTGAGTCATCCAGGTAAGCCTGAACCATCCTTTCAATAGTCATTTGTGCTCCACCCAGCTCAAGCTCTTTTGCCTTCGCATCTGCAGTGGACTTAAACCCTACCTTGAGAAACCAATCAAATGCAGATTTTGGACTGCTGCTCCTGTTCCTGTTGTTGCTGGTGCTGGTGCCCTGTCTGCAGGCTCTATGGAAGTTGTAGGCTGCACCCCAGAATTCTGCCCATGATTAGGCCTCTACTTCCCAGCTGTTTTTTTCTAGGTCTCTGGCTTGCTCAGCAATCCATGTCTTGTAGGTTGAAACATCCCCATCTGAAAAAGGACTGAAAGTGGCCAGTAGTTGTTTGTACCGTGGGTCAGGAATTGTGGCACAGATGTAAAGTTTGGATGGCACAATGTCTCTTTGAAGCCTTGTATTAACAGATAAGCGAAAGATTAAGCTTTCCACCAACTCCTGCACATCTGTTTTTTTCATCCACACCTGTGTACGTTTTCAGACACCTCCTTTAGCTGCTTCTGCAGCATATTCACCAATGGGATAGCTTGGCTCACTGTACAGTCCTCCTTTGTGACTTCCCAGGGGAAAATTTCAAAAGATAGCAGCATCTCAGTCAGGCATTTGACCAGTCCCCATTGGTCAATCTCAATGATAATGCCTTTCACAGTTGCATCGCCTCTTTGCATGACATTCATTGATCAGTCTGTACTCCTCAAACAGATGTTTTAACAAGTAATAAGTAGAATTCCAACATGTTGGTACCTCCTGTATGAGGGCTTTAACTTGCATTTTATTATCACTCTGAATAATCCTCAACAACTTGCGGGCTTGAAAAGAATGGCTAAAATGAGTGCAGATTCTTCTGCATGTGGACAGAAAGTTTGGGGTTCTTTTTATTGAGGAAGTCCTGTACAATAATGTTTATGCAGTGTGCCAAACATAGGACCCTGAAATAGCCACCATCTGACATGGCCTTGACTACATTACTACTATTTTCCGGCACAAACAAATCAAATGTTAAGCAGTCTAGGGCACAGCCATTGCAAGACCTTGTTGTTAAAGTCATCCAAGATGTTTGCAGCTGTATGGGATTTCTCCATGGAGAACATAGCTACTGTTGCATGTTTCCAAGCACCATTACAAATTTCAGCTGTGTCAACACCTGCAGATATAATTTCTCTAACCCCCACAAAAGAAATCCAGTGTGCAGTGATGCACATGTAATCAGTGGCTTGGCAACTGGTCCACAAGTCTGTTGTCAGGTGGACTGTGTATGCAGCACTCTGCTGCAAAGCTTGTCCAACCAACTCCAGCACATCGTGGTGTAACGCTGGAACAGCAACTTTGGCGAAATAGGTCCAGTTAGGAAACTTCCATTTCAGTCAGATAGCCACAAATTCTAGAAAACCCACCGTTCCACAATAGAAAAAGGGAGGAGGTCCAACGTTAATATTTCAGTGAGCTTCCCATTGTACAAAGGTGCCATTGGGAGGTTGCGTTCGTACTGCACCTCCTGCCTAAACATGGAAGTAATAGTAGCCTGGATTATTTTGTTTGCTGCTACCACTGATACCGGTGACTTAGAAGGTGGAGATAGGATCAATGTCTATCTAAGGGGGGCAGCCAATGTAGGTTCTTGCGTTGGTCGTTCGACCTGGCTCTGAGTCTTCCTGTGCGATTGTGATGTTTCTGATGTGGGCAATGATACTACTGCACTGCTGTGGACAGGGCTGATTCTGTGATGGAAATGTCATCCTCTTCTTCACCTTTACCTTCCACTGTGATCAGATAAGATTCCTTTCTTCCAACACCTTCACTACCATCACTTGCAAGCATTTCCAATTGGCCGCTGTTGGAAATGGCCCTTTTTGCAGGGTCATCCCTAAACTTTTTGCCTCCTTCCTCCTATTTTTTCTGACCTGTTGTGTTGGCTTTAGTACTCTGTGTACTTTACCACTGCTAACGAGTGCTAAAGTGCATATGCTCTCTGTGTAAATTGTATTGTTGATTGCTTTAACCATGATTGGCATATTTGATTTACTAGTATGTCACTAGTAGACTGCACTAGAAGGTGTCCAGGGCCTGTACATCAAATTCTACTAGCGGGCTGGTACAGACACCCTCATGAGTAGCCCTGTAAACATGGCTCAGACCTGCTACTGCAGTTACTATGTGTGCAGTTTTAAACTGCCTTCTCTTTTCATACGTTTAGCACTCCTAAGGTAGGCCCTAGGTAGCCCCATGACCAGGGTGCAGTGTGTGTTAAGGGTGGGGCATATACTGATGTGTGCTACATGTCCTAACAGTGAAATACTGCTAAATTTAGTCTTCACTGTCGCAAGGCCTATCTCTCTTATAGGTTAACATGGGGGCTGCCTTTAAATATTATTAAAGTGCACATTCCCTTGAGAGCAGATAGAAATGTGGAGTTTGGGATCTCTGAACTAACAACCTAAAAATACATCTTGTAGTGAAGTTGATTTTTAGATTGTTAGTTTGAAAATACCACTTTTAGGAAGTAAGCATTTTCTTGCTTCAACCATTCTGTGACTCTGCCTGTTTGTGGATTGCCTTTCTAGGTCAGTTTGCCACTTGGGCTGTTTGTGAATCCCTTCAAGACAGTGAGATGAAGGGAGCTGGGGTGTAGCCTATCCTGATGAACCATCTGTGCTAATGTGGAGGGAAGAGTGGTCATTTACACCTCAATGGGCTGTGCCTGCCCTCTCACAATGCAGTTTCCATCCCCCTGGTGTGTGTCTGGGGTCTGGCCTGGGCAAGGCAGGATCTTGTGGACAACAGAGACTTTCCTTTGAAGTAGGCCTACTTCAAAGGCAGAAAGGAGTATAAGTATTGGACCCAGAAACTCTGAAAGTTAGATTTCTTCAAGATCACTTCTGGAACCAAGAGGAACCTCTGCCAAGAGCTGAAGACCTGAGGAGGAGTGCTGCCCCTGCCTGTGACTGTGCCTTGTTGGGCTATCCTGCAGTTGTTGCTTCTGCCTGGGAAAGGAGACAAAGACTGGACTTTGTAGTATATTCCTGCTCACGAAGAATCTCCAAGGGCTTAAACTGAGCTCCCTTCCTCTTTTGAAGTCTCAGGGTCATCAAAGACTTCTTCTGCTAACAGTTGGACTCTCTGCTGAGACTCCTGCCCTTCCAAGTCATGTCCTATCCAGTCCCAGGGCCCTTGAAAGGTGAAATTGGCAGACAAGAACTTAAAAATCCACGCACAGAATGCCATGCAGGGAAATTTTCAACATACCATCTGCAAAGCGTCTGACTAACGATGCGCCTCCAGCTTTGCGGCTAATATCGACACTCCACCTGCATTGTGGCTAGGAGATCGATGCATCGTGACTGAAGAAATGACACACAATACCTGCTTGCGGCTGCTGATAACGACGCAAACCCCACGTAGCGCGGTTTTCTAACACAGTGCAACAGGATTTTCCACGCATTGTCCCTGAGCGTCATAGTCAACCCAACTCTGCGCGGATCCAAGGTGCCCTGTCCGGAAATTGATGCTTCGCTGAGCCGACGGGAGAAGAATCGACACACGGCCTCCCTTGTGAGGAAGGAATCAACACATTGCTGCCTTTTCTGACACACGCTCACCCATTCAGCTTTTTTTAACCCTAGCTAGGTACTTTGTGCAAAATCATCATTTCCATTGTTTTCTATGAAGTAAGACTCCTATTCTTTTGTAAGTTCATAATTTAACTTGTGTATGTTGATTTTTGTAGTTTTGGTCTTGTTTGATTTAAATGACTATGGCCTTTTTTCCTAAACTGATGTGGTGTCCCTTTCCCTTTTGTATTGTTTTCACTGTATTACTGTGTGTGTTGGTACAAATGCTTTACACATTGCTTCTGAGTTAAGTCTGCCTGCTCGTGCCGAGCTACCAAAGGGGTGAGTGGGGGTTAACCATGTATGTTTCTCCTTTGCCCTGACTAGATTGAGGGGCCTTGCTTGGACGGGGGTAACCTGACTGCCAACCAAAGACACAATTTCTAATAGCATAGTGTTTTCTCAAATAGGTTGTTTGGCCTCTGGTTCCATAGTTTGTACCAAGCTTACCACAACTAACACTTGCTCTGCAAATGGAGCATATGGCAATGTTTGGCTCCTTTTCACTAACAGTAAAGAAGTCCCAAACTGGGGATGTCAACTTGCTAACACTGGTTCCACTGCCAATGTCTGAAGAAGTAGCTGTAGGTGGATGTTGCTTTGATGACGTTTGCCTCTTTGTCTTCATCTACAGGGAGGCCTGTGGATGTAGGTTACAACTGAGGCCTTCTAAGTATGGAAGCTGGTGGAGGTGGTAGTATCGGTGCCACATACCTCAGAGCAGATTGAGAAGATTGGGTAATGTTTGCCTCCCCTAGGGCTGGGCTAAAATCCATGATGACCGGTTTGTCGTCAGATTCGACCTTCACCTCTTCTTCAGCTATAACTTTAAGGCTTTCGGGAACCTTCCTTTTCACTCCTTGCCTTCCCTCGCGTGTCTTAGGCTAAGGTGGCATCCAAGTGGAACCTTGATCAAAGGGGCGTGAGGAAGAAGATGGTGGAGAGCTAGAAGACAGTGGATCTTGTTAAAGAGGGGCTTCTTTGACTTCCTCTAGACAAAGCTCAACATTCTGATGTGCTCCTACTTCAGGAGGAACTGCTATTGCTGGCTGCGACTGTTGTTGTTCATTGGCCTGAGTTTCCAGCAACAACTGGGTACTACTTTGAGAAAGAGATAAGTCCAATTCTACTTCACTCTTGTTGGCGTTCCAGTGATTAGAGAGGCTGCCTTTGTGCCACACATTTGCTTGGGCCTAGTTTAGAATGGGGCCGCTGATGTGGGCATGGTGCTCCCAGCTTGCTCTCGAGAAGCTCGGATGGCAGGCACACGTCTTTGCCCAAAAAGGTCTGGGGTGACATACCAGTGGTGGAAGCTCCTTCTTATCACTGGCTACTTTCTTGGTAGCAGCTTCCTTTTGAGCCATCTTTAAGCTGTCAGTTGGCAGTAGCACTTAGATTCATGGGCTGAAAATAAGTCCATGTGGTTATAAGTGTGGTCATGTGTTACGTTGCGCATAGGCCTTCCATCTGGCAGTACTGTGGCTGATGTTTCTTTCTCTTTATGCACCAAAAGTAAACATGCAAGAAGGATCAGTGAAATGTGGCATTCTTACAGTTGCATTAGCAGTAGAAACAAACAATATCATTTAATGGTTACTTAAATAAACTTATAAAAAATAAAAAAAAACAGTGTATCCATTCTTAAAACCACCACACAAACCTTAACTTTCATTTTCATGTACAGTCATGAAGGATAAGAAAGAACAACAACTACAACATAGAGAATGTAACTGTTAGCTTTATCTGTCTGCATCAATTTGGCATGTGGCAGTCAGGGAGGTGTGGGTGACAAATGGAATAATAATGCTTGAATAATACAATGATATGTAATTTAGTATATCTGTACACCCATGGCAGACATGGGGCTAATGGGGAAAATAGGAAAAAAAAACTCAAAAATATTGTAATTATTTTTTTTTAAATCAAACAGCAAGAAAAAAAGTTTAAAAAATACTTAAATATTATTATTAAACTGACAATTTGAATAAAATAAAGTTTGTGATAGAAATTAGATAAAAAGGATACATTTACAAAGATTGCAATTAATAATTAAAAATGCTTTACATATGTTATGATATATTACTAGTGAAACATATTCTTGAGTTTTTATACATCTGTGTGTTTTCATTAATGCTTATATTAATGCATGTATTTCCTGTATTAGCACAACTAAGCCATAAATGACATATTCACTGTAGTAATGAAAAAGCTCAATCATTTACTTTCCCTTTAACCTGAATTTTTCCATTAGGCTGTTTCACATGTTCATTAAAGAGTTATATTGCATTGTGTATAAGTGTATTCAGTAACAATCTTGAATTATTGCAACATAAGAACATGAAGACTGGAAAGTAAAGCAGTACTATGGTTTAACTGTTCACTCCAGTGTGTAAAGTGGAAAATGTCATGAGTCATGGGAAGTATTTGCAATGTATTAATAAATGTACAGAGATGCTAATAACTGTCAAAGTCAATGGAAGGAAAGGGGACTTCACACCTACCCTGGAGATTTCAAATTTAATTGGACATTTGTCATTTTACAACATATGATTCTATTCAGTGGACCAATCAATACCAAATTTCAATGGACATTTCTAATTTGGCAGACTCTTTTGAAACTTTCAGTTAGTTCTCCATTCAGCTTCATACTGTTCAGTTCCCTCCTTGCCTCTCATGCTGTCAACTCTTCTTTGGCCCACATGCTGTTAAGTTGTTTGGATGCATCTTCTGTTAAGTCCCCACTTGATGCTTCTGTTTTTAAGTACTTCTTGTAGTTCTAAATTGCTCCTTTAAATTTAATTGTTAATTTGCCTTATGCCCATTCCTGATATGCAGCTTGTGTTCTGCATTTTCCTGATGATGTTCCTGATGTACTATGCCAGATCTGATGTGTTTTACTGGGGTTTCTGCTTCACTTGCTATTTGCTGGGAGAGGTATAAAATTGCAATGTTAGTTTGTCCGTGCCTTATTTTTTATTTTAATTAGTTTAGCATGCTGTCAATTGTTTCTTTTTAATTTTAGTAGTTAGCCTAATCTAACCAGAGACAGATGATTTTTCAAAATGATTTTTGTCTGATTTCCTTTTGCTTTTGCCCACATGTGTTAGTCTGTTCCCACACATGTGCGTCCTTGCACAAACACCTTTTCTCATCTGGGGGTATGCTCTGATTGACTGCGTATTAGGTACCTAATAATGAGCACCATAAAGTCAAACTCTTGAAGCTGTGGGCTCTTTGTGTAGTTTACCTTAGCCAGGGGGTGGTGGTGCCTTGATGCCCCTACTCCAAATCTATAAATCTCAGTTTACATTGATTGCCTTGTATGGGGATTAAATCTGGGGAATTGCAGCTCTCTGATTATGAAACTGTGTTAAATGTGGGCATGTTTTTGAAAACCTCAATGAAAGCATGTAAGACAATGTTAAGTTAACGGAAGACATTTGGCTTCTGTGTACTTCTCAATGTTACATTTATGAATTTTTATGTATTTATATTTATCGATTTTTATATTTTTAATCATGTCTATGTGTTTTATATTCTTTTATGAACAGTTTGATGTTGAGTAAATAAATTAAACTTGTTTCGCACATTTGGCCAGCCTATTGTTTTCATTCATTTGCATAATTATTTGCGTGTACTATTTATATCGCTTTGGCTTTGTGGCTGAAATAAAGCTTTGAAACTCTTCATTGTTTGGTGTTTTGTTTTCATGGCCCAATTGGTATGGTGTGTAAATGGTTGTTGAATCGACTGAGATTTGATTGAATGTGTTTTGGGTTTTCTCACACTCTTCACTGGGTCCAAAGATCCCATTGACCTCGGATGTTAGTGCTTTCTAATCCTGACCCAGAGGAGAAAATGCACTCGCACAATTAGCTAGTGGCTACCAGCACAATTGTCTTAGCTTGTTGGAGATTGGAACTCAATGTGGAATCTTCAGAATGAGGTGAATTGTTATAGTCTGCACAATTTGTAGTTGTTTTACCTGACAATTAGGAAGCACTACATCAAGACTGTTGTCATAGTCCAACCTGACATAATTAGGGCATAAACTACAAATTTGTGCAAAGCAACTGAAAGTAGATCTGAACATTACTTTGGCTTTATTTTCCGTCCTGAAAGCTGATTGACAGTCCTCAACTAAGTTATGTTGTTTTACACACCTGATGATACTTTTTTATTTTTTCTCTAATTTTTTGCTTGCTAACAGAAGCTACACATGATTCTCTAATTGGCTATGCTCTTTGATTTAGCTGTGCCTGTTTTGCAGTGGGCTTCTTTATTGAAAGTAGAAATCATCATTGCTCAGAAATGCCTTAAGAATGTTTTGCATTTTGTAGCCTCAGTAGGGAGAGGGCTTGTGAGGGCACAACCAGTGGCTATTTCTGCTGGCATGTTGAAGCCATTAAGTGTGCTCTTTTGTTACCTCATCTCTTTACCTACTACTGGTTCGAAGCATGAAAAAGGTATTCATTTGTTTGTTTAACTTAGTGATCATCTACTTTAAGCAGTTTAAACAGTAGTGTAACAGTATGAGAACAGAAGGATACAGTTAGCAGAGAATAGCGATCCTGTTTAATGACCAATAGTAAGCTACGAGGGAAATCCTTCAGGAGAGAAGGATTCTTTTGTGTAAAAATAAGAGAATAGAGGATCGGTACTCACAAACATTTTCCCAAGGGTAACAAACTTTGGTCTGTGATGTGACTTGAGGCCGCACTGATGTCAGCAGGGTGGCATCCCTGGGGGGGTGGTCTTGGTTGTGGTAAGTTGGGTGAAGTTCAGCATATACATCTAGGGCTTGATTCACAAAGGTAAATAGTGCCCTATTTATTTATGTGTGAAAACTCTGCACTCGTAAAGATACTACTCATAAATCCTTTGGTGAATAGCCAACAACCGTAAACCTACACAAAAGTATATGTTTACCTTTGTTAATCAGGATCCTAGTATCTGAATTGTCCTCATTAGCACATACATAACTTCAGGATGGGTGCTGTACAAAACCTTCTGTGTTTAATTTAATGAGCTATAATGTTGTTCATGTATTGTAGAAACCCAACCCAACCACATAACTCACTTGTCTCTAAGTTCACTGTTGGCATTGTTGTCAGGGTGGGGGGAAGAGTGAATGTTTCTAAATTCATTCTTGAAAATGATCACTTTTTAAAAATACAATTTCAAAGCACTGATATAATTTGATGTACTAACTAAGGTGGATCCGTTTTCCATGCTAATAAAATATACTTTTCGAATATTGAAGCCAGTTAGAGTTTTTACACTTTTGCTGCAGGATGTCTTTAAAAATAAAAGTGTTTCTAAAGTTTAGTGTTACAGAACACCCTAGTTACTTCCTTTCCTTAACTTCAATTAACCTTTAAATAAAATCTTCCCCATTTATTTAACTTTTTTCTTGAAATATTGATGCTGAGTCAAGTAAACAGCAGCCCACTGCAGCTGTGGACTAGAGGGCCGCATTTAAAGTTCAAGGGGGCTAAATGGGGCCCCCATGCTGTACTTTGAGTTTTATTGGTATGGTGCATGAGAACAGGGATTATTTTAATGTTTGCAGACAATGAGAGAGACATATTTTACAAACAAGAGAAGGCACATGGATTAAAGTAAAAATAGTTGCAACCGAGAAGCAGACCATAAAGACCTTGTGCTGCAAAAAATATGAATAAGGAGACACCGATAAGAAGAGCATAACCAATGCAAATGGAACCATAGATAAATATGATGCATGCATTGAAGTCGACCCTAAGGGAGAGTATACAGGAGTTTTATTGAAAATAATATATCATCTTGGATTGCAGCTATTTTGACCCATTTTATAAGGAAGCCTGTCCTGTGTAGTTGTATAGTATTGGGTTTGTTTCAGAGACAAGTTTAAAGATATCCTCATTTGGTTGGCTGTTCCACTGATGTGTTTAATACCATACTTTATTTTTTAATCTTGTGGTTGCTTTGCAATATTGTCCTGTTTAGGATTCACCACAGAACGTTGCCAGTTTCAAGTCCAGATCATTGCTGTTCATATTTTAGATGATTCTAGGACAGCTCACCTATGCACGGAAAATCCTAGAAGATCCAGCACAAATCTAATGTGGGTACTTGAAATGTTTATCAACATTAAGTAAAGGCAATCACACCATGACATATCCACAGGATTGTGTTGCCACCAACTGTTTTCCCCCAAAGCTGCACCTGGAATGCTCCACAGAGCCAACATGTGGGGAGAGCACTCTTTGCCAAGGAGGGAAATTTCCAGTGCTGTGGATATTACTCATGTGTGAATGGATTGTCCAGTCATTAAACTTATTATTGGGCGCTAAGTCTGAACTACTAGCACCAATGTATTTTGCCCATTGTTGTGGGGTCAGGAGCTCCAAGACATGCTCAGGAACCTAAGTATAAAAATAGTAATAGTAAAAATTAGTAATGTTATGGCAGGTAAGAGGAACATTCCTGTGGCTATATTAGCACTCTACATTGAGGAAGTGTTTGGTCATGATGAGTGGTCCTAACTCAAATATGTGTTGGAATGATTAGGGATAAACTTTATCATATAAAAATACAAGTCAGCAACCTACACCGCAACAGTGTCTAGAGTGCTAATCAAGAGGGAAGATCAAAGGACTTCTTTCATTATGTGGGCACCAGGCAAAGATACCCCTGCCTCCTCTCTTCTTTGCTTGATTGGTGGAACCATTTCTGTTAAAGAAAAACGTATATAAAGCAATAATGGGAATGACATTTGTAGTCTCACTACAAAAAAATCTATCTATTTGCAATGAATACGCTACTCACCTTAAGAGACCATATTAAATTAATCCCGTAAATCTTTCAGATTCTGAGGCAATATGCAGTCAAATTGTGGTTTAAAGTTTACCTTGATAAATGGGAGAACGGGATGTGGACCCTGTTGTGGAAAAAACTATGGGCATTATCACCATTCGGGTGGCAGAGGCAATATTAAAATACGAAATGTGAGTATTAGTTGAGAGGGGTGAAAAACACCCCCAATAATAATCAAAATACTTGTCAAAGTAGACCATAAAAGTCTCTAAATAATCGTGTGCTCAACCCTCTTGGAGCTTGCCACAAAAGCAGTCAGGCAAAAGTAAAGTATTTATATAGCTCTGAAACAATAATAAAGTGAAAACACAACACAGGAAAAATAATAATCCAATTTAGAAAAACAGCATACATTTTAATACAGAAAACAACACCAAAATGACTAACCTCCAATAAGTTGAACCGAGATATGAATTTGTAAATTTGACTCAAAAATAGTGCCAAAAAGCAAAAAACACCAACTGTGGTTTTCTGGTTGAGCTAAATCGGATCAAAATCAAAAGTTACGGCTTACTGCAATGGATGCAGGGCATCCCAGTGGACAAGTTACCTTCTCAAATTTTATTTTTATAGAGAAAAAATGGTTGCCGTCGGCAGAGCAAGCTGGATTCAAAGTGGGGTTTGATGACGGCAGGTTGCTGAATAGTGGGGTTCCTGGTAGCTTATCATCGTTGGCAGGAAAGCTTTGAGAGGGTGAGGTGTGATGTTTGTGCCTAGGAAGGCCTGGCTGAGGGTCAGTGCCAATGAAGCCTTCTATGGTTGGTCTTAGAAACGCTTCTGGATGTCAGATCTAAGTCCTACTTTTTGCAAATTGAGGACAAGGGGAGTACACTCTAGCACCAGCCAAGGGTCCAGGACTTCAGCGGGCATCACTTGTGGGTTAAAACTTACTCCAATGGAGAAAAACATTTCAGTACACTCCTGGACCAGTGAGCACTACAGAAGGATTCCCTTGTTCCCCAGAGGAATATCCTGCTACTTGAGGCCTGCCCTGCTCTTTGATAAGGAAGACAGGCCTGCACCCTTTATCCCAATCTCCCTGAATGACCCAAAATGTCAATGACCTGACTTCCTTTCTGAGCTGCAGGAACACACCAAGCTCCAGACTACTCCCCACAAGTTCTCTGCTGACCCGCTGCCCTGGACCTTTCTGTACCTGCAACTGGACATGCCTGAGCCCTGCTGGCCTCTGCTGGAGTGAGTCCCTGATTTCCAAGAGGTGCCTACTTAGGTCTTGGCCTCTTGACTGGCATCAGAGAGAACACCTTGTTCCCTAACTGAAAATTTCATCAAATCTGGTTTGATGTAACGCAAAGCCCTGCAAAGCCTTACCATACAGCTGAAAGCTTCATTGGCACCGATGCCAAGTGACACAAAGCATCACAAAGCTTCACCTCACAGCTGAAAGCTTCATCAGAAATGAGGCCGGGTGACACAACGGACGGCAAAGCAAGGCCGCACAGCTGAAAGCTTCATCGGAGCCAACATTGAGCCATGCAGAGCCATGCAAAGCAACAACGCTCAGACTTTGCACCAATGACATAAGATATAACTCTAAACAGGCCAAACGTGGTCCAGTGCCCATACTGCACTCAAACTCAGACTGAGCTTGTGAGTTTGTCCTGGTCCAGTGTAGCAAGTTAATTTCAGGTTGTTTTAGGTACTAAATTTACTTAAATCTTTGAAATTGCATATCTTCTGTTCTACTGATTGGAATTTTGTCATACTAGTATCATTTTATTTATTGGAGTTTAATCTAGTTTTATAGATTGGTGTGGGAGTTTTCTTGTGGTGTGTTTTCAGATTATTACTGTTTGCAGTATGCTGCATAAATACTTTACACATTTCCCATAAGTTAAGCCTGACTGCTTTTGTGCCAAGCTACCAGATGGTTAAGCATAAGTTAGTTTAGTGACTTTTGTGGGTCACCCTTGTAAGGAGTATGATGGTTGTTTGACATGGGTTCTCCTCACCTTGAACTAATAACTCAATCCTCAAAGGCTCCTATTTAGAATTTGGTGGAGCAGGACATCTGTCAAAAAGTGGTGGATGTCGTATCCGGTGTATTTAGTGCCATTCAAATTAATGAACACATTATACAGTGTACTGAACAGCCACCACTTTTTGGCAGATGTCCTGCATCTGCACAACTCTGAAAATGTTTTAGGGCATAATTACAAAGAGTTCACACAACACAGCGCAGCAAGTAAAGTTGCTGTGCTGCATTGCTTGAACAAGAGAGTGCAGAACTGCTTAATATATAGGAGAGCGTCTGTAGTTTTGCTCCCTCCTTGCACTGGCTCATTTGTTGCTACCATGCGCCAATGGAGGCTCCATTTTGCAACAGTGCATTAATGTCGTCTGCTTGTACTCAGCATAGTTATTGTGTAGTGAGGGGTCCCATCTTACCCAAAAGCTATGCTTGAAGGCATTATCCTCATATTTGAGATGTAGAATGCAGCACACATGCAGAGAGAAAAAAACTAAGAGAAATGAAATCATTCCTTCTTATTATGCCATCCTCTGGGAGTCACATGTTTTCAGGGTAAATCCCTGTTTACAATTCTTTGTAGATAGTGACTTTAGTCAAAACACATGGCTGGTTACATGGGAATGTGCAGACATCACCCATCGAACGTCACCTTCATGCAAAGTAAGTCAAGACAATACATTGTGTGCCGCTGCATTACTTTGGGTCACAAACCAATACAAATTGTGATCTGCATTGGTCTGTAAATCCCATTAGAATATTGCATTGCATTAAAAAAGTAACATAAGCCCTTTGAGAATCTGAACCTATATCTTTTGCTTTTTGTAAATATTTGGTGGATCATCTAATTGTCCTTGCACAATTCCCTTTTTATTCTGTGTAAAATAATTTTGACCATGTCCTTGCATTCTGTTTTTCATTCAGGAAAAACAGCAGGTGGTAAAAAATGTGGTTGGATTTGCTCTCTGAGGTGAATGTATTTTTTGTAAACCTTTTATACACAATCACTGAAATGAGCAATTACATAGAAGTAGATTCAATGTGCTAGAATTAAACTGGCACATTTATTCTCAATGCTCAAACACTGTAGAATGTGAATCCCGAAAGCTGTCAGGAACCACAACCATGAGCGATTTAGTACATCATTCATTGCAGTCATAACGATGTGGTAGTCTGTAGGGATTCGAAATTCATATTTCGTTCAGGTGACCTTTTAACGGAGAAAACTGCAAGGAATGAATCAATTAACGTGCAGGGAGAAGGCAAGCTAATGTTTTTCAGTTTTTGAAATACTGGACAGCTCTAACGTGACGGCTGAGTCTCAAGGTCACTGACACTTGTCATAAACAACACTTAAAAAAAAAGTGTTAATGAATCTAATTTGAAAACAAATAGAGGAACTCATCTGAAAATATGTGCTATGTAAATAAAAACGAGCAACCAACATATTTTAATTTTAACAATACAGCGTCAAAGGTATTTCTAGCTTCAGATGGTGCATACAACCTGCCGAAGAATACCCGAAAATTGTACAAAGACAAAAGAAAAGGAGAACTCGCATGGTGACATTTCTAATATTCACTTGTTCAGAGACTATTTCCACCAGGTCTTGACCTCTTGGCAAGTTATTGCATCAAATTGCACAACCTCACCATGAATTGCGATTTTGAAAACTAGATTGATTTTACTACTGACACGTTTCAGAACAAATAAATAAACTTTTGTAATGCCCTTTCTGCTGGATCCTCTGTCTGGCTGCAGAGACCTCACCTAGCGAATCACCCAAGGCTCAAGAATAGATCAGGAATCTCTTGCAAAAGCTCGTGCATGATGAAAGCTTGCTCCATGGGCCTCCATCATGGCTCTGTCCTGTCTCATGCTGTGACAGCATGAGATCTCATGAACGCACCACCACTTTGGACTCATATCAATTGGTTCCTTTATCATCCACACCCTCCCATGCCCAGTGTGGCTGAGAAGACCTGGGCCAGATTTACAAAACCTTTGCATCACCAGTGCGTCATGCAAGGTGGCACAAGGCAATCCAAGGGCTTCAGTGAGATTTACTAAGCCATGTAAAGCCACCTTTCGTGGTTCTGGGTACCTTAGTAAATCTGGAGTCATTTAAGGCAGCTCTTGTCACTGCCTTGCATTACTCTGCCATGTGGAGACATTCCATGGATAGAGGTTGGGTATTCCTACAATTCCACCCATGGTTTTTGGTGCCTTCCCAGATTTACTAAGACTAGTAAACTTGAGAATGCATCACATGCTATACCTTCCCAGGTGAGGCGTAATGAAGAGAAATATCTTTGTTTCCCCTTGTTTTTTCCTCATTCTTTGTGCGCTTAATTCTGCCTGAAACTTGGAGACTAGGGTGAATCTACAGTGATGTTGCTGCATGACTTTCAACATGTTCTCTTACATAGAATCACCTGCATATGTCAAAGTATGGGTTAAAAATCAAAATATCTTGAATTTTCTGTGAGGAAAACTCAAGAACTTCAGAAAAATGTTGAAACTTAGGATCAAATGTTTCCACTAATCTCTAAATGAAAAGAGTACCTTACATGTGTGGCTGGACCTGTTACACTGGACAGAAATGGGCCACAATTGTGGTCATGTCAATATAATATTGACCAAATATTGACCTCACACGCTCTCATATTTTGCCTCTTCCTGCCAGTTATGATAAGCACCTACAAACATGTGAGATACTCTTTTTCTAGTGTGAACACTGAGTGGTGCAAACTTGTATATAGAATTGTGAGGATCTTCTTTGGTATTAAATGCTTGATGTGTCCAGGGATTTCTGGTTAAGAAAACATAGTGGCATCCTCAAAAGCCACACTACTTAGGACTTCTCCAGGTTTCTATGGGTCAGAAATATCTGGAATTGGTAGTTTTCCTGGGTGCCTGATGACCACAAGCACTCATATGTGTCTGTGCACCGACAAGAAGCGAGACACTGTTTGAATCTTTTCTGAGGCCAACAAAAAAATTCAAATGTTAGACCTGACATCCTTGGCGTAGTATTCCTCCTTTAGCTCTCACTCCCTGAGTTTTGCTGAACTCATTTTTGTTGGCATTAGGACTCTGTGTAACCAGTGCTAAAGTGCTTGTGTTCTCTCCTTCAAACTTGGTACAATTTAACTATACCTAATTGGCACAACTAATTTACTTGCAAGTCTCTAGTAAATGGTACTATTTGTACCCAGGTCCTGTAAACTAATTGCTACTAGTGGGCAGCAGCACTCATTGTGCCACCCATTAAAGTAGTACTGTAAAACAAGTCTCAGGACTGACACTGCAGTCTGTGTGTGCAGTTTAAACTGACATTTTGGCAAAATACACTTTCTTGCCAGACCTAAACCTTCCTTTTTAGTTTGTATATGTCACCACTAGGTAGGTCTTAAAAGGTTCATACAACAAAGTGCATGGTGTTTAAAAAGTAGGACATGTCTGTTTACGTTTTGCAAGTCCTGTCAGTGAAAAACTCCTAAGGCTGTTTTTCACTGTTGTAAGGCCTATGGCTCCAATAGGCTAATACTGACTTAACTTATTACCTTTAATACAATGCTAACTTCAGATTGAGAGCAGATAGCAACATAATGTTTACGCTCAAATGAATTGTAATTTAAAATCCTCTTTAATGGTGAAGTCAGATTTTAAGTTATGAATCTAAAAACTGAAATGCCACTTTCCAGAAAGTTGGCATTTTCTTGTCCCAACCAACTGTGCCTTTCTGCAAGTGTCCTCGGACATATGACGGTGGATGTCTCTGCTGTTTGTGTATTGCTTCCAAACAGTGAGACAAATGGGGACTAGGAGTGGACAGGGTAGCTTGGGAGGTGCTGTACCCAGGTTCCCTTACACTTCAAAGGGCTTTATCTACAACACACCAAAAAAATGTGATACCATGCCTACCTTGCTTTTGTAATCCCAGAAAGTTTGGAGCCTGGTCCAAGGGAAGGAGCAAAAACTGACCAGAACCCATTTGGGGATAGAACAAGGAATTCCCTTATACAAAAGCTGCCACCAAAGATTAAAAGAGGATCTTGTGAACCACTCATAAGATCACTCCTTGGCCTATCGAAGATTCAAGAGAAGGACTGCCCAGCTGCCAGAAGGACTGCCATGCTGCTTGTAGGACTGCCTCAATATTTGAAGAGGGAACTTTTGGTCTGCTTTCCCTAATCCCAGGCTACTCAGAGTGACTACCGATGGTCAGTTGGCTGACCTGTGTGAGACACAAGAACACAACAAGCTTCAAGAGGCCACTCTGCAACTACCTAGCTGACCAGCTACAACTGGTTCTTATTGGATATGGCTTAGAATGTCTGAGCCCTGCTGCTGTCCCCAACTAAAGCGAGCCCTGAACCCAAAGAGGTGCCTCCAGGTCCTAGATCCTTTGTCTGACATCAGTAGAAGCACCTACAAGAAACAAAAGGTGAACGTCCTGATGTTGGGCTCTTTACGACAGTGAACTGGACCATTCACATCAAAACTCTGCCACCTGTGATGAATGCCAATCGTGGTGAGAGCCTGCACTTCATGCCGAAAATGACTGTCTGTAACGAACAGCAATGCAAGACCTACACTTCTTGCTACAGCAACAACAGCCTGCAACGACTGCCAATGTGAACCCCAGTGACAACAGCATCTTTGTGCAGCCTTTTCAAACACAAACGCTGACTTGAGACGGGAGCACTTCAGAAAGGTGCCTCCATGTGGCATAGTAAATTCGCCTTGAGGGCTTGTATTGCCTTGTATTGCCTTGATAAGTCTGGCCCACAGTGCTCCTCCTTGCTGGTGCACAGAAACATGGGCCACATGAATGAAGCATTTTTGCCATTGCAAACAGCCCAGTTCACATAATCAGCCGTTTGCAATGGCAAAAATGCCTTCTCAAATGTACAAACATCCAAACTGCAATTATCTAGAATTGCAGTTTGGGTGTACAAATCTCTATTTGAAAGGGGCGTGTTCAGGGCAACCATTCCAAAAAGCGATTTCCAGTGTTATTCATCAAGTTTTTGCGACTGAAATGCGATCACAAAACCTTGATATTTTACCACCAATTCAAAGTTAGTGGTAATGCATTTGCAAATTGGAAGGGGTCCCCAGGGGACCCCTTCTCCTTTGTGAACGTTGGAAAACATGTTATAAAAGCAAGCAGTAGTCCAAGGGACCACAGCCTGCTCTTAACAAATGAAAACAAAACGTTCAATTTTTTATTGTTGAAACTCATCCTGCTGTCCTTTAAGGAAAACAGGTTGCATTTAAAAAAAAAAAAAAAAACTTTAATCAAAGACAATCACAGACATGGTGGTCTGCTGACCTCAGCAGGCTACCATCCCTGTGATTCAGGCATTCCTAATGGGTCACAAACCACAACCTACCTCTTCAATATTCATGAGGTAGGTAGATTTGCAACCCACTAGGAATCACAAATGTGAAACAAAATGATTCATACATAAGGAATAACGATTTCCAAATAGCAATTTAGATAAAATTGCTATTTGGAAATCACTATTCCTAATCGTTATACTTCTGGCCCTTAGTGTAAGCACCCTAGAAATGAGCCTGGATGGTCTTTTGATATTTTCTTGATTCAGGCAGTCTGGGTTACTTTTTTGGGTTGCAGAGACATGTGTCTGTGCCCCAGTAAGGAGTGTACTATCTGTTTGGACATTTTCTTACACTAAGAAACACTAAGAACAAATCTGCACAGCTTCTGAGTTCTTTGCTTGCTGGGGTTCATAGAAGTTTAGCTGCACTCCACCAAAGAGGTGGACACAGTTTGGATTTTTTCTGAGGCTAAGAAAAATTCCAAAAAGCATTCAGTTTCTCACAGGGGCCAGGGGTGTGTGTTTGTATCCAAGCAGAAAGCTGGGTGCTCTTTTGATTTTTTTCATAGGCTGAGAAACTCCAAACAGCATCTGTCTACTTCAGGAGGGGACAAAACTATTGCCCTCATTATGAGTCCGGGAGAAGGGAACACTTGTCTGCCAAACTCCCGACAGGGCATTTGCCACTGTAGTGGTGACCTCCCTGCTAGACCCTTTATGAATTTTCTGCTGGGCTGATGGGCGGAAATCAAGGTTTCTATCCATCAGCCCAACTGGAAAGTGGCAACAGCTTTGTCATCAGCTCGTAATCAAGCTGGCGGCAATGCTGCTGCCGCCAGGGGGCACCAGTGCCCTTGTAATGTGCACTGTCTGCATATGGGCATGGGAAGTGCAGGGAGCCCCCTGTGGCTCCCTTCATCTGTTCTCCCCCAGCCTTTTCATGGCAATGAAACTGCCATAAAAATGCTGGCAGAGATCCAGGTTGTAATCAGCAGGGCAGCACAGTGTGCAGCAACACCATGAACGATTGCAACCTGCACCTGCCGTCAGCCCATCGGAATCACCGATCCCGACAGAGACAGCGGTACCCTGGCGGTTGGACCACCAAGGTTGTATTGTGTCAGTCGGACTACCACAGTAGCGGTGGTCCAGACTGCCAGCTCGGGTCTGGCAGTCTAGTGACCACAGACTCATTATTAGGCCCCATCTAAGTATGGACCTTTTCTTCGGATAAAAAAAAATCCAAACAACATCCTACTTTAGCATTCGGGTTCCATTGTGTCTGTCTGTACCCCAGAATAGGCCCAAACACTGTTTGAAATATTTCCTACCCTAAGAAAAATTCTGAGCAACCTCTGACTCCTTGCGGGGAAAAAAGAACTATTGGTGCCCCCCAGCAAAATAAGAGGACACTGTGATTTTGTTTCTTAGGCTACGAAAAAATCCAAAGAACTGCCAGTTGCTCAGTAGAGTACAGGAGTGAGTAACTGCACTGCAGCAAAGAACTGAGTATTGTTTGAATATTTTTGGGACTAAGAAAAAATCCAAATAGGGTCTGGGTCTATACTGGGACACCCAACTTTGATGATATGCCCAAGAAAGCCTCAGACACCATTGAATTTGTTTAGTCTAAACCATGTCTTGCTCCTTCCTGGAGATACAGACACATAGCTCCCTCCTCTCCCTATGTTTCCCTTGCACAGAGAAGCATTAGAATATGAATACTCCATTTTAAATAGCAATAAGTGACCCATTTCAGGCCCACAGCCCAAATTGTAGAGTGCATGGTGTTTTAAGTCGAAAATTACTGTTATCATATCCCTATAGTGACAAGGCCCTAAACGCTATTTTCACTGTGGGAGGCCTAGCTGTCCTATGCAGAGAATCAGAGTACAAATTAAAATATCATGAATGTATCTCATGAATAGCACCAGCTAGAAAAATAATAAAATACTATTTTAATATTTATTAGAATAAATGTTAATGGTGAATTTGAAACTTTAATGAAGTTTAAGGAAAACTAACTTTTAGAAACTGACCTTTCTCCCACATGAAGTTCCTTCAGGCTACTTTGTATTAATTATGCAGCTTCTCCTAGCCTGTGCTCAGATTGGGAATAGGTGTGAAAGAGCTGTGTAATACCTCTATAGAGAAAACAATCAACTGACCTGAATGGGTAGAGATGACTCCCCTAAATGCTGCAGAATATTAAGATTGGGGGCAATAAGCATTCTGTGGCACCACACTGTCAAATCCTGCTGACAGGTCCATTGCACCAAATATAATACTAGGGGTGCAAAAGGGATAGAACAGTTTGATGAAGGGCCCTGCTTTTGTTCTACCAGACTTCTGAAGTGGCATCAGAGCCTGCTTTATTCTGGATTTCGGTGTTAACATTGTTGTACGATAGGGAGAGCCGTAGTCCGGTGGTTTTTTACCTGTGGTCTGGGGACACTTGAGAGTCAAGAAAGCCTATTTAGGGGGTCCACAACTGCTTAGAAAAATAATAACAAATATATAAATAAAGAAGCAAAATGTGTAAGTGAACTTTTTAAAATGCTCTGTAAACATAAATACATTTGAAATTGGAGGATATAAATTAAGTCACTTTGTTCAGAATAATTTGCGGAAGCAGTACAAGTGCATCAAACATGGTGGGCAATGAGTGGCCTCCACTGATATCAGAAAAAAACTTCCCAATAATATCAACATTTCATTTTTTATGTTTGTATGTGAATTTAATAAAATATTTAATCATTTGTGTACTTGTTTGATGAGTGCCTGTTTCTATATTCTTTTTTTTTGTCCATTGTGTTAAGGTTGAAATTATCGACAATGCTTAGGCCAGGGTTCCTAGCATTCAGAAAAGACATTGTGGGATTCACAGATTCTAAAAATGATGCAGTTGGGGGCCCTGAATACCAATAATCACTCAAGGGGGACCCCATGGTTTCAATAACTATTAAGAGGGGGTCCTTAGAAGTCAAAGGGTTAACAGCCACAGCCTTGCTATTTACATTAATCAGTGGACTCTAGAATAGTGCCCTTTCAGAGATCTTATTTTGAATAATTTTGAATAATGAACAAATAATATGTGGGGCCATGCATTTGTTCTCTCTTGAGGTAAAGTCTTTTTAAAAACCCTCCCCTTTGTTAAAGACCTTTCTGTATGGCTCAGGGATAACACCAATTGAGGGCCTACAATACCTGATTGAGTTCTCAATAGTGCACTATAAGCCAGAGAGCACATGTATAAGTGTCTTCACATACCCTAACATACATATCCATCATCCAACTAAAATTCCTTCCTGCAGAGGATAGTCCCCCTCACAATAAAGAGTATAAATAGCTTCTATTTGTAACTTTTTAGCCATTCTTTATATCCAAGTTTAGAAACCATTTTTCTGAAGTCTCCTCACTTCTATTTTCTACTAATTAAAAACAAAATAGTTAAAAAACACAAACATAGCTAAATTGTTTCAAAAATAAATAAGCTCTTTTGAGAGTCATTTAGTATGGCGAAGATAAAGATAATAATTAAAATATAATATCTATACAATGTTCATTGGCATCTCTAGTAAGACTCTCACAAACATTTTTTTTTCAACTTCAGGAAAACATAATAGAAATACATAGGCTAATGAAACTGTAGGGTAGCTCAAAAAGATCCCTTTAAGTTTTTTGTAAAATGTTAAACTTTTTTGTATTTTTTTAAACTTCATATTTGTTTTTGTTATTGTAAAACAGGGTAGAACTAAAATGTAATGTTAAACAAAAAAGTGAACAATATTTCTTTTGAAAGAAACAGGAGTAGAAAATTGAAAACAAAAAAATATTTTTTCTAAAAAAAAAAAACTAAAAAAAACTATTGTGCGGCTGGGGCATTTATGCTCTTGTATGAGTTTACCTTGCATAGCTCTACTGGTTTCAGATGAAAAAAGAATCTGCTTACACAAGCAACAGAAGATAGTTTTTTTTATGTAAGCAGGACTATTATCTGCTTGTATTGAAAGTACCTACAGTCTCCCCAGGTTGAAAAGATGTGGAATACCCTGAGGACCCAGAGGCAAACTCTGCACAAGCTACCCTTTGTGGATGTATCAATTTTAAAAGTCTCCACAATCCAGTAGTGCTCATGCTATACAGTTCTGAATCCTACGGCTAAATTCCTTTTTACAAACTTTGCAGATTACAAACTTAAGAGAACCTTTCATCCCTCCTGGTCTCATTTCTTCGAACGATAGCAGCACTACCCCCTGCCCCTCCCCCCGCACCTTATAAGGAAACAGAGCAACTGAACAAGGTCTGCCCACACCAAAATCTAAAACAAAAATGAAGCAAAAAGGATGGTTCTTTCTTTTGCAAGTAATGACATTGATATGAACCAGTCATAATGCCTTCTTTGGAGTGCCTTTCCTCTTGCAACCTCTCACAAGTAGCTTGCGGGTGTCTAGCAGAATCTTAAAATAATTCTTGCTTTATATGCTGAATTGTACAATAAATAATAAATTTTTTGTAAGTTTACCAACATCTCTAGTGTTTTACTTTCATCAGAATTATCAACAAAAATTGTGTGTTTGACTCTCCCAAGATGCTCATGGGAGTCATTCATTGTAAAAATATATATGTAATAAACATACTTTAGCCTTTATTATTAAGTAGTATTAAAGACTAGGGCCTCACCCTATTGCGAGTTTTACAGGCAGGGGCACCGACTGCCAACTATCAAAGGTAGACTGCCAGTGGCATGGAGGCCTGGAACTAGGCGGTCTGACCTCTAGCGCTGACAGCACAGTGACTAAGCACTGATCTTATTATAAGCACGCAGTCACCATGGTGGACCCCCATGTCGGACAGCCAATAGGGGTCCAAACCACAGCGGTCCGAGGTCACCAATGTAATACACAACAGAACATTGGATGAGTTTGAAAACAACACAGCTGACACACATTGCAAGACTAGACACACCTGCAAAGGACACTATAAAGCACACCCCTTCAAAGAACACAATCCTTGACATTACACTGTAAGACAACAAAGTTAAGTCCCTTTTTTTTAGGCACCCCTTTTTTCACAATCCCATTGAACACCATGCACACACTTTTGTCCAGTCACACCCTATTTCACTTCCCTTGTTAAGTAAGTGTGAGAAACTGGGGCTGATTGCAGAGGCCCCATAACTTTTTGCCCCCATTTTCCACTTTATGCTGGTGTTTTCCTGACTCTGATGGTGCCCTGGGTACTGCTAACCAGTCCCAGGGCCTGTGCTCTGTGTAAAATAGATATGCAAATTAGGCTAATTATAATTGGCTAAGTTAACCTACCTATAAGTCCCTAGTATATGGTAGGGCATGTAGGTTTAGGGACCACAGCATAGGTGGTGCACACCTAGGTGCATTGCTGAGGTGCCCAGTGTCATTTTAAAAGTAAGCCTGCCTTGCTGGCTGCTTTTAAATTAAAGTTATATGCAAATTCGACTTTGGAATTAAAGGTACTTCCAAAGTCTTAAACTACCTTATTTTTACATATAAGTCACCCCTAAGGTGTGCCCTATGTGCCCCTAGGGCTGGGTGCCATGTAACTATAAGCAGGGACTTTATAAAAATAGATTTATAAGCCCAGGTGAGGTAAAAACAGCCAAATTCGTTTTTCCCTCATTGAAGTAAATGGCCTTCATAGGCTAGAATGGGCAGACTTTATTTTAAATTTTAAAGTCTCCTTAAATGTTACATACCAAGAATTTGGTATCAAATTGATTGTTATAATAAATCCCACAACTTCCAGTTGTTGGATTTAATATAACCAGTTCAGGTAAAAAGTTTAGACTTTACCTAAAAAGTTGCCAATTTCAGCTCTGCATTGTTTTTGCTGCTGTGCTCTGATTGGCCAGCCTGCAGCAGCTTCTGCCAGGCTACTTTCATGAGGTGTGAAGTGGCCTGACTTCACACAAAGGAATGTGCTTGGGGGAGAGAATCTCCCCTCAGCAGATGGTGAGGCAGGAAGGGGGAGGGCTGCCAAACTGGTCTTCAAAGGCAGAGAAGGACATTTGCAGCACCCAGCAACACCCCCACATCCTGCAACCCCAGACAATTAGGTGCCCCCTTGATTAGAGTAGGAGAGGGCAGGAGAGGGGTGTGTTTATGATTTTTAGCCACACCAGTGGGTGGGCTCAGCCAGATGTAACCTCCAAAAATCAGATTCATCCATGTTGGATTTTTAGAGACTGTTGCCTTCTGGGATGGATTTTTGCCACACTTCCCAGGAAGTGGTCATCACAGGGGGACGACCCTGTCCCTGATTGGAGAACCAGGGCCCCCCTGCTTTTCACCCAGGAGCAAGGATAAAACTGGCAGACCTGCACCCACGCCTCGGATCCCCTCCAGAATTCAACAAGAAAGGAACTAAAGAAGAAGAAGGACTGCCCTGCTGGACCCCTGGCCTGCACCTGGACCCTGCACTCAGAAGGACTGCACCAGCTGCACACTTGGGCTTCACCACAAGAAGGACTTTGCCTGGCTTCAACTGGTTCAAGGAGGGACTCCCTGTTTGCTACAGGTGAAAAATTGCTAAACCAGAGTCCCCTGCACCAACTCCTGAAGAAAGCGACCAGCTGACCACTGTCCAGTGGCCAAAAAGGAGTCTGCGCCAGGTGCATTCTGGGAGTTGAAGTCCGCACCCGCAAGGACCATCACAGAACTTCTGGACCCTTGGGGTGAGCTGTGGACCCCAAAAGAACCTTAAAAGAACATCTGGGTGAAGCCCCAGAAGTTTGGAAAAGATTGGAGAATTTTTGAAAAAAAGCTCCATAAAGTGACCGACCCGACGCGGAAATTCTAGCCGGCTTGCCTCAACCGCGACCCGGCCTGACTTCGTGGTTCGTCCCGGTAAAGAAAAACATCCAAAAAAGAGACTAAGTCCGAACGTAAAAAGTTGACCAGGACCTCCCAGCCATCGTATCCGAGAAGGGCTCCACGGACGTCGGATCAAGATCCAGGTTTACCCCGGTCGAAGGATTTTCATCTCGAAAAAACGACTAAGTCCGAAGGTAAAAATCACCACCGAGGAAACCGACTTCGCGTATCCGGACAAGGGCTCCAGGAGGTCGGATTCTACTGGCAGGTTCGTCCCGGTGAAGAAAAACTTCAAAATAAAGACTAAGTCAGAAGGTAACTTTTTAACCGAGGCCTCCCGCGACTTGTAGCCGAGCAGGGCTCCATCGCGGTCGGCCTGAAAGTTTGACTTTGCCCCGGTCCTGGTGCAACCAGATGACCCGATTGGCGCTTTTTGTTTCTAAGCGCTAGAAAATAATAATACTTTAAAAATTCATATCTCTGGTTCCCCTGAACCGATTTTAATCGTTTTTTTGTCATTTTAAAGATAAAAATATAAGCTATTTTTATAAATTGGTTTTGGATTTTTTAACTGTTTCCTGTGTTTTATTTAATTACTGTTTTGTGATATTTGAATGCTTTACACTTTGTCTCCTAAGTTAAGCCTTGACGCTCGATGCCAAGCTACCAAGGGTAGAGCTGGGATTAATTTACTGAGACCTAACTGTACCTATGTGGGGGTTAGTGGCTTGTTGCTAGGTGTAGGTACCTACCTGCCCTACCAATAACCCATTTTCCAACAGTAAGTCACTGTCACCCTTTTTTTCCCAACATGTCATGTCAAAAATCCCCATTTTTCAGAAGATGAGTTAAGAGTCATAATGGATTAAATCAAAAGAGTAGAGCGACAATTGTTTGAAGCAAAAGTCCATCACACTCTTCTCTCTAGGAAAATGGAAATGTGGACAGGAAAGGCAACAGAGTGAAAGCTGTAGGCCCCACCCTTCACCCTTGTGTCTGTAGCAAGAGGTAGAAAGATCTCAGGGGCAATGTCTGGTCCCTGGTCTACTGGCACCAGCTGCAGGCCAAGAAGACCGGCCAGTGCCCTATTACATCTCTTTCCCTGGGAGGAGAAGGCCTTGGCCATCCTGCATCCTGAGGGCTTGACAGGTATACATGGAGGAGTAGGTTCTGGTAAGTCACAACACACAAAATTTCACCAAATAGCTATGTCATGTATGCTCATAGCTCACCTTTTGCCTCATCTACTGTTACTCTAATCAACAGCCCAGTGTTCACCTATCCAAAGACCTCTATTTGGGAATTCACAATAGAAGGGCACTCACCTTGGGAAATTTCATTTGTATAGTGTGTGGTGTATAGGGACTGACATTACTCCAACTCAGGCACTATTCTATAACTCAAAATACCAGACCAATGATCACTTTTCCAAATAACCCTGTTTGTTACCTATCAATTTAAGGGCACACACCTGGGGAAATAACATTTGTCAAGTGTGTCTAGTACAGGCATGACATGAATACAGCTCCAAGGAGGCACTATTCCTGTAGCTACAGACACTTGCACAGGGTTCACATGCTAAAATACGTCTGTTAGTGAACTATCAATTGAAGTATACTCACCTTGAGGGAAAAGATTGGTCAAGTATGTAGTAGAGAGAGAGTGACCTGACTGCTACTCAACCGAGGCCCTGTATCTGTAACTCCAAACACCAGAGCAGTGTTTACTTGTGCTTGGCAACTCACAATTTAAGTGTACTCAGCTGGGAGGATCCTATTTGTTAAATGTGGGAGGTAGAAGGATTGATATGACTACTAAGGCCAGGAAGGCGCTGTGTCTGTAAAACCAACCATCAGCCCAGTGTTCTCTTGTCCAAAGGAGCATAACATTTGTATAGTGTGTATAGTACAAGGAGTTACATGCCTGCAACTCCCAGCAGCTCTTGTGTCTGTAACCCCAAACACCAGCACTAGCTTCAATTGCCCAAATACACCTGTTTGTAAACTTTCCAATGCTCTTCACTCACCTGGGACTATACCATTTGTCAAGTGTTGGGAACTAGAGAGATTGCCATGACTGCAACTCCCAGCAAGCCCTGTATTTGTAACTCAAAACACCAGCCCAGTGTACTCTTGTCTTAGGACCCCTGTGTCTTAACTCTGAATTGATATGTACTCACCTGGGCAGATACCATTTGTATAGTGTGCAACTCTCAAGAGGCTCTGTTATTGTTACTCCAACCACCAGTCCACTGTCCTCTTTTTCAAAGACTCCTGTTTGGTAACTCACACATGAAGTGTACTCTTCAAGGGGGATAATATTTGTATAGTGTGTATACTAGAAAGAGGGACCTGACTGCAACTCCCAGTAGACCCCGTATCTGTAACTCCAAACACCGCCCTAGTGTTCACTTGCCCACATACCCCTCTGTGTCAAATCCCAGATGAAGTATACTCACATGGGTGGATAACACTGGAGAGTGTGTGAACTAGATGGACTAACCTGACTGCAACTCACAGAAGGCACTGTTTCAGCAACTCAAAACACCAGAACAGTGTTCATTTGTCAAAAGACCCCTGTTTGGCAACTCTCAATGTACGTTAACTCAGCTGGGACGGTATCATTTTTACAGTGTGTGTGTTGGACCTGGCTTTTTAGACAGGGTCATCCCCAAACTTTTTGCCTCCTTCCTCCTATTTTTTCTGACCTGTTGTTGGCTTTTGAACTCTGGGCACTTTACCGCTGCTAACCAGTGCTAAAGTGCATATGCTCTCTGTGTAAATTGTATTGTTGATTGGTTTATCCATGATTGGCTATTTGATTTACTTGTAAGACCCTAGTAGAGTGCACTATATGTGCCTAGGGCCTGTAGATTAAATGCTGCTAGTGGGCCTGCAGCACTGGTTGTGCCACCCACTTCAGTAGCCCCTTAATCTTGTCTCAGGCCTGCCATTGCAAGGCCTGTGTGTGCAGTTTCACTGCCACTTCGACTTGGCATTTAAAAGTACTTGCCAAGCCTAAAACTCCCCTTTTTCTACACATAAGTCACCCCTAATGTGTGCCCTATGTAACCCCTAGAGCAGGGTGCTGTGTGGGTAAAAGGCAGGACATGTACCTGTGTAGTTTATATGTCCTGGTAGTGTAAAACTCCTAAATTTGTTTTTACACTACTGTGAGGCCTGCTCCCTTCATAGGCTAACATTGGGGTTGCCCTCATACATTGTTGAAGTGGCAGCTGCGGATCTGAAAGGAGCAGGAAGGTCATATTTAGTATGGCCAGAATGGTAATACAAAATCCTGCTGACTGGTGAAGTTGGATTTAATATTACTATTCTAGAAATGCCACTTTTAGAAAGTGAGCATTTCTTTGCACTTAAATCTTTCTGTGCCTTACAATCCACGTCTAGCTAGGTTTAGTTGATAGCTCCTTGTGCATTCACTCAGACACACCCCAAACACAGGGTACTCAGCCTCACTTGCATACATCTGCATTTTGAATGGGTCTTCCTGGGCTGGGAGGGTGGAGGGCCTGCCCTCACACAAAGTACTGCCACACCCCCTACTGGGACCCTGGCAGACAGGATTGGACTGAAAGGGGACCTGGTGCATTTCTTAGCCACTCTTTGAAGTCACCCCCACTTCAAAGGCACAATTTAGTATAAAACAGGGCCTCTGCCCTACCTCATCAGACACTTGCAGGAGAAGAAACCTGATCCAGAACCTACATCCTGCCAAGAAGAACTGAATGGCTGCTCAAAGGACTCACCTGTCTGATTCCTACAAAGGACTGCTGCCTTGCTGTTGGCCTGCTGTCTTGTTGAACTCTTGTCTGGCTGTAAAAGTGCTCTCCAAGGGCTTGGATGAAGCTTGCCTCCTGTTCCCTGAAGTCTCAGGACCAAAAAGACTTCTCTTTTTCATTTGGACTCTTCGTGCGCCAAACATTTCGAAGCACAGCTTGTTCCGCGGTGAAAAATTCACTGCACACCGATCCAGAAAGACGCTGCTCGACGCGACGCCTGCGGTGCGACCGGAACTTCGACGCACAGCCTTGCATCAACAACGCCGCCCGACTTCCAGAGGGGAAATTGACGCAACGCCTGCAGTGATAAAGAAAATTCCACTCACAGCCTCCCGGAATGACGCGCAGCCGGATAACAAGCCGACGCACACACACTTTTTCCTCCCGTTGAACGACGCACATCTCCCCGCGTGAAAAATAACGACGCAAGTCCGTGTGTGAAGGGGCGTAACCGACGCACACACCACTTTTCCACGCATCGCCTCTTCTGTGGCCCCCTGCGGAGGTTTTCCACTCCAAACCAGGTACTTTGTGCTTGAATGAGACTTTGTTTACTTTTTAAAGACTTAAGACACTTTATATCACTTTTTAGTGATATCTTTACAAATTCATATTGCATCTTTGATAGTTTTGACCTGCAAATACCCAGATAAATATTTTATATTTTTCTAAACACTGTGTGGTGTATTTTTGTGGTGCTATATTATGTTATTGTATGACTTATTGCACAAATACTTTACACATTGCCTTCTAAGTTAAGCCTGACTGCTCGTGCCAAGCTACCAGAGGGTGGGCATGGGATAATTTGGATTGTGTGTGACTTACCCTGACTAGAGTGAGGATTCTTGTTTGGACAGAGGGTAACCTGACTGCCAACCAAAAACCCCATTTCTAACACCGTGTATTAGAGGGAGTGGCGTAACTTCTAAGGCCAGGGGGGGTCTGTAACTGTCCTCTTCTCCAAAGACTCCTGTTTGGTAACTCACACATGAAATGTACTCATCTGGGGTGATAATATTTGTATATTGTTTATACCAGAGAGATTGACATGACTGCAACTCTCAGCAGGACATGTACCGGTAACTCCAAACAACCAGCCCAGTGTTCTCTTGTCCAAAGACCCCTGTATCTTAACTCTCAATTGAAGTATACTCATCTGGGAGGATACAATTTGTACAGCGTATGTAGTGCAGGGAGTTACATAACTGCAACTCATAGGAGGCTCTGTTACTGTCACTCCAACCATAAGTCCAGTCTTCACTTCTCTAAATACCTTTCTTTAGAAACTCACAAATGAAGTATACTTACCTGGGGAGATGACATGTATCAAGTGTATGAATTAGAGGGAGTAACCTGACTTCTAAGGCCAGGAGGCTCTGTCTCTTTAACTCCAAACACAAACCCAGTGTTCACATGCCCAAATACCCCTGTGTCTTAAATCTCAATTAAAGTTTACTTACCTGGGAGGATAACATTTGTATGGTGGTGGGAAGTAGAGGAAGTGACTGAAATGAAAGGCCCAATAGGCCCTGTGTCTCTAACTCCAACCACAAAACCACTGTTCATTTGCCTAAATCCATCTATTTGTGAACTCTCAATTGAGGTTTACTCACCTGGGAGGACAACATTTGTCACAGATGTGTATTATGGGGAGTGACATAACTGAAATTCCCAGGAGGTACTGTTTCAGTAACGCCCCAGACCAGTGGTCACTTGTCCAAAGACCCTTGCCTGCTAACTCTCAAGAGGCGTGACCAAGATACAGATCATGCTTAACTCTGAGATGTGTCTGGCTATTTAGCTCCATCTTGACCTGCTAACACAAGACAAAACTATTGAGGACAGGAAGGGTAGGTTACCTAGTGTGCAAATCAATGATCCCAAAGGCCTCAGGATGCATAACTAGAATGGTATTGGCAATAGACCCATTCACATTACACTGACCACATGAAGTTACATATACAACAAACTACTGGGTCTGCCTGCATTATAATCAACTAGGCCTCAAAATGTCCAAAGATATATTTTGCCTTGCCACTGTTTAGCCTGCACTGGTGGTATGATGGCATTCTGAGGCCATCCTCCCAAGTGCTATTGATCTGCAAATTCCAGCAGCTGCTTGACTTAAATGGAATTGGCATGCTTCACAAATGGCAGGTCAATACAACCAATACCATGGGTAATTGCCACAATAGGATTAACTGCAAATTAACTGTGTACAAAGTTGTTAGAAATTGGGTTTTTGGTTGCCAGTCGGGTTGCCCCTTGTCCAAGCAAGACCCTCACCCTAGTCAGGGCAAAGGAGAAACACATCTGGTTAAACCCCACTAACCCTTGGTAGCTTGGCATGACCAGAAAAGCTTAGCCCAGACACAATGTGTAAAGCATTTGTAACAACACACACAGTGATTCAGTGACAACACTCTACACCAGGTTAGAACAATAGCCAATATTTAGCCAAAGAAAACAATACCAAAATGAAAAGAATCCAACAGAAACAAGTTAAGTTATGAATTTTTAAAGATTAAACACAGAAATAGAGCTCAGAAACACAAATGCTTCAGTTAGGTGATATCACGACATCGTGACGGAGATGTTCACAACAACCCGACTCTAATGGTGCCAATCACGGAGTCACATGGACCCCAATGTACAGTATCTTGTGAAAATGAGAAAACAAGCCAGTGCACGGAGTCAGGGATCGAGGTGTTGGTAGATCCCAGGCAGCATTGGTTCTGGTGCTGCGGAGTGAAGGAGCGGAGGCATCACAAAGACGCGTCTGGCCCTTGCTGCAGACAGGTGGCGGTAAGGCGCCATCGGCGTGAAGTGTTGGATCAGCACACTTCCGGCAGAGTCGGTATCCGGAGGTCACGACGTGGTGTGGTGACTTCCACGGAGTCTGCATCAGCGTCGGGCATGCGGGGTTGCTGCACTCCAGCGTGGACCACGGCTTCAGATGCAGGTGGCATCAAGGGATTCGGCAGCAGCATCAGTCCGGAGTCATCCAAAGTCGGTTCACTTGGTTTTCTTTGGTTTTCCACCAGCTTCTCCTTTCAGGGGACAGGGACTGGATTAGGCACCACTTGGTAGGGAAGGAGTCTCTACAGAGTCCAGGTGCTGGGAGAAGAAGTCTTTGGTGGCCCTGAGATGTCAGAACAAGGGGCAAGCTCAGTCCAAGCCCTTGGAGCTTCTTCTTGAGCACAGCCCATTCAGGTGTAAGTGACCACTCCTCAATCCACTCTAGCACAGATGGCTCATCAGGGTATTCAGGCTACACCCCAGCTTCCTTTATCTCACTGTCTAGAGGAAATTCACAAACAGCCCAACTGTCAAACTGACCCACACAGGGAATCCACAAACAGGCAGAGTCACAGAATGGTAAAAGCAAGAAAATGCCTACTTTCTAAAAGTGTAATTTTCAAACTAACAATCTAAAATATATCTTCACTAAAAGATCTATTTTTAAATTGTGAGTTCAGAGACCCCCAAACTCCCAATTTCTATCTGCTCTCAAAGGGAATCTGCACTTTAATAATATTTAAAAGCAGCCCCCATGTTAACCTATGAGAGACTTTAACAGTAGTTCACTGTTAGGACACATAACACACATCAGTAAATGTCCCACCTATACCATACACTGCACCCTGCCCATGGGACTACCTAGGGCCTACCTTAGGGGTGCCTTACATGTATGAAAACAGAAGGTTTAGAGCTGGCAATTGGTTACACTTGCCAGGTCAAATTGGCAATTTAAAACTGGACACATAGACAGTGCAGTGGCAGGTCTGAGCCTTTTTTACAGGGAAACTTGTGTGGGTGGCACAACCAGTGCTGCAGGTCCACTAGTAGCATTTGATTTACAGGCACTGATCACCTCTAGAGCTCTTTACCAGGGACTTACTAATAAATCAAAAAATGTGGCAATCATGAAAAAAAAACTACACATACATTTTATACAGGGATCACTTGCACTTTAGCACTGATCAACAGTGGCAATTCTACCCAGAAGAATTGCATTACACACAAGGTTTTGTCAGTCATAAGCAAAGGGGATCAACAGTGAAAGGCTAAACAGGTATTTTTTCCTCAATTCAACAAAATGATGACATCACAGGCACTTTGAAACCCGAGAAGTGATGCCACAAAACCTTGATTCCCATGACAGACTGCTATTTAGCATAGTTGAATAATTGGGTAAATCTTACAAAAATGTATTGATAAAGAATTTATGCCTGGGAGGAGTTCACAGAATCAGGCTAACCACCGCTCTGCAAAGTGGTTAAGAACGTTTACTGCACTCTGTGGAGCTCTTCAGGTGGGTGGAGTTTCCTGTTGAACCCTGTTTGCATAGCGTTTTACATCAAACGCAATGAGGAGAATGCCCTGACGTTCACAATTAGGTGGAACGGCACCACCCAGATCGTATGGGCCTGGCCATCTTGTTTTCCTACTGTATTCATGGTGCTGGGCCTATTAGAATCCATTCCTAATCTTTTCAATCATCTGCCCTCCTAACTAATCCACCCCTCAATTTTATTTATTTTATTAGCGTGTGTTTTTGTGTCCATGTATTTTACTTTTTTTGTAAATGTTCTTTTTTTTGTTATTTTTTAATTTAATTTAATTGTTTCAGCGACAAGCCTTACAATAATATAAAAAGCAGTACGCATGAACAATAAAACTTAGTCACATAAAATCATTAGTCACAATTTAAAAACATAAGAACCACATATATCCATACAGTTGAGTGGATAAATGAATAAGAACACCCCCCCTACATATCTAAGAAAAGGGCCATTCCCCTTCGGCACCGAACCTATATGAGGGGCCCCAGGGAGAAGTACAAGTGCTCATAGCGATTAGTGTTAGCAGCAGTAACTTTGTTGCCACATGGCTTTAAAGGAGGTAAGGAAAAGTCTCACCTCTGCAGGAGAGAGCCATAGTTCTATCTCACAAATGGCAGCTAGGGCCTTGTAGGTCTTGTGGATCAGTCAACCCTACTTTAATCAGTAGCTTCCTCTGCCGGGGCCAAGCATCCCATATATATGAGGCTATCAAGTTGTGTTTGCTAATATTACCCGGCCTTCTACAAAGTGCTAGTGCAGTTTTAGTGCAATTTTCTCCACTAGACTTAAAAAGAGGTGGAGCCACCTGCGCTTCTCCTCATCAAATTTCTTGCAAAACAGAGTGAAGTGGACCACATTATCTACCTCCTCAGGAGTGCAATCACAGTACTCCAGTCCTGCCACCAACCTACGGGTACAGGCCAAATAGCCTCTTAGAGGCAGCACACCCAACCTGTATTTTATGTATAGAGACCGCTTCAATTCGGGGTACAGCAGATCCAGGTAATCCAAAGGGCCTGGGTCATGGACATTAATAAAATAGTGGCTTGTGATCAAATCGGGCCTGAGTTCCTGGCACACCTTCATCTTGTTAAATTCCCAATACCGATCTTTTACCTGGCCCACAGTGTCCTGGTTAACTCTGCCGGTGTCCATCCAGAGAGCCTCTAACTGAAGGTTCCCTAGGGTCTCTTTTACCCCAGGAGCGCCCCCCTGGTCCACCACTTGCAGTGACCTCTTCAAGTGTTTCTAGATATACTACTGCCCTGGGATTGCTAACTAGCCTCAACCAGTATATTATAGGTTTTAAGGCTGCTAATTCTGATATTGGCACCAGACTTAGCTCTTCCTTGACCCCAGTAGAGTTCTCAGAAAGTTGTTCTCAGCTATTTGCAGCGCTCCCAGTATTTGCATATTCACAGAGCTCTGCTCCGTAGAGTGCTGCAGCCACTGCAAAGGCTTGGGGGAGCTGCAAAGTCATCCCCATGGTCTTCATACAATTAATGGTTAGTGATTTTTCCTCATAGTATTTAACAAAGCAGGCAAGTAGCCTATGGGCTGCATTTTTGGTATGTGCCATATGTACTGCAGAGAGTAATATTAGAACACTCTTACCAGCTACAACTGGGATAGCTAGCTAATCCACTAGAAGGTAGTGGACCACATCCAGAAAAAGGCTGAAGAGTAAGGGTGCCAGGACGCAGCGTTGCCGTATACCCTTTTGTACCTGGAAAAAAGGTCTGTGCACTCTCCACCGGTCCCATATCTCACTTCAGTCGTATTTTCTGAGTACAATGCTTCTACTGCTTTCACTAGGGAGGCATCAAACCCTAAGTCCATCAGTGACCTAGATAATTTGCCCCTGTCCATTGAATCAAAGGCAGCTTTCAAATCTATGAAAATCAAATACAATGAGGAACTCCTGATTACTGTGAATTTATATGAAATCAGGTAAAGGCAGATGATCTGATCGATAGTTCCCCTCCGAGACCGAAAGCCAGCTTGTGCTTCTGTTATCACACCCTGGGTGTCAGTCCACCCCTGAAGGCGGTTAAGCAGGACTTTCCCTAGAACCTTCCCTGCTCCATCCAGAAGGGAGAGCAGCCGGTAATAAGCAGGACAGCTTCTTATAGATCGGGACATAATGGCAAAGCGCCAGGACTGCAGAACTGCATTCCTCTCAAGGGCTGCTTTAAATACCTTAGTAAGAATGTTAGCCCAATAATGAGGTGCCTCACAGTAAAGGTCCACTAGAACCAAGTCAGGGCCCAGGACCTTGTTCCTCTTCATTGCTCCCAGCGCTCTGAGTACTAAAATTTCTATTTTGCTAGGGGTGGAGGAAAAGGCATATTGCATCTGCCTAGAAGCCAGGTAATCGGCCGCAGATGTACTATACAATTTACTAAAATGATGGACCCAGGCAATTGAGCCTTTACAGGTTTCTACAACATTTGCTGCCCCCTTCCCCACTCTAGCTACCAGTTCCCAGAATTTTATGGTCAGCTACGGTTGCTCTGAGTTTAGCCTACAGTGTGTTTTGGTACAGCTGTTTCTTGGTTGCCGGTAGACACTTGTAATCTCTTCTGTATTCTCTAAAGTTCTCTTCACTGATAGAGCTATCATGGTGCCGTAGTAGGGCAAGCGAAACATGCCCTTTTGCACTCCTTGTCAAAACAGCATTTACATCCTGACTGCCCTTTTCTGTTGTTACCAGCTAACTTAGATGTTGCAGGTTTAGACCACAGGGCCCTTAACTCTCCTATCATCAAATCGTGAGCAGTTAATATCAAGGGACTATAGTTGGCCGAAGCGTCTATAATAGGTTGTCCATGGTTAGCTATTAAGATTCAAGTTGAGGGAAACCCTGCTGGTACTTCTCACCATCCCACTGCATTCTCCTTCTGCAATTGGACAGGATGATCTCTCTCTCAAATAACCCCGGGGTCCGCCCTGTTGTGTTTTCTAGCCCAAGAGCATTTGTCCTCATATTGACAAGTGGGTAATGATCACTTTCCACTCTACTGACCACGAACACATCAAAGATGGATGTACATGCTTTCACATTGACAATAACATAATCAATGACCGAGGAGGATCTACCATTATTGAAGGTTGCTTAGCAGCACCATTCGATTTAGAGCGCCCATTGGTAAAGCAGATACCATTGTTCTGTAAAAGATCAGTAAAGGCCTCAGCTTTTTTTATAGACATAAAACAACTAATAGCTGTCTCGGGGATCCCCATACTATTGTGTTCCATCAAGATTTCGCTACTCTTTATGGTGTTGCAGGCTATGTGTTAAAATCCCCACAGATCAGCATCACACTCCTGCCTCTTTCAGATGTCCACATTGTTTTAGCTTTTATCATGACTCTGCTTTTCCAATATATGGGGAACACTCTTTCCAAAGTGCCTGGGGACCACCCTGGTGGAATATATACGTTCAAGATATCAAACAGCACCCATTCATCTTTTCCTGGTCTAAGTCTCACATGCTGAATGTTGCAGGAAGCCGTCAAGTGCGGAACATCTTCTTGCTCTACTTTGCAATTTAACCTACATGAGACCCATATTGAAATACCCCCCAATGGGCGTCCCTTCCTAAACTGGGTGGCCTGCATATCAACCCCAAGAACACATTAATGCATATTCCTTCAGTAGCCCAAGTTTCTTGGAAACAGCAAATATCACACAAACTGACATATTGTAACCAATCATTGTCTTCCATTTTGCTAGCCAAACCTGCTATGTGCGAGGACAGAATTCGAAGACCGCTCCCCTTCTAATTATTGCAGGGGGAGATATAGGGAGGGTGCATATAGGGGAATTGCAGGAAAGGGAGGGAGTTTCTTCGCTGTTCAGTCAATTCTTGCTCTAGGGGAAGCTCCTGAATCTCTAGCAAGTACAGCCGCTACCCATGACCAGTCCTCACAGTTGTTCCCTTTTCTCCTCTGGGAATCCTGATTTGTCTAATGTTCTTGTGACTACTGATGGTCAGTATTTCTCGCACTCTGCTGCCCTCGGCTGTAGTTCTCTTCTTTTTTCGCCATGATGACAGTCCATGCCTATAAGGGCTACTAGGCCTTGACATATCAGATCTACTCCCACAGCACTCATCCCAGCCATTTTCCTCATGGTTAAAGGTAGGGCATGGCAACATATTGACCCACATTATGTGGAAGCAATCTGCATGGTTGAGGATTAGTCTGGCTATGCCTGGTAGAGCTAATTCAACCAGAGCTGAGGGGCAGGTAATGACAGGGTGACCTTGGGAGGTGGTAGAATGAGTGCACCTCCTGCCATGGTGAAACAGCTGTTGCTTACTTCCCAGCTTTACTGGTTTCACGTCGCTAGAGGAAAGATCTCTCAGCTCAGGTACAGCATAGAAAAGACTTAGGGCCTCATTACGACCCTGGCGGCTGGCGGTACACTGGCTGTAACACCGCCAACAGGCTGGCAGTATACCGCCAGTGTATTATGACTGTGGCGCATTAGCCACGGCCATACCGCTGGCCCCTCCAACTGACCGCCAGGCTTCCGCCAGGTGGTCATGATCCCCTGGGCAGCGGTGCATGCACCGCTGCCCTGGTGATCATGAGTACCCAACCGCCAGCCTGTCCATGGCGGTAAACACTGCCGTGGAAAGGCTGGCGGTAAGGGGGACTCAGGGTGCCCCTGGGGGCCCCTGCACTGCCCATGCACTTGGCATGGGCAGTGCAGGGGCCCCCAGGCACAGCCCCATCGCACATTTCACTGCCCGAATTTCAGGCAGTGAAATGCATGATGGGTGCTACTGCACCCGCTGCACATCAACATCAGCATACATCCCAACAGAGTTCAATGCCGACAAGGGACTTGACTGTGAGGTTCAACCTCAGCACATCTACTTAACTGCATGGATCAGAACCGATGCATCACCTTTGCACCGCTCCTTGATGTCAAAGCTTGCTCCATGCCAGGTGCTTTCTCAGTGGACTCTGCTTGAGTCCTGTAGCCGGCCTAGCCTCCATTGTGGTCGGTCTGAACTTTGGATTTACTCCAGTCTAGAGTGACCTTAAGTAACCTTTCAGCACTATTGACTTTAAAGCACTACATTGCAGTTCCTTAAAAATTCATATCTTGAGTACAACTCATTGGATTTTTGTCATTTCGGGCTTGTTTTACTCAGATAAATATTCACTATTTTTCTAAAGTGGTGTGGAGTATTTCTGTGGCATCTTAAGTGTTGTGCAAATAACTTACACATTACCTTTTAAATATGCTTGATTGGTCTCTGCCAAGCTACCAGAGGGTGAGCACGGGATAATTTATGGTTTCTATATGACTTACCCTGACTAGGACTGTTGTTCCTTGCTCCGATGGGGTGCATACCTCTACCAACTAGAGGCCCAATTTCTGACAGCCATATTGACATTTCACAATTGTGCCATGAACAACATAGCATTGTCTAGCGGGTCAAAAGGTGTGTAACAGCAAATATTGTTCACAGTGTTGGTCTGTCTCATATCTGCAAATTCTATCATCTCACGTTAGTTTGGAAAAGATATTGCACATTGTGTTAGGTGACCAACTCTCACAGTTGACTTTTTCTCCATTTTAAAGCTGACTCATCAATTTTAAGTCTCAACTACACACAGGTTTGGCTGCCTATTAGCCAAACGTGTTCCTTTCAATATACATTGAGCAGGCTTTGAGTCAACCCCCTGCTCAGACCTGGATGGCTTTTTTGTCTCTCTGAATTACCATCTCATGATTTGATGGCTTTCCTATTAACTCTTATGTTTGTCCTTCCTGAATGCATTTAGGTTTTACAGTGTTCTGATTGGTTACCTTGTATTTTTCCACTGCAATGGTTGCTTGTATACTGGCAACTTTTTTCTTCATCCGTAAGCACTCAAAGAGGTTGTGTGAATTTTATTGCTCTCTCCCCTGTGTACTGCTTCCCCTTCAACTTTGACATTCTGTCTCTCACTTTCCGTGTTGCTTGTCCTGCCCCCAGCTCTTCTGTTGCTTCTCCTATCGATCTCTCTCTTTTTTAAACAATTACCCCAACTCACTGCTAGCTCCTTTTCTTGCCCTTCTAAAATTTATTTTACTTATAAAAATGTTTTTTTTGCTCACCATGCAATCAGCAGGCACCTGTTAGACCTGACAGCCTTAGGGTGGCCACCTCTAACTTTTTGCCTGCCTCCCTCCACTTTCTAGATACTGTTTTTGCTGTTTTTAAGACTCTGCACACTTCACCACTGCTAACCAGTGCTAAAGTGCCTATGCTCTCTCCCTTTAAACATAACATTGGATCATACCCAAGTGGATTATTTAATTTACTTTTAGGTCCCTAGTAAAGTGCACTATGTGTGCCCAGAGCCTGTAGCTTAAATGATTAAATGCTACTAGTGTGCCTGCAGCACTGATTGTGCAACCCACTTAAGTAGCTCCTTCAACTTGTCTCAGGCCTGACATTGCAGAGGCCTGTGTGTGCATTGTCAATTTGACTTTTTATTTAAAACGTCTTGCCAAGCCTAAAACTCCCCTTTTTCTACATATAAGTTGTAAGGTATGCCCTAGGTAACCCATAGGGCAGGGTGCTGTGTAGGCAAAAGGCATGGCATGTACCTGTGTAGTTTACATGTCCTGGTAGTGTAAAATTCCTAAATTTGTTTTTACACTGCTGTGAGGCCTGCTCCCTTCATAGGCTAACATTGGTGCTACCCTCATTTACTGTTTGAGTGGTAGCTGCTGATCTGAAAGGAGTAGGATGGTCATATTTAGTATGGCCAGGATGGTGATACAAAATCCTACTGAATGGTGAAGTAGGATTTAACATTACTTTTTTAGAAATGCCACTTTCAAAAAGTGAGTATTTCTCTGCACTTAAATCCTTCTGTGCCTTACAATCCACGTCTGGCTGGGTTCAGTTGACAGCTCCCTTGTGCATTCACTCAGACACACCCCAAATACAGGATACTCAGCCTCACTTGCATACATCTGCATTTTGAATGGGTTTTCCTGGGCTGGAAGGGTAGAGTGCCTGACACTTGCATGTCAAAGGACAGTAGCCTGCCCTCACACAAAGGACTGTCACACTTCCTACTGGGACCATGGCAGGCAGGATTGAATTGAAAGGGGACCTTGTGCACTTCTATGCCACTCTTTGAAGTCTCCCCCACTTCAAAGGCACTTTTGGGTATTTAAACAGAGCCTCTGCCCCTACCAACTCAGACACTTCCTGGAGAAGAGAACCTGAACCAGAACCTGCAACATGCCCAGAAGAACTGCCTGGCTGCCCAAAGGACTCACCTGACTGCTTTCTATGAAGGACTGCTGCCTTGCTGTTGCCCTGCTGCCTTGCTGCTCTCTGGCTGTGCTGAGAAGTGCTCTCCAAGAGCTTGGATAGAGCTTGTTCCCTGTTCCCTGAAGTCTCAGGACCAAAAAGACTTCATCTTTACAAGAAGGACTACTTGTGCGGTGAAAATCGACAAACAGCCTGCCAGAAACGCCGCACATCCTGCATCCCAATGAAAAATTCACTGCACGCCGAACCGGAATGACGCAGCCCAACTGTGCAATGAGAAGATCGATGCAGTGCGAGTCTAGCAACCGTAAATTCGACACACGACCCATTGCTGTGCCGGAGCAACGCAGCCCGACTTCCAGAGAGGAATCGATGCAACATCTGCCGTGCAGTAGAAATGTCCACACAACGGCCACTGGATAGACACAGCCCCTGTGACTTCGTCCTGTCAGTGCCGCAAATCCACGCATCGTACCCGGGGTGTCTGACAACCCCGCAACCCAAAGAGGATCCACAACCGAGCACCAGAAATCGATACACAGCCGTCCCTGTGTAAAAACGAAACGACGCATTGCCGTGTGTGGCCAGAGAAATTGACGCACACCTCCTTGTTTTCCACGCATCTCCTCCTCTGTGGTTCTTTGAGGAGATTTTGAACACAAACCAGGTACTTTGTGCTTGAAAGATACATTTATTGCTTTTAAAAGACTAAAGACACTTTATATCACTTTTACAGTGATATCTCAACATATACTTATTGCATTTTAATCGTTTTGACCTGCATCTTATCAGATAAATATTATATATTTTTCTAAACATGTGCGGTGTATTTTCGTGGTGCTATACTGTGTTATTGCATGATTTATTGCACAAATACTGTACACGTTGCCTTCTAAGTTAAGCCTGACTGCTCAGTGACAAGCTACTAGAGAGTGGGTACAGGATAATTTGGATTGTGTGTGACTTACCCTGACTAGACTGAGGGTCCTTGCTTGGACATTGGGTATCCTGACTGTCAACCAAAGACCCCATTTCTGACAGCACCCATCTTGAAATGGGATTTTATTAATTTTTAGTTACCTACTGGTGAGTACACATATGAATGAATTTGCGGGCTGGCACCAAGAAATTGATTTTTTATTAGTTAACAAGTACATTCAAAGAGAGTAATTATGGATCGACGTGCATCCACCAGAACCATTTGTAAATGAGCATGTTCAGTTATTATGAAAGTATCCAAAAATGGCATGGAATGTGTTTGTTCAAACTGTAGTTGTAAGTTATATTTTTGTAGAGCTTACTACCTCTGGTGTGCCTTTGAAGAGCTCTGCGGTCATTAGCATGGTTCTCCAGAACTTAAGATTGAAGTTAAATAGTTAATAGTTTAAAATCAGGTGTGCATTTTTTCTTGTGGATTAGTTATACAGTTGGTGCTCATGAGTTCTCAATCCTTTAGTTGTGTTTTGAGAAGGGATATAGGCCCTCATTACAACTCTGGCGGTCAAAGACCACCAGGGCTGTTCTGGCGATTGCACCGCCAACAGGCTGGCGGTGCAATCTTGTGTATTTTGACTGGGACCGGCGGTTTTCCACCACGGTGGTTGTAATCCGCCAGGGCAGCGCTGCTTGCAGCGCTGCCCAGGGGATTACGAGTCCCCTTTCACCAGCCTTTCAATGGCGGTAGGAACCGCCATGGAAAGGCTGGTGGAAAGGGGAGTCTCAGGGCCCCCTGGCACAGCCCCACACAGCTTTTCACTGTCTGCACAGCAGACAGTGAAAAGCGCGACACCCCTCGCATGGCCGCAACACCGCCTGCTCCATTTGGAGCCGGCTCTCATGTTGCGGCCCAGCGGGGATGTCATAATGGGCACCGTGGGAGTGCGACTGCATTGGTGGCCGCACGGCGGTTACAACTTGTGGGGCGGCAGTTGCCGCCCGCCAGTGTTGTAATGAGGCCCATAATGACGGAAGTAGATTAGAAAATAAAAGTAGTAAGTTGCTCCTGGGAGTGGAGGACATGTGCGCATGATAAATGAACTGGATGAAAAGGAGGGGGGAATGTGAAAAAGATGTTTGGGAGTTGATAGTAGTTAGAAAGGTTTGCAAATGCATTCAATGACGATGATGATCCTCATGAACGGGCATGCACCAATGTGGCTACCTAATAAAAAATAATTGTTAAAGGCAGTAGTTTTCACTGCTGTGACATACTGGCTTTGCCAGTGCTTGCTGTACTATTTGTGTTATTTATGCATTAACTCTGAAAACCTGGTCACCGGCATTTCTGCATTCTTTATGCATGTCATGATCTTGACCACTATTAATACTGTGCTCTTAATTTTTTATGCAAGTATTGCTATGAGGGTCCGGGAAGCAAATAGGAATGTGGCATATACAGATGTTATTATGAAATGGAACCTAGCCTACCTATAGAACATATCCTGTCCCCCGAAGTTTGTTTTGAGATGCCACGTTCTTCATCCAGGCTTATAAAGTACTGATTGCACTTTCATTTTTTTTGTTTTTTTTTGACAGATGTACTTCGTTATTTAATCACATAGATAACTTAGCATAGTTGCACTCATTAACAAGCTAAATGTGTAAGGACATGAAAAAGCCCTTCAACAATACAGATAGAAATGTGACTGGATTACCAAATGGAAGCGGTGGGAAGAATCCTGCAGTGTTCAGCAGGTTTATGTCCTAGTCTGCACCCCTTAGGGGATTAATCATCTTTGCTCATAGAATATTTATGAAGTATGCGTTAGAAGGAGAGATGTGGCCAAGGAAAATGTGACAAGCCTGTTTTCCTTGCTTGCAACATTTTCTGACATCATTTTATCTTTAGATAAGATGATGCATTATACCAAAGGGATATATGAATGTTAAAATGCCAGTCGAGAAAATCATGGATTTCTTGAGTAGGTAGTGTGTTTTGTTGTACCAATTCTTCCTTTGAAGTAGAAATCATCGACTTCACCTATAATCTATGTAAGTTTTATTTCCATACACTCATTTTTTCTAGAGAAGCAGTCTCTGTTATTGTATGCCACATGTTTTATCTCCGTCCGCGAACTGTAGGTATCAGTACATCACAGACAGACTACATTTCTTCTGTCAGTCCTTAGAGTCTGCACAAATGAGACAAAAGGCTCAGTCGTCCTCATCCTTCTTGAGAATTGTAAAGTGCTGGGAGTTAGTGGACTGTTTCAGTTGCTCCTACTCATAAAAATGTTCTTGAGTTTTTATTGTTATTTACTGGTTTCATTGTATGGATTGCAATGCATGGTTTCAAAACACAATTATATCTGCTTTTCATGGGCGAAAATGTGGAAAATGCTTTATCACCGTTTTTGCTACTTTCTCAATAAAGAGGCAAATATAATTTGCTCCAATCCGTATTACATGCACATTTCGCATGATAGCTAAACTAGAGGGAATACATTTTGACACAGTTGCAGAAAATTATACAGTTTTTGAAAGTGGTTGAAAAAAACGAAAACTAATTTTGCACGATTCGCGCTGAATTCATAGTAGGAAAGGGGGCTGTTTCCTCTATTCTCAATGTTAATATTTAGATTTCAAATGTGGAAATAATATTGTATTGTATTTTATTATTATAGAACAAAGTACACATAAAGTACTTCCACAGGTAAGCATGCAACCTTGGCCTAGGTGCTCGAGTCGTTTAGTTGTCATATATGCTAGGGCGAACTGTACATTGTGCTCTGCTCAAGGGCAAAAACAGCACAATGTTTGTTTTTAAATCTTTGCACTTTCTGCTCAGCACATATTTATAACATCAACAGTGTCCAAAGGGGCACACTTCGGCATGTATCTGTGGGCCACTTCAAAGAGCGGTAAATGTGTGAACTCATTGCTGACTGTGTGCAAAGAGAGAGCATCACGGCTCTTTGTTCCTTTCAGGTTATTGTACAACTTCTGTAGATCCACGAATGGAGTAGTACAGTGCCAAATACATAATTATGGCATCTATTATCATTTTTGTATGGTGTCAGGCAAAAAATCCAGAAAAGTGTGATATTGTTTTTCAGGCTCAACTGCCAAATGAGGACATTTTTGGAAATTGCTTTGTCTAGGGTGAGCAAGTTACACCTCAGCTCAGAGAGTTCTAAAAATTACTGGTTGTGATAAAACAAGACTGATTGCAGAGGCCCCCTGACTTTTTACCCCCATTATTCACTTTTTGCTGGTGTTTTCCTGACTCTGATGGTGCCCTGGGTACTGATTACCAGTCCCAGGGTCTGTGCCCTGTATAAAATGAGTGTGTAAATTAGGCTAATTACAATTGGCAATATTAACCTACACTTCTGAGGTACCCAGTGTCATCCTAAAGGCAGGCCTGCCTTGCTGGCTGCTTTTAAAATAAAGTTACATGCAAATTCGACTTTGGAATTAAAAGTAGTTCCAAAGTCTTAAACTACCTTATTTTTATATATATCGCACTTAAGGTGTGCCTTATGTGCACATAGGGCACACCTTAGGTGTGACTTATATGTAAAAATAAGGTAGTCACCAGGGCTGGGTGCCATGTAACTATAAGCAGGGACCTTACTAAAATAGTTTTATAAGCTCTGGTGAAGTAAAACAGCCAAATTAGTTTTCCCTCATTGTAGTGAATGGCCTTTACTGACTAGAATGGGGAGATTATTTAAATTTATAAAGTCTCCTTAAGTGTCAGATACCTTTAGTTTGGTATCAAATTAATTGTTATAATAAATCCCACAACTTACAATTGTTGGATTTAATATAACTTGTTCAGGTAAAGAGTTTTAAACTTTACCTAAAAAAGTTGCCAACTCTAGCCCTTTAGTGTTTTGCTGCTTTGCTCTGATTGGCCAGCCTCTGGCAGCCTGGCCAGGCTGCCTTGATGAGGTGTGAAGTACCCTGGGCTGAGCAACACAAAGGAATGTGCCTGTGGGAGGAGATCTTCCCTCAGCACATGGGGAAGCAGGAAGGGGGAGGGCTGCCAAACTGGTCTTCAAAGGGTGGGAAGGACATTTGGAGTAGCCCAGCACCTCCCTCACATCCTGCAAACCCAGACAATTAGGTGCCCCCTTATTAGATTAGGAGAGGGCAGGAGGAGGGTGTGTTTAAGATTTTTAGCCACACCAGTGGGTGGGCTAAGCCAGATGAAACCTCCAAAAATCACTTTAAACCATGATGGATTTTTAAGGAATGTTGCTCCCTCAGATTGATTTTTGCCACACTTCCCAGGAAGTGGTCATCACAGAGGGAAGGACCATGCACCTGATTGAAGAACCAGGACCCCCTGTTTGTCACCCAGGAGCAAGGCTAAAACTGACAGACTTGCACCCACACCTCAGATTCCTACCAGATTCCAACAAGGAAGAACTATAGGAGGAGAAGGACTGCCCTGATGGACCCCTGACCTGCACCTGGACACTGCACTCTGGAGGACTGCACCAGCTGCACACTAGGGTTTTACCACAACAAGGACTTTGCCTGGCTGCAACTGGTTTAAGGAGGGACTCCCTGTTTGCTGTAGATGGAAAATTGCTAACCAGAGTCCCTGCACCAACTCCTAAAGAAACTGACCAGCTGACCACTGTCCAGTGACCATATTGGGCTTTGCACCAGATGTACTCTGGGAGTTGTTGTCCACACCCTCAAGGAACATCTCAGAGCTTCTGGAACCTTGGGGTGAGCTGTGGACCTCAAAAGAACCTTAAAAGAAGATCTGGAAGAAGATCCAGAATTTGGATAAGTTTAGAGAACTTTTGAAAATATGCTCCATAGAGGGAGTGACCCGACACAGCAAATCTAGTCGGCTTCCCTCAGCCGCGGCCCAGCCTGACTTGAAGGTTCGTCTCAGTGAAGAAAATCTCTGAAAAAGTGACGAAGTCTGAACGTAGGAAGTTGACCGAGACCTCCCAGGCAGTGTATCCGAAGAAGGCTCCAGGGACGTCGGATCAAGATTCAGGGTGTCTCCTGTTGAAGGATTTTCACCTCCCCAAAAAAATGTAAGCCCAAAGGTAAAAATCTCCACCGAGGACACCCGCAATGCGTATCCAAGGAAGAGTTCCAGGAGGTCGGATTGGACTAGCGACTTGGTCCCTCAGAAGAAAATCTTCAAGAAAACAACTAAGTCCGGAGATAAACTTTTGATGAGGCCTCCTGTGCGCTGTAGCTGAGCAGGGCTCCATTGTGGTCAGCCTCAAACTTTGACTTTGCCCCGGTCGAGGTGCGACCAGATGTCCAGATTGGCGCTATTCATTTCTAAGTGCTAAAAAAAATTAATTCTTTAAAAATTCATATCTCTGATTCCCTTTATCCAATTTTATTCATTTTGGTGTCATTTTAAAGCTAAAAATATTTCCTATTTTTATTAATTGTTTTTGGATTTTCAAACTGTTTCCGGTGTTTTATTAAATTACTTTTTTGTGATATTTGAATGCTTTACTCTTTGTCTCCTGAGTTAAATCTTGTCGCTCATTGCCAAGCTACCAAGGGTTGAGCTGTGTTTAATTCATTGATACCTAACTGGACCTAAGTGGAGGCTAGTGGCCTGTTGCTAAGTGTAGGTACTTACCTGCCCTTACCAATAATCCATTTTCCAACACTGGTGATGTAGAAACCATCATTAACATTCTAGTGCCCCTTTGAGAAAGAAATATTGCTAAAAAAGACCAGTTAGGCCCTCATTAGGAGAGTCTATTTAGATAGTGATTATTAAGTTTAAAATTCAATACCACATGGATAGAAACTCAACAGGTGCGATAATTATCACCTATTACAACTTTTGCCCTTTACAATGAGGCATAACATGGAATCCGTATATAATCCACAAAATTCCAAATATTCTTCCTTTCTTATGAGCTTTTTTCTCCTGATAAATTTCAGCAAGTTTGACCTGCCTGCATTTATTAAGGGGAATATTCGAGGGTAATTCCAACACTTGTAGGCACAGGGATGGGATTTTAGCCCTGCATTCCTTTTTATAGAGTTGTGAGACCATGTGCACTAGGATGGTTAAAGTTCTGGGTGGACTCAACAGGGAAATTACATAACTTACTGGGAGGTGTTAAGGTGGGTATTAACTGTTGTGACATAATCAGAGTAATGATCACATGCTGAAGAATAAAGACCTCTCTTAGAGAGCTCCTTGTGAGGCATGGTAATTTGTATGTTCCCGGGCTGGGGAGGATGCTACAAGCGGCAACAAGGATGTGATACATGCCCCGACAAAACAAGACTGCTCTCCGTGAGAGTTTGCTATGATACAGCAAACTGCTTGTGCATGCCACATGCACTTAAATTGATGAGAAGCAGCTCACCGTTGGCATGTGTGGAATCAAAGACCCTCTCCAGACCAAAAATGTCCCTTAAAAAAGTCGAAATCCCTATGGAGGAGAGCATTTGAAAAGGTCACCAGAATCAATTGGTGAGGCTGAAAGAAGAAATATTGTGCCATAACACAGAGCCATCATCCATGAAAACAAATGCTAAAGGCAGTGATAACCAGGTACAAAAGTGCAGACATACTTTCCAGCACAAGCAAGAGAAGTGCCACACAACTTCAAATCGTGTGTGATGACCAGGCCCAGTTGACAGGCTGACGCATGCACAGCAGTGAATGACATCCATTGCAGAGAAAGCTACAAGAGTATGAAATATTTTCAATGGCTGCTGAAGGGAGCACGAAGTAAGATGCAACAGAGTTTCTGAAACCACCACCGCCAATTGACACAGCCAAGAAGCAAAATATTGATGATAGTTTGACCGCATGGATGGAGATGTTTGATGACTTTTATAGATGCCCTAAATGAAGTAGATGATAAGAAAATCATTAAGTATTTAAAGAAACTTGCAGGTGATGGAGCAAAGGAAGTTCTTAAGAAACTCTTGCAGATTGATGCAATATTGTACTGTCAGATCAAGGAAACATTGAATACCAAGTTCAATCGGGTGCCAAATGCCTACTATGAAAGTTCCATTTTCAATCAAGCAAGACAGCAAGCTCACGAAACAATTGATACATTTGTTGAAAGAATTGATGTGCTCATCAAACACTGTTAGTTTTGTGATTTTATTTATGAAGAAGCCACACACCTCAGAATCATTGATGGCTGTCTTTCAGACTTTTTCAGGAGGTGCATGTTGAGGGAGTCACTCAGTTGAAAGAAACTATTAATGGCTGCAAGAGCTGATAAAGGAGCAAATCAACAAGGTGCTGATATGGAAGAAGGAACATAGAAAATGGAATCAGCGTTGGCCATGAAAAACATGCACCAGCACTAGGTAGATGTGTGTAAGTCGACGTCCCCAGGATGGTAAATGCCCAGCCATAGGACATGCATGCAAAAGTGTGCGGGAAAGAAAGCCAGTTCATAACTGTTTGCAAAGCAAAAGAGAAACCAAATACATCACAACAAGAAGAAAAAATGGATGCCAGAAGGTTCTAGAAGCATTTTCACCACACTACAAATCCAAAAAATATCAGTTACGACATGCAAAAACCAGACAAGTTTGAGCGTCATCAAGCTCATCCTACAAAGGCTCTTCACCATCATTATCAAGCACCAGTGAAGAACATGTGGGATGATGGTATTGACCAAGGGACGACAGGTGAATGTCCTTTTGCCTGCTTGCAAGGAAGAACAAAAGACAAAGGTAAACCATCAGATGAAGGAACAACCAAATGAGTTGCCCCACAACCTTTATCATAGTCAGTTGTGTGTTAATTAACATCATGCAGTTGAGAAATTCAATAGCCTGCCTTTTGTGCCCTGCCTCAACCTGTTAAATACAAAGGTGTACACATGGGCTGCTTCCAAAGCATTGCAGAGTCAGCGATAATTCAAGTGTCAATTCATGTTCTTCAAAGAACTTCATCAAGTGCTTCCTTACTCAGTTTTGCCCTGCTTCTAACATGGGACTGAACTCTCTCAATTACAACCTCTACACTCAATCTGAAATTGTGAGTTAGTATAGTTAGTATAGCTCTTAGACTGAAAAATCGTTCACCTTGTGAAGCTGAAAGTTGGTACAGACATTTGTCGATGTAATAGTAATCATATAGGAGCAAGACCCCAAGGTCATATAGGCCCCCCAAAATCCAAGATGACCAACAAAAAATCAGTTTAAATCTTCCAAGAAAATTCATGTGTACATGTCAGGGCATGTCATGTACATGCCCACAATGGATCTATACTGTGATGTCACAAATATGAATTCTAAATGGCCACCAAAATCATGTAAAACCTTTGCAATTCAAATCTTTTATAAATGTGGTGTAAATATTCATATTTATTGTCATGTATCAACATATGTATTATTTATTAATATGTACCTTTCTTTTGGTTTCAGCTTCAACATGTGTTCTGTAATGCTTGAAAATGAGTAGCTTGTTGAAACAACACCTTAATGCTACACCGACAACCAGTGGTCAAGCTGTCCAGCATGATGATGTTGCTGCAACAAATTGGTTAATCTGTGTTCTCTGTCAGGAAAGCACTTCATAAGACTTATTAGCCCATCAAGTGCTACACACAAACATTACGGGTGTGGATATTGTGTTTGAAATCATACCATTAAGAATTTTTAAGAATTGGATTGGGTACTTATGAATACTGAACCAGAATGGCTTAATGGTGAGTCTTGTATTGAGCAAACATTAAGGACTAACAATGCAGTGCGGCATAAATTTTGTTTTACATGTGAGGCAATCTAAAGCTGCAGCTGGTTCAGAAAATTAACCATAGTGATATGGATCTATATGGTAGCCCAGTTAAAACATTGTAGTGATATTCGTGTTTTGACCACTGACTCCATGACATGCCACTTTGCACTTGGCTTAGCTGACCACCGTAACATTAGCAGTCACAAGTTACAGACTCCCTTTTGTATTCAGCTTAGCTTTAGCTTCACCGCCATGTTAAAGGTGCAGGTATTTTTCCATACCTATGTGGAGGAGTAAGTCAGTCAGCAAGATAAGGATATACTAGAATGATGTTTATGGTGCAGCAGGAAACGGTTTAGTTTTGGGAGGGACATCTTGGGAACTTGGCCATTTCCAACATGTTTCTTTCAAAACTGACCTAAAGTAGCCATTATTTTTTAGCACTTCTCACGGAGAGGGAGGGGTTTTCTAGAAATCTCCTCCCTTGCTTGTTTAAGGTATATAGGAAACCCAGGTCGATGGTGGGAGAATCAGAGACCTCAATCAGGATTGAGACTTCGAATGCCTGATATATTTCCTGTGAGGGTAGATCTCTCTATTTAGTTGCAGTGAAACCGGGGTCAACAACTTGCTGGCATGAGAAGGATGAAGGAGCAACTGTGCCCCATGGTGATTAATTTTTACTAATTATTTGCTTTGCATTGTGTATAAATATACATGTCAATAGCTATTTGTATCTTTGCAAGTATTTATTTGGTGTCTATAGATTGAAGATGCTTTGTACATGTTCTCACTTTGTTGTTGCACATTTTAAAGGTGCACTTTCGGTTGTACTGACCTTCCTTCACGAGCCTCGCAATATGATTTAATAAATGTGTTTTCTAGATTATTATGCGCATTCTAGAGATTCTTTTTGACTCTTTTCAGTGTGTCTATTTCGGCTCGGTCAGCAATAAAGCAAACACTTTGGTGTAGGTCCACAAAGGGGAAGGTGTTATAAATTGAAAGTGTATGTTTAAAAGTGAAAATATGTTTGGCAACAAGACTAAAGCATCTGCTTCTAAAAACATGTGTGAACAGAGTGTTTCTCAAACTCCTGGATGGTGCTGGGCACCCTATGGTGTATTAGCCAATTAATTTTCACATTTGGCTGGTTTATCAGAGAGTTCGGACGAATGTTTGAATGAAGCAGAACCAGCAATTTTGCTGAAGAAAAGTACCAGTTGAAAAGAATGATCTGTCATTTTGTGGCAGACATGGGTGGATACTTTTGTCTGCCTGCAGAAAAATGCATGAAAAATGTCAACAGTCAGAACAAGTGAATGAACAGTTAGAAAAGCAGCTTGTTGACTCAAAAATACTGCAGCCATGTTGTCTTGTCAGAATAAATTATATCAAGATAAGGCAGGCACGTATCAAACGGTTGCTGAACGTGCTGCAATCAAAGTAGCTAAAATATATTGTAAAGGTAGAGGAAGGATAAATCAGAAAAAGGTTCATATAGTTATTGAAAATGCTGGTTTGGACTTGTGCCCAGATTCGTCTGGGGATACTAACATTTGGACAAGCAGTGATCTTTCAAACTCTAGTGATGAGCCCGCTGTGCAAACTACAGTACAAATGAAAATAGGGAGAACACCAAAAGAGAATATACTGTGTTGATTGTGCCTCTTCTAGAGTACATACTGGGACTTGACATTTTGAAAGGAATGACTTTGTATTTGGATGATGGTTGTTATCAATTTGTAACAAAAAGATACATTTTAGTGGCAGCCATGAGAGTGGGTCGTTTAAAAATTCCCCCACTGAAAGTGCCCCAGGCAACTAATGTAATTCATTTGAAACAGTACCATTTTCCAGGAGGGCATAATGAAATAAGTGAAACCACAAAAGACATGATTGAGGCTGGCGTGATAGCTCCAACTACAACTGAATGGAACAATCCCCTCTGGCCAGTTAAACAACCTGACGGGCGGTACAAAATGAAAATTGATTACCGCATTCTGAATAAACATGCACCCCCTTTGACAGCCGCAGTCCCAGGCACCATCACCTTGATTGAACGAATACAGAAACATACAGGGACATTGTATGCCACCATTGATATTGCCAATGCTTTCTTCTCTATACCCTTGGCAGCAGAATGTCCGGAACAATTCTCATTTTCACATGGTGGTAGATAGTTTTGCATGTTATTTTTGCCTATGGGGTACACACATAGTCCCACTATCTGTCACCGGCTGGTGGACGAGCACCTGGATTATGTATCTGTCATTCCAGGTGTGCAATTGACCCATTATATTGATGGTGTGATAATTCAGGGATAGAGAGAAGAACAGGTGCAGACTCAGTTGGAGAGGGTGGTGGAACTCTTGCAGACTAAGGAGTGGATGATTAACACAGATAAGATGCAAGGACCATCTCAAAATGTGAAGTTTCTAAGCACTCAGTGGAATCAGGGACACAGAGAGGTGTTACCGCAAGCGAAGCAAAAGATTCTCGAGTTTGCCACTGTAGGAAAGTACCATCTTGCCTGGCATGTTACCCCCATATTTCACTGTATATATGTTGTTTTAGTTGTATGTGTCACTGGGACCCTGCCAGCCAGGGCCCCAGTGCTCATAAGTGTGCCCTGTATGTGTTACCTGTGTTATGACTAACTGTCTCACTGAGGCTCTGCTATCCAGAATCTCAGTGGTTATGCTCTCTCATTTCTTTCCAAATTGTCACTAACAGCCTAGTGACCAATTTCACCAATTTACATTGGCATACTGGAACACCCTTTTAATTCCCTAGTATATGGTACTGAGGTACCCAGGTTATTGGGGTTCCAGGAGATCCCTATGGGCTGCAGCATTTCTTTTGCCACCCATAGGGAGCTCTGACAATTCTTACACAGGCCTGCCCTTGCAGCCTGAGTGAAATAACGTCCACGTTATTTCACAGCCATTTACCACTGCACTTAAGTAATTTATAAGTCACCTATATGTCTAACCTTTACCTGGTAAAGGTTGGGTGCTAAGTTACTTAGTGTGTGGGCACCCTGGCACTAGCCAAGGTGCTCCCACATTGTTCAGGGCAAATTCCCCGGACTTTGTGAGTGCGGGGACACCATTACACGCGTGCACTATACATATGTCACGACATATGTATAGCGTCACAATGGTAACTCCGAACATGGCCATGTAACATGTCTAAGATCATGGAATTGTCACCCCAATGCCATTCTGGCATTGGGGAGACAATTCCATGATCCCCGAGTCTCTAGCTCAGACCCAGGTATTGCCAAACTATCTTTCCCGGGGTTTCCCTGCAGCTGCTGCTGCCAACCCCTCAGACAGGTTTCTGCCCTCCTGGGGTCCAGCCAGGCTTGGCCCAGGAAAGCAGAACAAAGGACTTCCTCAGAGAGAGGGTGTTACACCCTCTCCCTTTGGAAAAAGGTGTTAGGGCTGGGGGGGAGTAGCCTCCCCCAGCCTCTGGAAATGCTTTCATGGGCACAGATGGTGCCCATTTCTGCATAAGCCAGTCTACACCGGTTCAGGGATCCCCCAGCCCTGCTTTGGCACGAAACTGGACAAAGGAAAGGGGAGTGACCACTCCCCTGACCTGCACCTCCCCTGGGAGGTGCCCAGAGCTCCTCCAGTGTGCTCCAGACCTCTGCCATCTTGGAAACAGAGGTGCTGCTGGCACACTGGACTGCTCTGAGTGGCCAGTGCCAGCAGGTGACGTCAGAGACTCCTTCTGATAGGCTCCTTCAGGTGTTGCTAGCCTATCCTCTCTCCTAGGTAGCCAAACCTCCTTTTCTGGCTATTTAGGGTCTCTGCTTTGGGGAATTCTTTAGATAAAGAATGCAAGAGCTCATCAGAGTTCCTCTGCATCTCTCTCTTCACCTTCTGCCAAGAAATCGACCGCTGACTGCTCTGGAAGCCTGCAAAACTGCAACAAAGTAGCAAAGACGACTACTGCGACCTTGTAACGCTGATCCGGCCGCCTTCTCGACTGTTTTCCTGGTGGGGCATGCTGTGGGGGTAGTCTGCCTCCTCTCTGCACTTGAAGTTCCGAAAAAATCTCCTGTGGGTCGACGGAATCTTCCCCCTGCAACCGCAGGCACCAAAGAACTGCATCACCGGTCCTCTGGGTCTCCTCTCAGCACGACGAGCGAGGTCTCTTGAACTCAGCAACTCTGTCCAAGTGACTCCCACAGTCCAGTGACTCTTCAGTTGAAGTTTAGTGGAGGTAAGTCCTTGCCTCCCCACGCTAGACTGCTTTGCTGGGAGCTGCGTGTTTTGCAGCTACTCCGGCTCCTGTGCACTCTTCCAGGATTTCCTTTGTGCACAGCCAAGCCTGGGTCCCCGGCACTCTAACCTGCAGTGCACGACCTCCTGAGTTGTCCTCCGGCGTCGTGGGACCCTCCTTTGTGACTTCGGGTGAGCTCTGGTTCACTCCACTTTGTAGTGCCTGTTCCGGCACTTCTGTGGGTGCTGCTTGCTTCTGAGTGGGCTCTTTGTCTTGCTGGACGCCCCCTCTGTCTCCTCACGCAATTGGCGACATCCTGGTCCCTCCTGGGCCACAGCAGCATCCACAAACCCTAACTGTGACCCTTGCAGCTAGCAAGGCTCGTTTGCAGTCTTTCTGCACGGAAATACCTCTGCACAACCCTTCACGACGTGGGACATCCATCCTCCAAAGGGGCAGTTTCTAGCCCTTGTCGTTCTTGCAGAATCCACAGCTTCTACCATCCGTTGGCAGCTTCTTTGCACCCACAGCTGGCATTTCCTGGGCATCTGCCCACTCCCGACTTGATTGTGACTCTTGGACTTTGTCCCCTTGTTCCACAGGTACCCTCGTCAGGAAATCCATCGTTGTTGCATTGCTGGTGTTGGTCTTCCTTGCAGACTTCCCCTATCATGACTTCTGTGCTCTTTGGGGAACTTAGGTGCACTTTGCACCCACTTTTCAGGGTCTTGGGGTGGGCTATTTTTCTAACCCTCACTGTTTTCTTACAGTCCCAGCGACCCTCTACAAGGTCACATAGGTTTGGGGTCCATTCGTCGTTCGCATTCCACTTCTAGAGTATATGGTTTGTGTTGCCCCTATCCCTATGTGCCCCCATTGCATTCTATTGTGACTATACATTGTTTGCACTGTTTTCTATTGCTATTACTGCATATTTTGGTATTGTGTACATATATCTTGTGTATATTTGCTATCCTCATACTGAGGGTACTCACTGAGATACTTTGGCATATTGTCATAAAAATAAAGTACCTTTATTTTTAGTATATCTGTGTATTGTGTTTTCTTATGATATTGTGCATAGGACACTAGTGGTACTGTAGGAGCTTCACTCGTCTCCTAGTTCAGCCTAAGCTGCTCTGCTAAGCTACCTTTTCTATCAGCCTAAGCTGCTAGACACCCCTCTACACTAATAAGGGATACCTGGGCCTGGTGCAAAGTGTAAGTACCCCTTGGTACCCACTGCAAGCAGTCCAGCCTCCTACAGCCACACCCCGCACTAAGCAGGAGACAAAGAGATTTAGTGGATTGTTTGGTTTTTGGAGACAGCTCATCCATCATTTGAGTCAGATTTTGGCCCCTCTGTACAAAGTGACAAGGGAGAAACATGAGTTTAAATGGTGTGAAGAGCAGCAGTGTGCTTTTGATTTGGCAAAGGAAGCAATTCAGCAGGCTTTAGATTTGTGGCCAGTGTAGGAGGGAGACATTAAAGTACATGTAACTGTTCAGGGACAATATGCAAATTGGAGTATGTGGCAAAAACAAGGAAGGACGAGGGTGCCCCTGGGGTTTTGGACTTGGAAACTACCTGACTCTGGGGAACACTATACTTCTTTTAAAAAACAGCTTTTGGCCTGTTATTGTGCTCAAGTAGATACTGAGGAAATAACACTAGGTCATAATATAATTCTGAGATCTGAAATACCAATCATGCAGTGGGTGATGAGTTCTCCTAAATCTCACCATATAGGACATGCACAAGAGGCTAGTATCATGTGCTGGAAATGGTATATGCAAGACAGGGCTGGAGTAGGACCGGCAGGCACTGCAGCCCTACATGAACAGGTGTCACAAGTCCCTGTACAGGATGACAAGAGGGTGCAGGAGGTACCACAGGTAAAAGAGTCACCAGTGAGCTGTGGTGAGCGATTTACATCCTTGTCTCCTGAGGATAGGAGGCATGTATGATTTACTGATGGTTCATCCAAATACGTGGGTACCAAAAGACATTAGAAAAGCAGTGTCATATAGTCCAGTTACCAAAAGGTTGTTGACCACTACACGAGAAGGGAAAAGTAGCCAATATGCAGACAGGTACGCTGTGTATCAGGCTATAAAGCAAGAGCTGCCTGGAACTTGTCATATTTACACTGATTCTTAGTCCACTGCCAATGTGTTAGCCACCTGGCTTCCTACATGGCATGCACATAACAGGTTTATCCACTGAAATGAGGTGTGGGGCAAAGAGTTGTGGCAAGAAATTTGGGAAATGCTAGAACAAAGTACAGTTACAGTTTACCATGTGGATGATCATTGTCCCATTGACTCATTAGAACGCTGGTTCAATTCCCTTGCAGACGCCAAAGCCAAAATCTCAGAGGCAGAAGTGGCAACACAGGATTCTGACTTGGTGGGGACGGCTAAATGGGCGTACTAAAAATATGGACACCTGGGAGCAAAAGCCACTTACAGGTGGGTAGAGATTAGAGGGATGCACATTCCCCTACATTTGATAAAACCTGTTATTTTGCAATGTCACATTTGTCAGCACACAACAGAGATCTGTCCTGCAAACAGTCAAAGGTCGATTGGGGAGAGGAAAGTTACCAGGACAGATATGGCAAAATTGATTACATTGGACCGCTACCGATTAGTTGCGGGTGTCAATGCGCCTGCACCTAGTGGACACTTGCTCTGGGTACTTGATTGCTGTCCATTGTAAACATGCCACTCAGCACAACACCATCAGAACTGTGGACTTGTTAATGTTATACTATGGAGTGCCACTCGAGGTCCAGAGTGACAAGGGATCAGACTTTAAGGGCAAATTGGTGCAGGACTACTGTTCTCAGCACAATATCGAGTGGATTCATCATATCCCTTATTATCCACCAGCCTCAGGACTATTTGAGAGAAAGAATGGTTTATTGAAGGCACAATTGCGATAATTATCTGATGGAACTTTGAAAAACTGGAGAGAGCATTTAAATTAAGCCCTCCAGATTCCGAAAAACAGACCGTTAACAAATGCTGAAACCCATTTAATGAGAATGTTAACTCCAGCTTTGCAAATACAACCACATGTGGCCACCAATACCATCACATACTAGGAAATAAAACCTGGAGTTTTGGCTCCTTACAGAGCCACACTGAATCTGCTGGTCTTGACTTGCATGCTTTTCAAGCTTACAGATTAAAACCACAAGACATGGGACTGTGTGAGACAGGTGTTGCAATAAAAATTCCCCTGGAGCATTTTGGATTGTTTGCTCCCAGTTCTGGGTTGGCCCTCAAAGGTATTCAGATTTTAGGGGGCGTGATTGATGCAGATTACCAAGGAGAAATCAAAGCTATTCTGTTGAATAGTGGAGAAGCTGATTTATTCATAAAGATCGGAGACACAATTGCGCAACTTGTCGTAATTCCAGTGTGTGGAGGATTGGTGAGGAAGGGGACTGCCCCAGCCTTTCTTAATGTATGTGGGGAGGGAGGTTTTGGTTTTACTGACAGAAACCCTGGTGCTAATAGAAACCCTGGTGCTAAGGTGTGGGTGGAGTCCCCAAATGGCCCTCCAGGACCTGCAGAAATGATAACAAAGGGCCCCAATAATGTCCTGCTGATCATGAAACCAGGAAAGGAAAAATGGGGAAATTTTCCAGCTGATAAATGTTATTTGCAAGAATGATCATCCTTGTTTCTTTTACAGATCATGCTACAGCTTGCCTTTGCCATGATTGTGCCATGTGGTCTCCTTTTGGGTGTGTGCCTGTGGGGTTGGGAAAGACCTAACACCCCAAACTTCAACCTGATTGATCGACCACTACTACATCTGAACAACAGTATTTGGATTAATTTGGCGCAGACCGTGCTCAATAGTTTTAACTTCTGCATGGGAACCATGAGAAGCACTGTGGATGTTTTTCCAATGTGTTTAATAGCCATACAAACACCAACAAGCATTTTGTTAGAAATTCTCAATGCCACTAACCAGGATAAAAATGTGCAAGAACATAATGTGAAAACCCACTTTAGTCCCTATGAGTATAGTGGGACTTTCAGGAAACAACCGATGAGAAGTGGGACAATCTCACTCAGATTATTACATACAACATTACTACCAGAGACGTATGATACTACATGTCCTGCAATTATTGTGATGTTGGAAATTTCATTCAATTGCGCTTAGAAAAGAAAACATCAACTTCACAGAACATACCGTGGGAACACAAAGTTTTGTGCTTTTACCGAACGGATCGACATTGTAAAAACATGTCAAGTCAGATGGCTTGTCATCATCTAGTGACTGCTGCCAGTCACATTAAGCATGCTACGTTGCCAGTTGGCTGGCTGTTCTCATGTGGGAAACTCACTTTTACCTACATTCCAGCTAACTTAACAGGAGGACCATGTACTTTTACACGCCTGGGACTCATGATGTTTCCATCTAACTCTATACATACTCGTTATCCTAGAGACACTAAGCAATTAAGTGAATATTGTGATTTAGATATTCAATTATTATCCCAATCAGAGTATATCAATAAATTAGCATGTCTAATGGTCAATACCATTAACCATACTTCTATTGCTTTATCTGAATTTGTATTTGATGTGCATGGTACTAGAAAAGCTGCATTACAAAACAGGGCTGCTATAGACTATCTGTTGTTGAAACATAACCATGGTGCCACAGGATTTGAAGGCATGTGTTGTTTTCACCTTTCAGACCACTCTAAATCTATCCAGGCCCACATTGATACACTACATACATTATTGAAAAGGGGTAAAACAGGATATGGATCAGGGATAGTGGGACTGGTTGTTTCAGTGGTTACCTGATTTTTGGGCAATTACGCAAAGTTTTGGGTTGGAATTGTTGTGGTATTAGGTCTTATTGTATCATCATGTAGCTGCGTACAATGTATTCCTAATTTTCTTGCAATGTTTAGACCAAAAAAAATGATTTTAAACCTATAGGTTATACGAGTCATTGGTCAAAGGGTGGGGTGTAGTGATATTTGTATCTTTGAATGTATATATTTGCTGTCTATAAATTCTCACTTTATTGTTGCACATTGTAAAGGTGCACTTTCAGCTGTACTGACCTTCCTTCATGAGCCTTGTGAAGTGATTTAATAAATGTCTTTCTAGACTAGAAGCACTTTCCAGAGATTGTTTTTGACTTTTTTCAGTGTGTCTATTTCAGCTCGGTGAGCAGTAAAGCAAAACAAACATGTCTGGTAATTCCAGTTCCACATAAAATTCCTGGATGAAAAGCACATTTTTTTTTCAATGAATTAGATACATCTGTAATGAATAAAGTGAAAACAGATGATGTGGATGCTAACATTTGTCAGAGTTAGTTCAGGAAACAGCCCTTATTGCAAAAGTGTCTATGCAAAATTGAATAAATGTTTAGTTGGGCTCTACAAAAGAGCACACCATGTATGAAAGAATAAAAACAAATCACCCAGTGAGACCTCAGTAGAAGGAATAGCTGTAGCTGAACCTTTATCTTACCTGAAAGATTCACAAGTGAGAGATGTTAAAACAATTTTCAAAATTGTGACTTAGTAAACCTTTCCACAAGCTAAGTAAAGCTGCTTGATACCACTACAGGTAAGGTTAACTAGACAAGATTAACATACAAATTCTCAGAAATACAAGAGGTTTGAAGGCATGTAATAAAGGAAGAAATGTCCTGTTTGCTTTCAGTGATGATAAAGGATCCACATTAGTATTTGCCTGTGACAAGTCAGATTGTGACTTCATAAATATTGCTAACGCAGCAAACATTGTTAGAAGGGACATGACGCAGAAATCTGAAAACTTCAAAGGAATGTTTGGGGATGATTGTAGAAACCATTCATTTCCAGAATCAATTCATGCCCTTGGTAAAATTATACTTGAAGGATTCAACATAAGAGACCAGTATTCCTTTGAAACAACCGCTACCAGTATAACGATTTCTATTTCCAAATTACTGATGTTTAATAATGTAAAGAATTAAAGAACAGGCGTTCTTCAGTTCCTAGACATAAAAGCAAAAAAACCTCCTCTGTCCATATACATTACTCAAACATATATTGTCTGCCTTAGGAAATAGCAATTGTGCACTGCTTGCGAGTGAACAAGTTGTGTGTCCACAAAATATTCACCATTAAATGTACTGATAACATAAATCACAACCCAAGTTCCATGACATCTAAGGACTCCTTCCATGGAACATCAAAAACTCTGACACAACACCCAGAATGAGAACTAGAAGGAATTCATCAAGTCAAAACAGTTTTTAAATCATTCAGTACTGCATACAAATATCAAACTAGCTTTAATGAACAATATAGATTATCACGGTCCATCAATAGACTACTGTCAACTACTGAATTGTTGCTGCTGTTCAAACAAAATGCTTAATCTAAATGCATGGTCTTGCATTTCATCAAAGTCATTAAAGAGTCTGTTCATTATTTCAGTCCAGGAAAACATCTATTATTTAAATGGACAAACCTCTCTTCACCCTAGCAAAACAAATTGAATGGGATATGGGGGGACTTCATTACGAAATGACTTTCTTTAAAGTACTTGGAGACTGTTTTCAAACAGTGGATATACCAGTATGTTGCTACAAGGTGAAATCACTGCCACAGGAAAAGCTGAAGTCTATATTGAAGGTTTCCCACTTAACCTGCACTTGTCATACTCATCAAACTACTTTTGCTCTGCTATACATATGACAGAAAGGGGCTTCTAAAAGTTATCACAGTCCCATGAAGAAATAAGGGAGTTTTCTAACTAGAGTATGTGGAAATCAAATGTTTTGGATCTACAGATATTCACTCTTTAATTTGTTTATTTATTAAGAGAAGGTAACTTTGATTTGTATGTACTAGTACTTGATCATATGGTTCAACGGATGTTCCCTACAAATCATAGTCATTATTCTCAATGGCTGTCTGTCCACATTTGTGACATGGCGACACTAGCAGAACACCACCCAAACATTCCCTCAGAGTTTTGTATAGAAAGGTTTTTTGTCAATACAAGTAACTAGCAAAAGGACTATTGAAAACATCCCACCCACACAAGACTTTCTTTTTCAACATGTTAAACGATCTGCATACCAAGGGGGCCAATCTTGGGGTGAGACCTTAGTTCCCAAGAAAAAATTGCAAAACTTAAATGGTTGGGCCTGGAAGCAGATTGATGGAGTAATAGTACTACCTTGGACCACCATTCCAGAGGCATCTAAGGTATGGAAGGAACGTATTTATTGTGGGTGCAAAATGTTGTGCTGAAATCACTACAAATGCCCAAAGGTGAGCCTCCCATGCACTGACCTTTGCTTTTATAGTAGAAACTGGTATCAAGATTAAGACAGTATACAAACTTTAATGATCATTGTTTCATATTATAGAAATGTTATCAGGGTATAATTCTCCATTGTTTATTTACAGTGAAAACATTATCCACATGTTCATTGTATGCGTTTTAAGGATACAATGATGCAAATTATGTTTACTTTCACTACAGTGTATGTTACTTATTCTGGAACATTTGACTCAAATCGGATATATTTTTATTCTTTTATTTTTGTCACCCATTTGAGGTTTTGATTAGATTGTATGATGTCATAGTCAAGAACCACTCGGGGTCTTGCTCTTATATGGTTATTATTACAAAGATAAAGGTCTGTACCAACTTTCAGCATTCTATCACGTTAATGATTTTTGTTAGAAAACGGGCTGAACAGCTCTACTAAGTAAGTTTCTGTAGTTGGTTCATGGCTGGGGAAGGCTCAAGACAATGAAAGTGCTACTTCACCTTAATGAGGACATTTGCCATGTTGCCCAGTGGCACTGCTGAGTCACTTTTCACTTGCAAGAAGCCGTTAAGACACAATTAGAAATGCTGTTGAAGCAGCATGACAATATTGATCGCTCCACTGGTCCTACGCTATCGGTTCCACCCATAGTGGTGGTGCCAAATATGAACAGTGGAGGTGCAGTGCTCATCTGTGTTGATATTCGCCAGGCCAATAAAGCAAGTGAGAGTGAAAGACATCCTGCTCCACACATAGATGACTGGATTATGCAACTGAATGGTGCCAAAGTCTTCTACTATCTTGACCTGAACAAGTTATACCACCAACTTGAATTAAAAGAGAACTGAAGGTACATTACTACTTTTTCAACTCATGTTGGTTTGTTCAGATACAAAAGGTTGAGCTTTAGAATGTTGCCAACAGCAGAAATATTTCAAGATGTTATACGTCGAATAAATCAACCTGTCATGCATGCTGTTAATTACAGTGATGGCATAATGGTATTTGGAAAAATGTAAAAGTAGCATGGCAAGGTTCTTACACAAGTGTGCCAGTTGTTGGCTGATGCATGCCTCACTTTGAATGCAGAAAAGTATGAGTTTCATAAAGACCGAGCTGAAATTCTTTGGGCACATATTCTCTGATGGAAGAATGAATCCCGACCCACATAAAGTGCAAGCACTGTCAGCTACTTGTCCCCCACAAGATGTCACCACGCTGCGATCCTTCTTAGGCATGGGGAGTTATTGCTCCAGGTATATTCTTTGCTCCAGTGAGTGCCCCATTGAGAGTCTTGGCAAAATGAAATGTCTCTTTCCAGTGATCTGCTGAATGTTATCAAAGCTTCAAAAGAATAAAACATGCAATTGTGAATGCAACTGAGATGGCCTACTTTGACCCCCAAGTTGCATACTGAGATCACAGTAGATGTGAGCCAGGTAGGGCTGGGGGCAATCCTTGTTCAACATAATGGTCATATGATTGATCAGAGATACATTGTGGCCTATGCCAGTCAAACCCCTGATGGAGAACATGCCTGTACTCAGCTGGAAAAGGAGAGTCTGACTGTAGTGTGGTCCTGCAAACATTTTCATATGTTTCTATACAGACAATATTTCACTATCATTGGAGACCATCTAGTGTGGCTCACTATTTTTTGGAAAACCAAAAAACAAGATGCCCCTCACAAGAGGTGGGAGTTGTGACTGCAAGAGTATGACTATGCAATTGTATACAAGCTGGGTATGTATCAGAACCCTGCTGAAAACTTTTCCCAAGTATCACTATATCATTGCAGTGTGACATTCAAAACAACTGAAGAGTACATTGACTTTTTTGTGAGGTCCAGCACACCAGCAGAGCTATCCAAAAAACAAATTATTGCTGTTACTAATGCCCATAAGAACATGCTTACCCTCAAAGAAATCATTTCAACTCAACCAATGAAGAGGATCACTTGATATTTTGCTGACAATGTTGATTTTCAAAAACAAAAAAATTTACAGAATAAACTGTCTATGACCAGGGAAGGCATTGTATGAAGAGGCTCGAGAATCATCATAACTGAAAACCTAAAACAGCAAGTTAGTGAAGTTGCCCATGAAGTACATCATGGCATTGTAACCACCAAAAGAGCCCTAATAGAACCAAGTGGTTACCGAGCCTAGATGAGCAAGCTGAGAGGGAACTTAAAGAGCACCATCATTTCAACTGGCTTCCCCCGAAGTGACACAGGATCCATTGACAATGCCTGACCTTCCTGGGAAAGAGTTGCAGTTGATTTATTTGAGTCCGTAGGAAATGGACATTATCATTATCAGTGATGAGTATTCACGTTTTTCTTTAGTAGAGGAGTCATAATCAACAACCATGACAATGTCATTGAGCATCTGAATTACATCTTTACAGCATGGGATATCCTTGTCATTCTCAAACTTGACAATGGTTCGTCATTCAATAGCAAAGAATTTAAGGAGCTTCTCATCAGACTAAATGTCAAGCATCAAAAGAGTACACCTCTGTGGCCCCAAACCAATTCATGGGAACTCTCAAAAGGGTAATTTAATAAGCATTGATGCAGGGGGTCGAGTTAAACCAGGCCCTGCGTCAAACACTCTGTGCTTATCATTCAAACCCTCACTCCATAATGGGTGACAGTCCTGCCACCTTGCTATTTGGGAGAGCTACAGGGACCAAACTGCTGATCATTGGATGCTGATAAGGTTTGTGTCACAGATACTTCTTGAAAGTGCAAAATGAAACATAATCTGATTGGCATCAACCTCAGGAAGCAGTCTTTGATTAGGGTGACTGGGTCTGGGCCAAGCAGAAACAAAATCAGAAAACAAATACTCTGCTGTTGATCCTGTGAAGTCCATCACACAGGACCATTCACATTTTAACCACCTACGTCATTGTTCCTCCGCTACTGAAATTATGAATGAGGCGATCCCACCTAACAGTCCAGATCAAGCATCAGAACCTGTGCCTTCGATGCACAACCAGAGTGAATCTCAATCACCTCATACCACTTGATCTGGCTGACTAGTGCAAGTGCCCTCATGACTTATTAAAGAAATGTAATGTGACTGTACTTTATACTTTTTATTTAACAAAGGGGAAGATGTAGTGCTGTGAGATTATGGGCGCTGGGCAGTTCTGGGTGGACTCAACAGGGGATTAATATAACTTGCTGGGAGGTGTTAAGGTGTGGTTATTAACGGCTATGACGTAATCAGAGTTCAGTGTGTGATCATATGCAGAGGGATAAAGATGTCTGTTACATAGCTCCATGTATGGCACAGTTGTTTGCATACTCCTGGGCTAGGGAGGACACTATAATGATTAGGACCTCTGTCCTCAGTTTCACCACTTTTAATGCAACTGTCCATCTTTCATTTCTATGCACTTTTGTTTTATTATGCCATTATTACAATGGCCCCTGGAATGTCACAGCAAGTCTTCAGTGGGTATTCCAACATGCAACCTCTGTGTTGTGTAAATCACTGCATAAAATTCCTCACATCCTCTGATGATCTGAAAAATGGTATCAACATGTGGTTCTACAATTTGGTGACTTTTTGTTATTGCGGTTCGAGTTCTTCTTTGCATGAACCCCCACTTTATTCTACCTTTTAATGCTAATATTACAATTTTCCTTTGACAGTGTGCCCTATATTTACACGTGGTTGAGTACCTGCAAGTTCTGCCATGCAAGTGTTTATAGCCTCAGTGTTGCTAACATTTTCAACTGTAACATACCCTTTTCACAGTGTATGCACTGTTTCTTGTGCATACGCTATCAGTCAGTGATGCACAGACTTTGAGCAGTAGCCTAGCTTTAATTTCAACAATTTGTTCCCTGCTAGCAGCAGCCACATCTTAAACAACATTTGATGAGAGAAAATGGTGATTATACGGTTTTAGATGTTACATTCGTTGTTAAGTCAAATTTTTTCACATTTTCATTCTTACAATGTATGGAAGTACACTGTGGCCTTATTTAGGTATTCTTGTGTGACCACCATAGTCAAATTCTAAACCAGTCCCTAAGTGGTTTCTGGATCCCCCAGTTACCTTGGCACTATTTATGGCACTATTTATTTGTTTTCAGCAATGTTTTGTTTTCAGCCATTCTTTCTCTTTTATGCATCATTGCATTTCCGGTTCATGGCAGCTATTGCACTGTGTTCAACTAGGATACGCTAAACTCATGTTCCCCGAACAGCTGCACTGCAGGTGAAATGCCCAACTTTCCCACTTTATTTCATTAATTATAGCTTTGTGTTGTAAAATATGTTTTTGGGATTCTGATGTTCAAATGTATTAAACTTCTTGTAGCTGTTTATATGGGCATTACTGTTTGAATATTGCAACCCAACAGAAAAACACGTTTCCCAGCCCAAACAGATGATTTCCTCTTTGTTCAGGAATACAAGCAAATCACAGATGTTTTGGCTTTACTGGGCCTCATTAGATAGGTGCAGATTTTGTGAGGTAAATAAAAGTTTGACTACAGTTGGCCGTGGTCTGTGGGGCACATATTGTAATACAATTATGGACTCAGTAAAATATCAGAATAATGCACCCTCGCTTAGGTGGAAATATTCAATTCATCACCTTTTCTTTTTTCTGACATTGTTGTTCAAAATATAAGAAATTTCAAGAAAGAATGACAGCGGTTTTGTATCATAATTAAACAGGGAGCTCTACTTCCAGTAACTGTGCCCATCTCTCCTTGTATTAAGTTGTTTTCCCAGACATGTCAACTGCTATATGCTATCTATAATAAAACACCTCACTTTGGGCTAGGAAATCAAAAACAGCCCAGGAACAAAAATGTCCAGACAAACCTGTTCTCTTCATCTCCTTGCACAGTCTCTCTTTCCATCAATTTTCTCTTTCTACTTTTCTCCTCTCTCTCTCTTCCCCCTCTCTGATTGCTTTCTCTGTAGTTTTTTGCTTCCTCGTCCCAGTTCTCCCTCTTTCCGATTGTCTCCCTGTGCCTGCTGCATTTAACCAAGGGGAGCTGGAGGCACCAGGAACATCCCCGATTTTCAAAACCTGCCTTTTAATGCTACACCCACCTGGGATAAGCCTGGTTGAACAGTAGGAGGGAGGCTCCATGATAACTGTAGTAAAAGAGGAAGGAGTCTCAACCATACTAAAAGTCTTGAGGCAGAAGTGCAATACAGGTGATCCTGGGCTTTTGTACGCATAATGTGTGTGAAGTCAGGTCAGACATATTCATGCTACACTGTGGCTCCACATTCTCTGTAAAGCTCCCCTGTCTCCCTCTGACATTTCATGGAAGAGGTAAGCCATTAGATTTGCTGACTCACACACATTCTCTGACATTTTTTGCAGTGTTGCACTTTGTGGTAGTGTCAGTAGACTGTCCTGACCTCAACCGAAATGGTGACAAAATAGGAAATAGTGGTTTCAGAAAAAGAGTGATAGAAAAGGTTTATGTATTCTACCTATGTAGCATTTGAATACAATACCCTAGGTGTAGTAAACATGTGCACTATTGGTACTACAGAGCTCTGAAAAGAGAGGTAGTGGGGCAAAAGATAGAGCCCAACTCTACCCTAGCTCATGGATGATCACTCAAATGGTTGGATAAAAAAATTAAATACAGTATGATGATCACCACAATGAGCTTAATTCAACTAGTTTCTGCTGCACAAATATCCATTAGTGTGTCAATGCCATTGAAAGAAAGTAGCCTCTGTCCATCTCCGAAGTAATACATGAGAATCACAAGCTGAGTTCCAAACAGTAAGCAATGTCCTGCTTGATCAACGTCTTCCATTGGAAGTAAGGATATTCATGAATTGTGCAGAGCAAATGAGTAAATGTTGACTGCATGAACAATGCCATAATATATAGGCTAGATCTAAGCACAGCTCAGTGCCAAATAATCTTTAGGAATGCAATCAAGAGACAAGCACGTTAATGGTATACTTGTGAGCATTTTTGGAAATTTATATTTGATAGTTGTATTTCTGAGAGAAACAGAACAGCCTATGAATGACTGTAAAATGCTTGATGACAGACAGTCTCTTGGAATCATGGACTGCGTAGATGTGGCAGAATCTGGCTGATTACAAGCTCTGATCCCATGAATCTGACTACCACTGCAATTACTTAGGTAGCATAGTGTGCATGGCAGAGGTCATGGTGAACCCCGTAAATGACCAACTGGACAGATCAACAAACAAAAGCAATGTCAGAAGTCTTTACAAAACAACACTTGCATTTCCCAAACGTCTTAGAAGTACCTTAAACGCAGACAGGGGATTGGTTCTTCCATTAGTGCCAGAAAATCATACAGTGCTTATATTGTCATTTTTAATATGTCAAGGATGGACTACTTTGTATGTTTTAAGAAAGGCCACATAAAGGCTTTCTGTCTTGGAAAGACCTTAACTCAATGGTAGCAGATTTCCAACATGCTTTTCGATATCCATAAGGGGTATACCAGTGTGCTTTAAAACAAGAATGGCATAATTGGATGCCTGGGAGTCATGTCCCAAGGTTCAATCAAAGGTGCTACCAGCCACCCACCAATATGTCTACAAGGTCTAAGTGGAGAATAAAAAAATAGGATCCTGGAGCCAACATCACCATGGCTGATACAATTTGAGGGTGTGAAAAGCATGTAAAAGTGGATAGAGGATCTGCAAGCCCAGCAATGGTGTTTGTTTTAAACTACCCCAATACAAATGAGCATTTTCTAGTCAGGCATCAGATTGAGATAGTCCTGGTGGCTGTGCAAAAAAGATCTCAGTATGGGCTGCTTGCTCAAAATTGACATGATTGAGGTGGCATTGGTGATCATGCTTCTGCCTTACTCTCAATCTGCACTCCTGAGGTATTCTAATTCTTAGAATCTTGCTTCAAGATCTCATCAACAGCTTCTTCTCATGAGTGTAAGTATTTTGTTCCATGTTATAACTTTGACTGTTATAATAACTTTTTTTGTGATGATGAGAGGAGTATGTTAGGGGAAAATATCAGGGAGGGCAAGCTTTGGATAATGCAGGTGAAAGGTGTTTGGTGCACAAGGTTGTGACACATAGGCCCTCATTATGACTGGTGGTAAGTCCCGCTTACAGCCATGCCAACTGCCGCCAACATACCACAGCGGTATACTGCTACCCATATTATGACCCGCACATAGCAATTCGTCACTATGCAGACACAAACTCAAGTCCGCCAGCCCAAAGGTCAGTGATAAAATGGCAGTGCCAAAACCCACACCATTAAGCCAACAGAACTACGCCCACAGCATTATGACCCACGAATCACCACAGCGGGCATTCAACCGCGGTAAACCATTGGCGGTACATACTGCCGCACTCAAAATACACAGACACATACAAAACAACACCACATTGGACAATTCAAACTACACACACCTACACTCATACACACACCACACCCACACACCCACAGCACTATAAAACACACACCCACATTACCCAGAGCCACAGAACACCATCACCCATACACCATCCAGGCACCTCAGAGCACACACCCCAACACATCACCCCACACACCCTCACACAAACCATTCACACTACACCCATAGCACCACAAAGACACCCCAGGTTCTCAGAGGAGGAGCTAATGGTCATGGTGGAGGAAATCGTCAGGTTAGAGCCACAGCTATTTGGATCACAGGTGCAGCAGACATCCATTGCAAGGAAGATGGATCTATGGCAGAGAATCTTGGACAGGGTCAATGCCGTGGGACAGCACCCCAGAACAATGGATGACAACAGGAAGAGGTGGAAGGACCTACGGGGGAAGGTGCGTTCTGTGGTTGCAAGACACCAGATAGCTGTACAGAGGACTGGTGGTGGACTCCCCACCTCCTCCCCCACAACTAACAACATGGGAGGAGCAAGTCTTGGCAATACTGCATCCTGATGGCCTGGCAGGAGTAGCAGGAGGACTGGACTCTGGTAAGCCAAATCTCTATTACTATCACCCCCTACTTGCATGCCATCACATAACCCCACCACTACCCTCACCCCCATCACCCCACCACCTCACATACACCCCACCATCACAACCCACCCATCGTAGTACCCAGCACTGCATGCACCACCAATGCATGGACATCACTCACAGCCCTGCATGGACCCCATCACTACAGCATGCACTCTAGAGAGAGACACCTAGCCCACAAAATAGCTACTCACACAAGGCAAAGCTGACAGGGCACTCATAACCATACAGGGCAACACACCCATGCATAAGATGTCACATGCAGAAACATTAATACTGCATTTACATTCCCACAGGTCCCACACCCAATGTCACTGGAGAGGAGGTGCCAGCAACAACCAGACCCCCCCCCCCCAGAAGAGGTCCACAGTGATGACAGCAGCTCTGGTTGCCTGGATCTGGATGACTAACCTGGGCCATCAGGGACCTCCAGACAGTCAGTTACCCAGCCACAGTCCCATACCACCACAGAGCCTCCCCCCTCAGGAAACACCACCACAGCACCCCCCCAGCGGGCCATACCTCTGTCCCCGGGACACGTCAATCAGCAGTTTGTCTACCATTACAGGGACCCCAGGCCACACCACAAACACAGGATGATCAGGGACCTGGATTCAGTGGCAATGGGCACAAGGTTCAGGGGACAGAAGCACAGGACAACAGGGAAGCTTGGAGGACTGCTATGAGACAGCGGGATGACAGGCCCAGGGAATCGACTCTCCAGGAGACACTTACCAACACCCTGGGAGCATACCACCATTCACAGGAGACAATGGGCCAGATACCGGCCAAGTTGCAGGAGACCCAGCGGCTTCAGGAGGGACAATAGCTGGGGATCAGGGAGGACCTGAGGGACATCCACACCACACTGGTCACCATTGCAGGGGTACTGGCAGACATGGTCAACACCATGAAGGAGGCAGTGGCACACCAATGGGCCCCTGACACTAGCCACGCCGATGAACAGCCATCCACCTCCGCTGATGCTAGTGGACAGGAGGCCCCTCCACAGCAACAACAGGTCACCAGCACCCCTCCCCCTGCAGAAGGAGAACCAACCCGCAAACAGTCCCTGCGATCCAGCCAGAAGCCAGAGAACATTGCCAAGACGCCCGCCAGGGAATAAGACTTTCCTGATTGTCACCCTTGTGTCCCACTCGGTCACCCTGTCCACCTTGAACTGCCATTGCTCCACTTCCTATGCCCCCTTGGACAATGCGTCTGTGATACAAAGAGAATGGACTCTATCCTGGACTCTCCTCCGTCAGAACCCAAACCCACTGCACATCCCTATTAACTTTTCAAGAGTTAAATATACACCCTTTGAAAAAATACAAGTATGTAGTATGTCAAATGATTTAAGGATGTATTCCTTTAACAATCTGTAGACATTGCAATTAGACTGTACAGTAATGTATACATAGGTATGACCTGTATTGTGCTGCAGTCAATACACCAGGAGCCAGAGTAGGGCACAGATATCTGTGAATAGACATGTCAAAGGGTACAGTAAGTGGCTATAGTAGTGGAAATAGCAGCCTTCCAGTGTAAATTTACAACACAAAACTGCAATGGAAGGTGAAGTAACAGTGTCTTACCTGTGCGTCACTGGAAGTACTGTCGAATGATAGATGTTCTGTTGTCCACATCCTCATCCTCTGCCTCCTCATCGTCACTTTCCACAGGCTCCACTGCTGCCACACGCCCATCTCCAGCCTCATCCTCCTGCAGAAAAGGCACCTGGTGTCTCAAGGCAAGGTTGTGCAACATGCCACGATGATCTGGCACACCTTCTTGGGATAGTAGCGCAGGGAACCACCTGTTAGATGGAGGCACCAGAACCTGACCTTCAGGAGTCCAAAGGTTTGCTCTATAATTCTTCTTGTTCGCTCATGTGGCTCATTGTAATGTTCCTCTGCCCTTGTCCTGGGATTCCTCACTGGGGTCAGTAGCCATGAGAGGTTGGGGTAACCAGAGTCACCTGCAAATATCGAGGGATACCTGTTAGCCAGACACTCACCCTTAGGGCCAACCCCACACCCATATACCAACATACACTGGCTGAGGACCATGGGCTCACCTATTAGCCACCCAGGTGCCTCTAGAGGTGAGCCATCACATATGGGATGCTGCTATTCCTCAAGATAAAGGCATCATGCACAGGTCCAGGATACCTAGCATTCACATGGGAGATGTACTGGTCCACCAGGCACACTGTCTGAACATTCATCGAGTGAAAGCTCTTTCGATTTCTGAACACCTGTTCATTTCTCCAGGGGGGGGGGGCAAAGGCAATATGTGTACCATCAATTGCCCCAACAATGTTGAGGATATGTCCCATTGCATAGAAGTCAGCTTTCACTGAGGCCAAATCCTCCACCTGGGGGAATATGATGTAGTTGCACGTGTTTCATCAGGGCAGACAACACTCTGGTCAGCACGTTTGATAACATTGGCTGTGACATTCCTGCTGCTAAGGCCACTGTCACTTGGAAGGAGCCACTTGCCAAGAAATGGAGCACAGATAGGACTTGCACAAGACGGGGGATCCCAGTGGGCTGACGGGTAGCTGAGATCAGGTCTGGCTCCAATTGGGCACACAGCTCTTGGATTGTGGCCCCATCAAGTCTGTAGGTGAGGATAATGTGCCTGTCCTCTATTGTTGCCAAGTCCACCAGGGGCTTGTATACGGGGGATGTCTCCATCGCCTAATCTAGGTGGCAAAATGATGAGCATCTGGTCAGTTTTCAACATTTCCTCAATGTACAATGCATTGCATGTTGTGACAGAAACAGTATGTTGATGTTGAGTCCCAAAATGTGCTTATGTCTGCTGTGATGCAGTTAGGTGCCATGGCCTGCCCCCCCCCTGAAATGGCGGATGCCTGTCATGTGTGGATAGACAGGTGGAAATGAGGTAATGCCGCTGACGTTTTGCGCCGTTGCGGGAGGCGGTCGAGTACCGCTGTCCAACTCCTCATTGGTTATCATTGGGCCCTATGGGTTACAGTAACCAATGGTGATGTACGCCGGCGGTGACAGAACGCACTTCAGCGGACGTGACCGCCATTTTCTGTCTGTTCACTCACTTGCTACCTGACCTTCAACAGGAGAGGACCTACACTGCAAGTGCTGCTGTGACCTGTGTCTGGAAGCGGCCATGGCTCGAGTCACTGGGGAAAGGTCCCCTGCCTTTACCGCTGCAGAGTTGGAGAGACTGGTGGATGGGGTTCTACCCCAGTACCGATTGCTTTATGGGCCTCCAGACCAACAGGTGAGTACACTGTTTGTACGTTGCATGGGGCATGAATGCATGGAGTGCTGTTTGTGCAGTCCTCATGTAAGGGGGGTGGTTCAGGGGTCCTGGGCAACGTGCTGCATGTATGGTGGGCAATGTATGTGCGTAAGGGGATGGGAGGGATATGGTGGGCCATGAGTGTAATAGGCCAGACAGTATGACTGATACCATTTTCTATTTTTATTTTTCTGCAGGTCAGCGCCCATCAGAAATATGGTATCTGGCGTGCCATCGGCAAGGACTTACAGGCCCTGGGGGGTCTACGGCAGACGGAGCACCCACTCTCGCAAACAGTGGGAAGACCTGAGACGATGAGCAAGGAAGACTGTGGAGGCCCAGCTGGGGATGGCCTCCCAATGAGGAAGGGGTGCCCATCGAACCCAGACCCCCCTGATGTTCCGCATACTGGAGGTGTCCTATCCGGAGCTGGATGGGCGCTTGAGGCCATCACAGCACCCAAAAGGGGGTGAGTGCAGTTCCTAATATACTACTTGCGCATGGAGAGGTGGTCTCTGGGTGGGGGATGTGCACCTCTGGGTGCCCCTAGGCCAGGCTGGACATTGCAGAGTATGTTCCATGTTGGGCAGGGGCTGAGGCACTCCACCCCCAAACATGCTAGTGGGCATCCACTACTGGGCATGGCTCTGTGGGTCTCATGTATGTTGCTACTGCGGTTAGGTATTACTGTCCATGGCCTGGTGACTAGCATTGTAACTGGTAGTGCATCATCTAGTGCGTAGGGATGTCCACTGTCTGTTGTGCAAACCAACAGTGTTGTTGTTGCTGGCATTGACCAAGTGTATCCTGTGTCTCTTCCCCCCCTTTTTGTTTTGTCACCCTGTCCTTCTGTGCCTTAGCATCATCTAGTGGAGGAGCAAAGGCACCAGTGATGGAGGGAGCTGCATCCCACAGGTCCCATGAGGCCGAATCCACTGACGGTGAGGGCACCAGTGGGACTGAGGTCGAGGGGAGCACCATGACGGAGACTGGAGGGGACAGTTCTGAAAGTGATACCTCCTCCGATGGAAGCTCCCTGGTGGTGGCGGACAGCTCTGTGCCCACCCCAACTACAGGTACAGCCGCCACCCCTGTACCAGCACCGCCCTCCCAGCAGCCTCTCAGCGAGTTTCCCGTGCCCGCTCACCCAGGAGGGTGGGCATCTCCTTCACCCCAGGCACCTCAGGCCCTGTCCTAGTTAGCCCTGCTGCCTTGAGTGAGGAGGCTATTGACCTCCTGCAATCCATCTCTGTTGGGCAGCCAACCATTGTGAATGCCATCCAGGGGCTGGCAGGGCATTTGTAACATACAAATGCATTCCAGAAGGGCATTCACTCTGGCGTGGTGGCCCAACATAGATCATTCCTGGCTCTGGCCTCCTCCCTGATGGCAGCCATTGTCCCTGTCTCTAGCCTCCCCCTCCAACTTCCTCTACCCAGTACCATTCCCCTGAACCCCAACCTATCCCAAGCACACTTTCAGACCAGCATGCACTCAGAATAACATACAGGAGTGGCTCAGGCAAACACAAGCACACACATCATCCCACAGGCATTCACACAAACACCATCCAGATGGAGACATACCAACATCCACTGCCTCCACTGTGTCCCCTCCTCCTCGTGATCCACCTCCCTCCCAGTAGCGTCTACACTGACACCTGCATGCGCTACATCTTCATCCACTACCACCATCACGCCTATCAGTACACGCTCCTCACTGGCAGTCACCACCCCCACATCCATGCACACGTCCCCAGTGTCCTCTCACACTGTGCCTGTGCCCCCTCCTCCCAAAGTACCCAAACGCAAGCACTCAAACACCCATCAGCCATCCACCTCACAACAGCATCCAGCCCATGCACCTGCACCCAAACACAGCAGACAGACACCTCCTACAACCACTCCCTCTTCCTCCACTCCCAACCTTTCACCCTCTTCCTGCCCCAGTGTCCCTAAGAAGATTTTCCTCTCCACCCTTGACCTCTTCCCTACCACTCCTCCCCATCCTTCATTTCTGGCCAGGGTGGGAAGAACCTAGTCCAGCACCTCAGTCGCCCAGTTCATGGCCACTGTAGTTTCGGCAGCTACTGCAGGTGTGAGAGGCTCCAAGGAGACACCCATCAGCACTGGCAGTGTGCCTGCACCAGCTGCCAAGGGGAAGGGCAAGGAGGCACCACCAGCTGTGAAGGGCAAGGGCAAGGAGGCACCACCAGGTGCCAAGGGCAAGGAGGCACCACCAGCTGCCAAGGGAAGGAGGCACCACAAGCTGCCAAGGGCAAGGAGGCACCACCAGCTGCCAAGGCCAAGGGCAAGGAGGCACTACCAGCTGCCAAGGACAAGGGCAAGGAGGCACCACCAGCTGCCAAGGGCAAAGGCAAAGTGCCTGCCTCTGTAGGCAGGAGGGACAGAAGGCCTGGTGCTGTGACAAGATCTGAGCCCCACCACTAACCATGGCACTTCAGCCGTCCAAGGCTGCAGGGTAAGGGCTGGAGCCTCCCCCCACCACTGGCAGCACAACCACCAGCCCCGCCACCTGCACCGCCACCAGCACCACTGGCAGCAGCAGCAGCCCCAGTTGGCAGCCGTCCGAGGCTGCAGGGGAAGGGCTGGAGTGCCCCCAACACTGACAGCACCAGCACTGGCACTGCCACCACTGTGCAGCCGTCGCTGCCGGAGGATGGGCTGTAGTCCTCCCTCCATGGAGTGTTATGCATCCTGCCCACTGCATATCTTGTTGCTGTGACACACAGGTGAGAGACTGTGACCTTGCTGTCCCCAAGTGCTGCATCACAGGGCACAAATCCCCCTCCAGAACCAGTGGAAGAAGGCATCCACTCACCCCCTCCTTGCCAGGGTGAAGCACACTGGGCACAAGGCCCCCTCCAGAACCAGTGGAAGAAGGCATCCACTCACCCCCTGCTTGCCAAGATGAAGCACACTGGGCACAAGGCCTCCTCCAGAACCAGTGGAAGAAGGCATCCACTCACCCCCTCCTTGCCAGGATAAAGCACACTGGGCACAAGGACCCCTCCAGAACCAGTGGAAGAAGGCATCCACTCACTCACCCTCTCACCCTCTCCCTGGGCACAAGGCCCCCTCCAGAACCAGTGGAAGAAGGCATCTACTAGAGACTGTGGCCTTGCACTCCCCAGGACCAAGCAGTGGGCAAACCACCCACTTGAGAGACTGTGGCCTTGCACTCTCCAGGACCAAGCAGTGAGCACACCACCCACTTGAGAGACTGTGGATTTGCACTCCCCAGGACATCGCAGAGAGCATGTAGGCCCCTCCATGACCAATGGTGTTGTACCAACTTCCGGCTGAGGTGCCCCCCATTCCCCTTCCCCTGAGGTGCCTGTGTATTTTTGACCTGATGCCCCAGCAGTGATCTCTCCATGTTGTCTTTCTCTGGCAGGGCCTCCCTTCTTGTGGATGCAGCAGATGTCAATGGTCCCAATATAGTTGGACCAAAGGAAGGCGTAGATGGTGTTGGAAAAGCCCTCTGCAGGTGGGTGAGAAGGTCATGCAGCACCCCAGTTAGGGTCCCCATGTTGGAGTTATGGGCCTCCATCTGGTGGAGTTTGTCCCTCTGCAGCTGCTTTATCTCGCGGATTTCAATGACTGCCTGGTCCAACGTGCCTTGGGACTCATGATAGGCTCCCAAGACTTGGGCAGTGGTGTTCTGGATGTGAGTGGCCCCTGTGGCCTCATTCTGCTGGCCCACAGTTACCCTCCCATGACCCCTCCCATTAAGAGCCTGTACCCTTGGCCCAGGGTGCCTACTCCACTGCTTCCTTGCTCCTCTGTAACTGGGGTGGTAATTGTCACATCAGGATCCAGCACAGTGGGGCACACAGTGGTCATAACTGTCATAGGTACACAGGTTGTTGTGGATGATGTTGGCTGAGGTGTGGTAGCTGGGGTGGGAGGTATTGTTGTGGGCCTGTTGCTGTCTGCCCAGACTCATAAGATGGACCAGCAACATCATCCTCATCCAGATCATCAGGAGTGTTGTCATCCCCGAAGTGTTGGTCCTTGGGTGGAGTAGGTGTCTCTTCTATGTCCAAGCTCTGGGCATGAGCTCTGCCAGATAGTCACAAAAAAGGAGCATGGGGTGAAGCTCAGGGAATTTATGCAGTCCAGTGCTCTGTCTCCCAGAGTATTACTAATCTATAAACCAAGGTGCACTGTTCTAATATCTAAAGCTCCACACAAACCATTAGGGTGGGAGTCCGGGCACCCCACAAGCACCAGCTTTTTAGGAAAAATAACCCTCACCCACCATTAGATGACATGCTTAATCATCGGTCCATGCTGTCCTTCAAGAGGGCTCTTTGTCGGAGATCTTTTAGAAGTATTTGCCGGTGATGGATGGGTGTATGAGGAATTGGAAGTGTGATAAAACTGACTGTAGGTGTCAAAAAGACACTTTCTACTACAACCTGACACCAATGTAAAGATTAAAAACAGGAGAAGGAGAAACCAACAGATTATAATGATCTGGTTCCCTAAAAAAGTGTTCACACTGTTCAAACTATCCACCTGACGACAGACATGGGGACCAGTTGTCAAGGAACTGATTACATGTGAATCACTGCACACTGATCTCTTTTGTTGGGGTTAGGCAACAACTATCTGCAGGTCTCAGCACTGATGACACTTTTAAAGGTGTTCAGCGGCATGCTACATAAGTGATGTGCACCATGGAGAAATCCCATAAAGCAGCTAACATCATGAAAGACTTTAATAGCCAGGTGTTTGAAAGCCTGCGACCCAGAGTCTCTGAATTGGATTTGTTGCCACGGATAATAACAGTAAAATCGTCAAGGCCATGGCTGATGGTGGATATTTCATGGTCCTGTATTTGGCACATTGCATCAACCTGATTATGAAGGACTTTCTCAAAAAAGAAGACGTACTGACCACCTGCAGAAGAATATGCACTCATTTCAGCAATTCTTTTAAAGTCCAGAAGAATTTGAGGATCATTCAGCATGCTAATATTGTAACAGTTAAAGCCCTCAAACAGGAGGTGCACATTGGAACTCTACCTACTACATGTTGCAACATCTGTTTGAGCAGTACAGGCTGATCACCTGCTATGTCCTTCAAAGAGGAAGGGATGCAACTGGAAAAAGCATGACCATGGAATTCGACAAATGGAGCCTAGACAAATGGAGCCTAGTCAATTGCCTGATACAAATGCTACTTCTTTTTGAGGTTTTCACACAGGAAGTCAGCAAGGAGAAAAGTACGAAGAGCCAAGCTATTCTATTGTTGCACCTGCTAAAAGACCAGTTAAAAATAGTGTCACAGAGATTCACTCATGTGAAAGACAAGAGAGAAGCACATCAGTTGGTTAAGAGTGCAATCCTTTGCTTGGCTTTTAATTAAAGGCTGCAAAAGAGATGTGTCCCCAAAGAATACATCTCTGCCACAATACTTGATCCACAGGACAAAAAAATACTGGCCACTTTCATTCCTTTTTCAGAAGGTGATGTTTCCCTATGCGAGATGTTGATTGTTGAGCAAGCGAGAGACACAGAAGAAAAAGGGCTGTAAGTTAGAGGCCTGGGCAGAGGTCCTAGTGTGCAGCCTTCCACCTATAGAGAGGACAGTACTATTGTCTCAGAATAGCCAACACCAGCAACACCGGCAACAACACAAACAACATCATCAGCAACAGAGGAATTAGACCAAACCTCTGCAATGGCTTGGGTTCAAATGACAGAGCTTAAGGCAGCTGCAACAGAGGTCGAGCAAATAAGAGCACCAATAAGCAATCAGAGGATGGCCCAGACTATCGGAATCATCCAAAAGAGATCTATGTAGACCAAAACCCATTGTCTACTGGTATGGGAAGATGCACCAATGGCCAGAGCTCAGCAGGCAGATAATAAAGTATCTGGCTTGTCCAGTAGCCAGTGCATCTGCTGAACATGTATTCAGCGCAGCTGGTGCAGTTGTCACTGTAGAAGGACCTGTCTCTTTTTTCAAACCATGGAGTGACTAATAATGATTAAAATGAACCAACACTTCATAGCACACAATTATACTGTTCCTGAAAAACCACAGGAGGAGGATGAGAGCTATTGGCCAGAATAATATGAGTTAGCTGACCAACGTCTTGGTGAACCCCCCGAGTTTGAGGACAAACTCTACTTCCCTGACTAAGTAAGCCTCCACAGAACTTTCAGTATATTGTCAAACATTTTATTTTCCAAAAGAAGAAAACAATATAAATAGAGGAACATTATTATATATATATATATATATATATATATATATATGCATCCCCACCATTTATTCACATTTACGGCTAGTTGGAGTTGGACCAGTATGCAGTGAAGAAGCCTCTCCATTCCCTTCAAGGACATTGGAGACAATGCCTGCCTCTGTCCCATGCCTATCCTTCTTTTTTCATTCTCTAGCAGGGCTGCCCCAGTAAAGGTCATTGATTTACAGGACTGCCAGTGTGTTGCTTCCATGGGAAAAGAAGATACACAAAATGACAATTGTTTGCCACCATGCTTGCATTGGAACAGGTATATTGCTGTGAGTGATATATTGTAGAGTGAATGAGAATGATGATGATTCAAGTGGTGGCAGACAGTGAGGGTATTCAACCAATTTGTAAATTTAATTTTGATGATTTGTAATGTTTGGGGGCTGATGAATGATTTTGCCTGAAGGTGAGTAGATCCTTCACACTTTGCTAGATTTACTTCCATGGTTCACTCCTTGCTGTGCATTTTTTTCTGGTTCTTTGGAGACAAGACAAATCTGTATAGTTAACAAAGACAAGTCTACCCTAAATGCTCAAATTATTTTGTTCTTTCTGTTTATCAACAGTCTACTACAGGTCTATCTCTCTTAATCTCTGGGGTGGGAGGTAGACTGATTTGTTACTCGGAGTCCTGACTCAGGCCAGGACTGCCTCAACAGCTAGAAGAAGGAAGTTATCTACTTTAAAAGGATACCAACATGATGATTAATATTTTGGAATTGCTGATTAGTGTGCTGGCTCAAATATCAAACTCCTCTTTTATGTGGTTGTGGTCAAGGGGCTGTAACTGGAGACAGGCATGATGTCATATCATCACATTATCGATGCACTCAACTAAATGTTATAACAGTTGTGAGATTGATCAGTAGAGTACATACAGCTACTTCTTTGGGATTGGTTGTAAAATTGCTTTCACTTCTCAGTTGATCACACATGGGTCATCATAAATGATTGCAGAAGACTATGCTATTTCTCCACCTCCTTATGAGGCGTATCTTCTCTGACCATCTCCTTGACTCTACAATATTGTCACTGTTTTACAATTCACACCTCTTCTCCTGCAAGAAGGGCAAAAGTTCTATAACACTCCTGCTTACCTTACCAAACTGGTCCACCAGGCACCCACAACAGAGAATCCAGCTGCCTCACCCAATTTGGAATGTATATACAGTATTCTTTTTCTTTTGACAATCATAACTTTTAGAACTGTGTGGGCTCACAACTCAATACATTTGGATTTTTCAAAACTAAATGACAGAACATTTTGATATATGATAATAGCTTGGGTCTCTGGGGCTGAAGAATTGTTTTCAATGCATTTAAATGAACTGCCATTCCTGCCATGCCATGATGGTGATGTGCTGGTCATCAGCCTGATGAATATTGCTGTTTTGTGGTGTGTGCATTTTTCGCACCTCTCCCCAGTTACCTCTTTCCATCCGCTCATCAAACCCCTAATTCTCTTTCCTCAGGCTGTGTGATACATAGAGGTGTGCCTTATGGATTTACACCATAAATGGATCACACACTTGGTATGGTGGATTTGGTGGAAGTAATACCATATCACCGTGGGATCTTGTCTTACCTAAGCAATTGCCTACGCCAGCCACACTTGCTCACCCATCATAATTCAGGCCTTGCATTGCTTAAGTACTTAACCTTCTCCTGAGTCTTCTTCTCCTGACTTGAGTTGTAATTGTTTTTAATAAATTAATTAATTAAATACTAGCTCCCCATTGCTCAGAAGAAGTTACTATTGCTAGTTGTTGTTATAAAATCAGGTATTTGTGTCAGGGTGGTAGTCTGGCCTCAGTCTTTGATAAGTTATGATATAAATAGCCTACTAACTCTGTGCTTGTATTCAAACTAGTTGCCTGTGATGGATAATCCTTCTAAATAATCTGGATTACACTTTGATTTGTGGCTGGGTGCTCCAACAGAGTCAAAGATAAATATCCTTAAGCAATAAAAAAGACCTAGGGCCTGATTCCGACTTTGGCGGGCGGCGGAAGCCGCCCGCCAAAGTCCCGCCGACAAATGACCGCACCGCGGTCAAAAGACCGCGGCGGCCATTCTTCCATTTCCGCTGGGCCGGCGGGCGCTCTCCAAAAGAGCGCCCGCCGGCCCAGCGGAAATGCCCCTGCAACGAGGATGCCGGCTCCGAATGGAGCCGGCGGAGTTGCAGGGGTGCGACGGGTGCAGTGGCACCCGTCGCGTATTTCAGTGTCTGCATTGCAGACACTGAAATACTTTGTGGGGCCCTCTTACGGGGGCCCCTGCAGTGCCCATGCCATTGGCATGGGCACTGCAGGGGCCCCCAGGGGCTCCGCGGCACCCCCTACCGCCATCCTGTTCCTGGCGGGAGACCCGCCAGGAACAAGATGGCGGTAGGGGGTGTCAGAATCCCCATGGCGGTGGAGCGCGCTCCGCCGCCATGGAGGATTCTGTAGGGCAGTGGTAAACGTGCGGGAGACCGCCGGTTTACCCTTTCTGGCCGCGGCTGAACCGCCGCGGTCAGAATGCCCTTGGGAGCACCGCCAGCCTGTTGGCGGTGCTCCCGTGGTCGGTCACCGGCCGCCAGGGTCAGAATGACCCCCCTAGTCTGGGTTGTTCCTACTCTGGTAGCATGGTATTGCTTTGGTATAAGTAAAGTAAGTAACCTACCAAAAAATAAGTATATAGCAAAGGGCTGTTAAATCAGCTAAGGGAAATTCTAGGGGGAAATGTTGATGTACAGTATTGGACTGTTCAGAGGGCAGCTTTTTGTTGAAAAAAAAGGCTGTGCTAAAAGCAGTGCAAAAGGCAATCGACAGAATGCCATCATATTACAAAACAAACTACCTATTTATTATTTTTACAAATAAAACCCACCCTGTCCAATCATAACAGGCCCACCCCTCTGTCCAAACAAATAAATAAGTCACCCCGCTGTCTAAAGTAACTAGTTCAGAGACTTGCCCTAGCTGCCCATCCCAATTTTTACCCTCTCCATCCAAAACAAAAGTCCCTTCCACTAAAGAAAGTATATTAATTAAAGGGCATTAGACGGCATCTAGCCAGATGTAAAGGTGTTCCACTTCTTGGGAAAGCAGCGCCAGTTCCAATGGGATGCAGCAGAGGAGGCGGTGAGTGGGCAGCAGTGGTAGATCGTGACTTCTGGCGACACTGGCGATGGTTTGGCTGGGGTGAATGTGCTGACAGCTGGCCGGAGGGTCTGAGGGCAGTGGTCTCTGCCTCCTCCTCCTCCAAAGACAGCTCCTCCACGATATTCGGCCCAGATGGCCTTCATCCAATGGTGATGCAGTCAGGAGGCTATTTCCTGCCAAGATGGTAGACCAACAGGAGTAACCATATCAAGAAAGAAAAAAAAGAAAAAACTAATTGCAAATAATGCTCAGAGCAACCACTTGTTTACGTATTGGCACAATAGCAGAACATTGCTGGTCCCCTAAGGCATTTGTAATTTTTGTTGTGATTTGCTGTAGTGACAGGGCCAGGTTTTCCCCACACATTCATCACATAAAGTACTGACTGCAAGGAATTTAGCCACACCACAACAATAAAAGTGATTTTATTTGTTTAAAAATTTTCATAATAAAAACTAAAAACACACTTTGGCCCTCATTATGATCTTGGCGGTCCAAACAGTGGACCACCGAGATCATTGTGAACCCCCAGACACCATGCTGGCGGTCGGTGGCGGAGGGGGATGCTGCTCCATCCTCACCACCATGTTAGCCAGACACCGCCACACCTATTATGATGCAGTAATAGCTTTGGCAGTGTATGGAGATGAAGCGTTGCTGGCAGAGCAGCAACCAGGGAGACGTTCCCTCCCGGAACAGTGACATGGAAAAGTTAGTGCTGTCCGTGAGGGAACGGGGGTGGGGGGTGGGGGGTGTTGAATGGAGGTGGGTGATGGGGGATGGTGAGGGGGTTGGGGAGGGCCTACAGGGAGATCGGGGGAATTCGATTTTCAGGGTTCGGTTGGGGGGATCTGGGGCTTGGGGGGGCGGGTAGGGGTTGTGGCAGTGATGGGGGCTGGCGTGTTACATACTGGTGACAGGAATGAGAATTCCTGTCACCAGTATGCTTTCTGCAAGGGATTACCTGGCAGGGTATCCCGCCAGGAAATTCCTGGTGGAAATGGGATCATTATCCCACAGGCGGTCTATGGTTGACCACCGGGTTGCAGGTGGCTACCTATGGCCCGGCGTTCGACTCAGCCCTGGCGATTGGTGGTAGTGAACTGGCTGCTTGTGCATGACCCCCAAGATCATAAGGAGGGCCTTTGTGTGTAAAAAGAAAAATTACCTCTCATTGATGAGTAGAGCATATATGCAACACAATTAATAGTATTCTTGTTGTGCAACATTAATACAGTCGTGCTAGTGATAGGACTGTTACTCTTTGCAGTCTGCAGTATGTTTTTGGGGCAGCTGTAATGGACAATCTTATCTGATTTAATTCCAATGGCCATGCTTTTCTCTGTCTTATAATTCTAGCCTGACCCCAAGTAGGCTCCTGAATATTAATAATGCTTCTTTACATGCGTCATGTAGAACAGGGATATCCTGCCTGTCATAAATAACCAGTAGAAAAAACAATACACTGCAGTATATAGAAGGGAATAGGAATATATGTTTTATTTGGCACAGTCATCACAGAGTATCTTATCTGAAAAACTCCAAATCAGGCACTTGGTCCCACTTTATTGCCTGACCTCGCCCTCCACAACAAATTATTTTCAATAAATACCTTCATTTGGCATTAAGGAAAGAAACTTCACTGCAAGGTAAGTTACAGGGATTAAGCTAGGTAGAGGTTTTGTTATAGAATACTAGAATACTGGGGTGTCACTGATCATCATGTGCTAAGCTTTCGCTTAGTCAGTTACTGTAGTTGATGAATAATCAAAGTGAAAAATTTGAACAGGCGTACATTTGTCATGGAGGCCATGAAACATATATGTACATAAATCACTTGGCCAAAAAAATATTGGGTATGCCAAGGATGGATTTTCAAATTTTTCAGGCTGGGACAAAATTTAGGAATAAATAATGAAGTGAAATACTAGTCGGAGGTGACTGAGTGGGCACTTTGAAACACACCTTGTTTTCAACTTGAAATGCATTGAAAACTTCATAATGCCACATTAACTGAAGCAGAGGCACATTGCACAGCCAACGCTACAGTGCTGAATTGAATCATGCTGCATTTAGGTCACAGGTGGTGAAATGCCATGGGCAGATAGTGAAAATGATGGGTGGAATATCTGCCTTGCTTAACAAATACAGGGCCTCATTTACAAGAAACTGATGAATTGACAATGTTGAGTTAGATTTTTTGTGCCTGCCACAAACCCCCCGAATGATGCCATGGATGCATTGTATTTACAACACAGAAGTCAATGGTGCATGTTTTCACAGTTTTTACACATCTGTTGGTGCTAAACTGACAAATTGCAGGAGTTGCATCATAAAACTAACACAACTCCAGCAATGCGTCTGAACACAGAGAAGTGCCTCATTGTAAAAAGCCCTGAGGCAATTTCAAACCTGGTCCGAGAAGGTGTTAAAATTGTAACGCAGTGAAGTCGTAGAGTGATGCAGTGAAATGTTGTAAATATCACTACATCAGTTCTACATGGCTTTTTACATGGGTACACCTACCCTGCATAGATCATACCTGGTGCAGGCATAATGTGATGCAGGGCTTCACAAACTGAAACATTTGGCCCAATGGATCAGTTTGTAAATATGGATCAGTGTAGAGGACTGACTGCGCAGCTGTTGCGTAAAAAGAAATTTTGCAGCGCAGGCACAAGAGGCTTGTAAATGATTCCCACAGTGTATTTAGGCCCTGATTTATAATTTTTTTTGTGCCACATTACCGTCATTTTTTAAAGTAAAAGTGGCGCAAACTTACAAAATACAGTTGTATTTTGTACGTTGGCACCTCTTTTGTGACAAAAAAAGTATAAATCAGGGCCTTAATTTGTCTAAAATCAAGTTCTTATGACCGGTCACCCCTCACACAGCTGGGACTCCTCCCCTTCATCCTCCTGGGCCTTTGCTTTTGCACTAGTGCTGCAGCTGTCTTTGGCCCTGGTGGTCTGTATGGCTAGAAAAAAATATACCTATTTTAGGTACCAGATTTACCTCCTACGTAATTATTCAAGTAGAACAGCAGTACTTCACTACAGTTTGGTTAGCAGTATCTTCTATTCAAACCATCACTTTGAGAGGTTTGTAGGTTGCCATGTTAGAAAACCAGGTAGTCAAGGCAACTAAAATAATTTTTCTTGTAATGGAGGGACGAGCTATGGTAAGTCATTGAAGCACAATGAAGGGGTGGAAGAGTCAATGAAGGACATATAGGCTGTGATCTTGGCGGTTGAGCACTGTCACGCCGGCGGTGGCGGTATGACCGGCAATGGAATGGCGGTGCTCTACCTCCATATAATGATGCAAGTAGTGAACTGGCTGCAAAATAGCCCGTTCACTACCACCCACCGCCAGGGCTGAGTCGATAGCTGTGCTGATGGTAGCCTTAGCTGACCGCCGTGCCGAAGGTAGCCACCATCGACCCTGCGGTCGACCATAGACCGCCAGTGGGATAATGATCCCATTTCCACCAGGGAATTCCTGGCGGGATACCCCGCCAGGTAATCCCTGGTGGAGAGCATGCTTGTGACAGCAATTCTTATTCCTGTCACCAGTATGTGACACGCCAGCTTCCCCCACTGCCACAACCCCCACCCACCTCCCACCCCCCAAGCCCCTAGACCCACCACCCCTGAAAATTGAACACGTTCTCATCCCCCGATTTTCCTGTAGGCCCTCCCCAACCGCCGACACCTTCACCCACCTCCGTTCAGGACCCCCCACCCATGTTCCCTCCCAGCAATTACCTTTTCTGTGGTGCTGCTCTGGGAGGGAACGAAATCCCTGGATGCTGCTCCACCGGCCACGCTTTGACTCCTCACACCGCCACACCAATTATTGCATCAGAATAGGCGTGGCGGTGTCTTGCTGACGTAGCGGTGAGGGTGGAGCAGCACCCACCTCCACCACTGACCTCCAGTATGGCGTCTGGCAGTTCACACCACCATCAATGGTGGTGTGTCACCAGGTGCCATTATATGGTGGTCATAGGACCACCAGCACTGGTGGTCCTGCCGCAGTGGTGATCTCAGTGGTCCACTGTTTGGACCGCCAAGATCATAATAAGGGTCTATATTCTAATCACAAGAAGCCTTCTGAAAGGCTAGTTAATTACTGTTGAAGTCAGTGTTATCTAGTTCTGTGATTGGTACCTGATACTCCTAATGCAGTCTCATTCTTCAACTTCGAGATGAATCTGCCAATTGACCGTTATCTGCAGGCATGTTTACTGCTTGGGTGTTGGAGACATCGAGCTCTCTGGCAATGTTTGTGGTGGATGCCTGAAGGTTTAACACATCTGATTGGATATGTGACCTTATTAGACTATCTATTTTAAGTGATGATGTGTTTATGGTCTGACTGAGCAGTCTGAACCAGCCTCTTAGGCATTATGCTCCCTGCTCGGTTTAACATCACAAGTGGCCTTGATATGGGCTTCATTATGATGAGCTTAGGAAAATAGAAAGGGCACACTGATCTAGCACAGAGGGAGAGGCCAGACTTTAGTTACTCTACATGATGGCGAGGAGAATGAGGATCTTGGCAGATTTGAGAAGAGGGAAGAGGAGAAAGGAGCACATTTTCAGAGTGCGCATAACCCTTTTTGACCAGACAGAGGAGGAAAACTATGAGAAGTACAGGTTAAGCTCAGCCATGATACTTGACCTGATAGCAGATCTACAACCCCTACTGCATCACACCACACACAGGACCAAAAGCATACCCACCCAGGTGCAGGTATTATGCTCCCTGCACATAGGAGCCTCAGGGAGCTATTAAGGGGTCATAGCAGCAGCAGGAGGGGTCTCACAGAGTGCTCTCTCACGATTCTTCAAAGCATTTCTAAATGCCATGCTGAGCAAAATACAAGAGCACATAAGATTCCCCAACACCCCATAGAAATTACAACAAATGAAAATCAATTTTTATTAGATTGCACAATTCCCACATGTCGTAGGTGCCTACGATGGACACATATAGCTATCTGTCCACCATCGGCCACTGAGTATGTTTATCGCAACCGTAAAAAACATCTTTCCATGAACATACAGGTGATTAGCAAAGCCTCTAACATCATTACCAATCTTGTGGCCAGATACCCAGGTAGCACACATGACTCGTACATCTTTCGCCACAGGGGGATTCACACAAGACTGCTAGCTGGGGAGTTTGGCGAAGGATACCTACTGGGTAAAGTAATAGATGTTGCATTGAAGTTATATTGACTGCATTTTCCAACATTACTCATTTTACCTTCTGTTCATTCCAGGAGACAGTGCCTATGCAGTGTACGCCTATATACTGACGCCCTACCTGAACCCTGCAATGCCTGCAGAGAGGAGGTACAATGCTGCACACAGGGCAATCCGCAGTGTGGTGGAGTCGACTTTTGGTCTCCTGAGGAGCCGCTTCAGTTGCATCCATAAGAGTGGAGGGGCACTACAGTACAGCCCAGAGATGAACTGCAAAATTGTGGCTACATGTGCAATGTTGCACAACATTGCAAATTGAAGGGGCATACCTGCTGAACCAATGGAGCCGAACTCAGATGAAGATGCTGATCCCTTACCCCCCCACCACCCAGTAGACAGGACTAGTGTAGCAGAGGGCAGGCAAAGAAGTGCTGACATCACGCACAACCATTTCTGATGTAGGTAATGACAACACCACTGCAATTTTATGTCTTTCTGTAGTTGGCAACTTTATTACCTTGACTTCAGGTAACATATGTGTCAATAGGACATAGCAATGGACCATAGGCTACCATGTTCAAATAACAGTGTCACACTATGAGCATCATAGTATAACTGTACAGCTACATGTTACAGTAGTCTTCTGGAGCCTTACAATTACTTCCTACGTCCACACACTCCACTGGAGTGCTCAGTGGCCTCACTGGCACATCTTGTAGTGGGTTCACTGGCAATACTGGATCTGGTACTGCAACGCCTAGGATCCATCAGAGGGGCTGTAAGACTGCTGAGGCTAGAAACTCCTCCCTATCTCCACCATCCAGTTCGCTGTTTGTAGCACTGTTTGTTGTCTGCTTTGCATCCAGGACATTGGTTATTTGCACGAAGCCCTGTGCAATGTCCCGACTATAGCGTGCCATCTCCTCCTGTATGCCCAAAGCAAGTCATGACATCATGGCAGTTGAGCTAGCAAGCTGATTGACCGATCTGCAGAACCCATCAAACTGGTGATGACACCTACGGTGGCTGACAAGCTCCTGCTGAATCTCAGTGCAGAGGTACCTAATGGCATTTGTCAGGTCCTTTGTGTTTTCGGCTGCTGTTTACTGTCCCTCATTCAGTGACTCCAACTGCTTGCTCATTGCGCCCGTGTTCTGATTGAATGACTCCAACTGCCTGTGCATTGACCTCATGTGTTTGCATTGACAGCGCTGCACTTTCTGCATGGAAGCTTCAAGGCCACCAAAGATTGATGGGCCCTCTCCTTCCTCTGTGCACTGTCTGCCTCATCGTGACACCTCCTGAGGGGAGTTGACTGATGCTGGGGCAGGAACTGCTGTGTTCCCGTGGATCTATCCTCTGGGGGTGGTGTGGTGAGTTCATTCGGCATCTCATCTGAGTCCAGGTTGTACTCTGGGAGAGGTAACACCCTTGCCCTGCATCTGGTTGGTGCAATACTGAGAGACTCACTTGTGTTGGAGTCAGACTGTGGCTGTGTTTCAACATCCCCCACAATTCCACCTTCTGCTGCGGCAGGGCCCGGGACATCTGCAACAGCAATGTGCAGCATGTCATTTATTTATGTCTCACAATCAGTAGCACAATAGTACCTTTTGTGCTCTAACATCGTATCACTGTGGCTTGTTTGTGTTGTTTCTCTATGTGGCTGAACACCAAGTTGTTTTTAATGTGGTTTATTGACCTTAGGATTGTGGACCATCACACCCATAAGGCATTGTTGCGTTGTATGTAAGATGTGGCATGGACTACTTATCACGCTGCATCAACCTAATAGCTATTTCTAGGGGACATTTGTACATGAACATATGGGGATACACATCATTACTGCCCTTACCTTTGCTGGTGCTGGGTGTCCCTGAGGTGTCAATGTCAGTGACACCAACGACGGCTTCTGGAAGCAGTGTGGACTCCGCCATATCTTCCATTGGTGTCAACGGTGTCTGGGTGGGTGGTCCTCCTCCGGTGCTCCTTGCCTCCTGTAGCCTCCTGGCTACCCTTTCTTTGGCACGGGAGCACAGGTCATACCATCTCTTGCGTATTTCCTCCACAGAGCGCTGTGCAACACCCACTGCACAGATTTCTGTCTGGATTTCCAACCACAGTTTCCTTTTCCAACTTTCAGGGAACTCTAGTGAGTTCTTCCCAAAGAGTTTGTCGTGGTTCCTGACAACCTCCTCAGTGAGCACCTCCAATTCCTGCTCACTGAATTTGAGCTTGTGCTTCCTTTCTCCCTTGTCCTTCACCTTCCCATCTGTGGCCATGTGGCAATTTGGTCCTGGCTGGATCACAAGGCTGGCTCCCTGGTGCTGGGCTGTGTCTCCCTGCCTGCTCCTGTGGGTGTGGCTCCTGGAGACAGCATGGGCTGACTCACTTCCTTATTGTGATGTCATCAGGCTGTTCTGGGTTGCTGTTTTCACAATTTGGGATTCTGAGATACCGAATCGCAAATGATTTGTGATTTGGTATTTGCTAATCGCAAATTGTGTTTGCAAATTTCAAGAAATCACACATGCCAACTTGCAATTTTGATACATACCATTTTGCATTTCTAAAATAGTGATTTGTACATCTGGCCCATAATGTCTTATAATGTTGAGCTTGTGGTCCCGCAGAAAGCAAAATCCCTTGAACCATGTCTGAGGAAGTTAAAAAGGAGGCTTCCGAAACTCCTATACACCACCCTATCTATCTATATGTTTCCCTAAATCATCTTGCATAAGGGCTGCTAAAAGTGAATAAAGCTTTCTTATCCGCCAGTCAGATATGTTGTCAAGCACCTCCAAAACTACATTTTTCTCCCCAAGTAAGCCGTCCCTAGAAGAGGACAGCATAAAATCTCTGATTTGAAAAAACTTTAAAAAATCTTTACTCTTAAGAGAGAATTCATCCTTTAAATCACCAAAAGGTTTTATTTGCCTGCCATTGTAAAAATTGCCTAGTTTTCAAACACCTCCTTGTAACCGTTTCCCCCAAAATTCCAGGGAGAATTAGCGTATTCCATATAGGTGTATAATAGCTGAGGTGCTCAATTCTGATTCTACGTTTAATATGAGACCATACCTTAAACGCAGACCTTATTGTTTTAAATGTAACTGTTTTTAAAATAGCTTGGCTCAACTATTTTAAAGAAAGCGGCATTGGCTGTGCTGCCCCATATCATTCTATATATAGTTGGACATACTTACCTTAATGCTTTACTGCAATCGTCCTGTATAATTAATGGCTGAATATATTGCAGAGCTCCAGCCCAGTAATATAGGTGAAAATTGGGGACTGCCCATTCTCCTTCTATCCTTGGAAGTGCCAAATATTTAAATGCTCGTTGAGTTCTAGAAAAGGACCATATAAAGCTGCTGGCTAGTTTTTCCATTTGTTTAAGCCAGTCATTACTAAATTCCAATGGAACAGTTCTGAAAAAGTACAAAACACGGGTAAGGAAAAGCATTTAATTACATTGCACTGCCCTACTATCGAAAGGTGCAAATTGTTCATACATTGTAATTCTTTTTTAGTCTTAGCTAACACCGGGGTTAGATTATTATCAACAATACAATTAAGATTAGCTGTTAGCCTAAAACCCAAGTAAGTCACTTGTGCAGTTTATCAATTATCTTCTAAAGATGCCCATTCATTAACCATTATTTGGGCACTTAGCCTTGTTTAATAAATAACCCGATACCTGACCAAACTTAGCTGTTCCTTTCTCTATTTCTGTTAACAATGTACTTGGGTCTGGTGATACTATAGCAATATCATCAGCATAAGCCAATGTTTTGACAGTTCCCTTCGTCATTTCCATTGCAACAAATAATGTATTATCTAGTAGTCTTCTTATGAGTGGATCGATATAAAGTGTGAAGAGCAGAGGTGAACAAGGACACCCCTGCCTTGTGCCCCTTGTCATATAAATAGCCTCAGAACCAGCCCCTGACATTTGTATTCGTGCAATGGGGTTCTGATATAAACCCTGAAACCAGGGACTATACTGTATTTAAGGAGTACTGCCCATAAGTATGCCCACTTCACCCGATCAAAGGCCATCTCCATGTCCAATACGATCAGTGACATAGGTGTTCTTGTAGCCTGTGATGCATCTAACATTGCAATGACCCACCCTCACCTGATCAGTGGTGTCTCTCCCAGGAATAAAACCATGCTGCCAGAGGGAAACCAATTTGCTAATCACCAGACTCAGTCTGGTAGAAAGAATCTTAGCATAGAGTTTAGCATCCCCATTAAATAAAGAGATGTGGTGATAAGAGCCCGGTAATAAAGGGTCTTTATCTTTTTCTCAAGAAGATTATAATATTTGCAGCCGACAATGATACCGGAGCATGTAATCCATCCTCCACTGCCTTAAACAATACAAGAAGTTCATTTCTCAGTTTCCAGTAAAACACCTTGAAAAACTCCATGGGGATCATATCTGAGCCAGAGGCCTTTCCACTAGGCAAAGAGCTCAGTGCTGCTATGATCTTCTCAGATGTAATGGGAGTCACTAGTTGATGCCTTTCATCCTCATGCAGCCACCCTTCAAACGTTTCTCCCAGATATTGATTAATCCTGTGTTCTAAGATATGGGGATCCTGGGCCTCCTGCTGGTATAATGTGCAATAATATTCTTTAAATACCCTTAGAACTTCTGAGTTCCCCTTCACTATATGTCCATCTTCATCTTTAACTGTACTAATAAGATCTCAAGTCAACTTTTGTCTAGTTTTGTAAGCCAAAAGCCTGTCAACCTTCTCACTAAATTCATTCCTGCCGGAGCGTCTGAGCCTTAGTAACTTCCCTCTCAAAATAAAACTGGGAAATTCTGGCCCTTATCATGGGAATTTGATTTCAAATCTCTTGAAAAGGTAGGTTATTCCTGGCCATCTCCACGATCTGTGATTCCAGCATTAACACCTTGGCCTGGGATGCCCTTATAAATTTGGAGCGCAGTTTCTCCTTACTTAAACTATAATTTAAAGTCTCCCCTCGTATTCCTGCCGTTAAGGCATTCCAAGCCACCCCAATAGGGCAGACCCCGAAAAAAAATCTGGTATCAACTTTTCCATATGTGTAATATATGCCTGATCCAACAGTAGTTCCCAGTCAAATGACCAGTTCTTAGAATGTTGTTCCCATTTAAACTGTGTGTCAATACATGTTGGGTGCAATCCTCTCCGTCCCCAATCACGACTGGTGAACCCAGTACTGAAAGGTGTATCGCATGATCCAGTCATGGAGGAGCCCTCTAGAGCTACGGTCATATTATCACAAATATCAACACTGACCTAAGAGGGGCAGTTGTTGTTTGCAGCGTGTGCCACTACTGTGTTAGAATCACCAGCTTCCAAAGATTCCTGTGGCTGCGACAAAGTAGTAGAGATAATTGCCCCCCTCCCAACTGAGGGCAGTAGATACTTCATGTGTTGAGGAATTTTAAATATCTGTGGGATAGTAGGCCCTTCACTATGCTGAGCGTCGACCTGAGATCCAGTTCCAGATTGAGCTGAACTTTTGCTAAGATAAGTCCGCTGAGGTTTGGGGATCAGCTTTGCCCTTTGGATGTGGCTTTGGATGCAGCCCCTAGAGACAGAGGCTGTCTCCATTCACTCGCACCAGCACTGGCACCAGATTTCCCTCAAGTGCTGCGGGGGTTCTTTGGATCCATACTAATTAAATGCACTTGCTCCAGATGCTACTTCCCAATGTGCTGTGCCCCCAGTGCCTATTCCTCTATTGTAAGCCCCTTCCTCTACTAACAGCACGGCTGCTCGTCAGCACGCCGACACAGCTGAGACAGCCCGCAGACCGACGTTGCCACAACCGGTATTGTACAACCATCAAGCTGATCAGCACACCTGCATCCGATTCCCGCATTTCCTGGAATGGGTGAACTGGCGTGTACCACGTGGGTCATGAGGAGAGGAGGCTCCTTGCAGCCGCACACTCGCACGCGGCCGCTATCTTGTCCACAGATCTAGACAGTGGTTAATAGTAATTGTGGGGAGAAATACACAGGTCAAGCTAGTTGACTGAAAGGGATGTACGCCAAGCAAGCAAAACCACCCAATCCCAGCACCTAATTAAGAGTTAAGCTTGTTTTATAGCATCTATTGCAACTGTTGTTGGAGAGAATTTAAATCCAAAAGTCTGTAAAACTGTGTTGCAGGAGTTAGATGTGATGTCAGTAAGAACCACAATATCTAGAGTCTTGGGAAGTCTTAGCAAGCTTATTTCACTCTTTTTTTCATGATATAATGTAACAAGCAGGCATCATCAAAGTGGAAAGTTAGAAATCATAACTGCTTGCCAGCTGACAGCAGGCTGAAGGAAACTCTGACGATGTCACAACCTTGTTATTTCAGCTTGACCATTTCGCTTTTAGGTCGTGCCTAGACAGGGCTCATGTGTTGTCTCTTGACAGGTTGTAATCTATTCTGTGGGCTTTGACCACACCCATCACTTTCATTCATTCCTTGGTCTGCCTTCATATATTCCTTCGGTTTGTTAGGTAAATGCTTTAGGTTTGTTCCACATTGAGACTGTTTTGTTACTAAAAAGGAAAAACAAAATGGAATTACACATAAGACAACACAATTCTCATTGTGAACAAATTAAAAGAGAATTTCACACACAATAAAACATAAGCTAAATATGCTGCAATTATAACACCATTTGCACAAAAGTAGTTCATGCATGGCAGCGATACTCATGTGGAGTAAATAGTACAAAAACGTTTTTCTTACCAAACACATGCAGGTACACAAACTGTAGGACTAACACTGCCAAAACCACAAGCAGGAGTCACAGCAAGGGAAATAATATCTTTGAACTAGAACAAAAAGGAGGAATAAAACTTTATGATCATAAATGAAAATACTGCGCCAGTCGACAAACACTCCACCACCAAACATTTAGAAATTTTCACTGGTGTCTAGTGGTTTTCAGCACCCCTTGGGGGTGGATGGGCGTAATAAAATGGCTGATCTGTCCCCAAGGGGGCAGAAATAGCCAAAAGTAATGCCCCCTAAAGGGGAGCGACCCTTGACCAGGGGGCCACTCCCCAACATTGCCAAAAAAAGATCTCTGTTGGCCTAAGGGTATCTGCCCCCTTTGGGGGCAGATGGACCTAAAAAAAGGGCCAGGCTACCTGCAAGGGTGACAGAAAGAGCCAAAATAATTGCCCCTTAAAGTGGAGTGACCTGGGCCCACTGGGGGCTCCCCAACATTGCCCAAAAATAATCCCTGGTAGCCTAGTTGTTTCTTCCCCACTTGGGGGGCAGATGGGCCTAAACCTGTTTAACTGTTTGTTGGGCATTTTAACTTCTGAATGCCATATTTTTGGCTTTCACTCTTTTTTGGGGCAATTCTTTTTAAAAATATAAGGGGGCACATCCTTGTCTTTGTATGTGTCTTTGGGGGCATAACTTGGTTTTTCGGCTTGATTGCAACTTCGGGGCCTGTGTTCAGTGGTCTCCGGTTGCTCATTTTTTTTCACCTCCCTACTTTTTTGTTAGCGGTCTAGTTGTTTTTAGGCCCTTGAGCCTTGTTCGGCTCCCCTGGCTCATTTAATGCCGGAAGGACGCAGGCCGGGCACCTGGTTTGACCATGTAAGCATCTTTTATTATATTTAAGATACAAATGTTTTTTTAACTGTTTGTTGGCCATTTTAACTTCTGAAGACCATATTTTTGGCTTTCACTCTTTTTTTGGGCAATTCTTTTTTAAAATATAAGGGGAAAAAAAAAAAAAATATTTTCTTCATTGTTGGATTCACCTGTACTGGGGGAACATTCTTGTCTTTGTATGTGTCTTTGGGGGCATAACTTGGTTTTTCTGCTTGATAGCAACCTCGGGGCCCGTGTTCAGTGGTCTCCGGTTGCTCATTTTTTCTCACCTCCCTACTTCCTGGTTGGGACCGACAAGACCGCCATTTTTGTTAGCGGTCTAGTTGTTTTTAGGCCCTTGAGCCTCGTTCGGCTCCCCCGGCTCATTTAATGCCGGAAGGACACAGGCCGGGCACCTGATTTGACCGTGTAAGCATCTTTTATTATATTTAAGATACAAATGTTTTTTTAACTGTTTGTTGGGCATTTTAACTTCTGAAGGCCATATTTTTGGCTTTCACTCTTTTTTGGGGCAATTCTTTTTAAAAATATAAGGGAAAAAAACCCGAATATTTTCTTCTTTGTTGGATTCACCTGTATTGGGGGCACATCCTTGTCTTTGTATGTGTCTTTGGGGGCATAACTTGGTTTTTCTGCTTGATAGCAACCTCGGGGCCCGTGTTCAGTGGTCTCCGGTTGCTCATTTTTTCTCACCTCCCTTCTTCCTGGTTGGGACTGACTAGACCGCCATTTTTGTTAGCGGTCTAGTTGTTTTTAGGCCCTTGAGCCTCGTTCGGCTCCCCCGGCTCATTTAATGCCGGAAGGACGCAGGCCGCGCAGCGGACGCGCGCAGCGGGCGCGCCGCTGGCGTGCCAAAGGCGCGCCAAAGGCAAGCCCGTCTGCGCCCGTCTGCGCCCGTCTGCGCCCGTCTGCGCCCTGAACCTGAAGTGCCCAGAGCCCAGAAATGCTGCTCTTTCTACTACAGACAGGTTAGTCTACTCTCCCTTGCAGCTTCACGCACTTAGAGGGGCAGGATCTGGCCCACCCCTCTCAATACCCCCTGGGTCCTATGCCTCTCCTTTTTGCCCGGCCTGCCTTAGTTCCTCTAAGGCCGCTCTACCCCCCGTTTCCCCCCCACCCCAAATGAGCAAAATATTGCTCCTCAACTGTCGCTCTTTACCAGCGCATTCCCTTCACATTTATACCCTCATAGAAGATTTTCCCCCGACGCCCTGTTTCTCACCGAAACCTGGTTGGGCAATGACTCAGCAGTAGATATCTGCAATTCTCTACCCTCCACCTACTCTATGGTGCATGTAGATCGACCCCATGGAAGAGGTGGTGGTATAGCCATTATCTACAAAAATACCTTTCGGTGTATCACCTACCCCTCTGATATTCTGGACTGTGAAAGCCTAATTTTCTCTCTCTAGCTCTCCCCCACTTTTACCTTTTCCGGTATGCTCCTTTACCGACCCCCAGGACCTTGCACTCGCTTTTTAGATTCCTTGCCGGAAGCCACAGCTAGTCTTATCTGTAAATCCCCTAATTTTACTATTCTTGGGGATTTCAACATCCACCTTGATAATGAAAACTGTCCGCACGCCAGGTCTCTACTGGCGTCCCTTTCTGCGCTTGATTTAACTCAACACGTAATAGGACCTACTCATACCAAAGGCCATACGCTGGACCTCTTATTCAGTAATCTCCCTGTTCTTACCACCCTGCCGTACCTGCCTTTAACTTGGACGGATCATTGCCTTTTATCTTTCTCTTTCCCTTATAAGGTTACGCTAGATGTGCAGTCTACCTCCTCAATCTCTGGTCGTATTTGGTCAAAATTGGCTCTTAAGGACTGGCGCGCTGCTCTCCAGACCTCCTTTGGGGTCAGCAGCCCCCCCACCTCCCCAGACTTATTTAATGAGTGGATTTCCTCCTCTTTGGACGGTATTCTGCCCATCAAGTAAAGACCTAACAAGCCCCCCCCATAAGGCTAAACCTTGGTTTTCTCCTCCTCTATTAGAATTAAGAAAAAAGTGCAAAAAGTTAGAAAGATCCTGGAGAAAGAATTACAGTCCCACCGATAGAGAAATATATAGGCAATCTACCAGACTCTACCACCAAAACATTAAAGCGGCCCAGTCCTCTTACTACGGAACAAGAATAGAAAACTCCTCCTGCTCACAAAAGGAAATGTTTCAGATTTTTAAAGAATTAATCATAACCCCTATGCCCACCCCTCCCACAGAGCCCTCCATTGAATACAGTAATCTCCTGGCATCTCACTTCAATGACAAAGTCATCAAGATATACTCTGGGTTCTCTTCTTCTCCTTCCCCAGGGACAGTAGAGTACCAAACGATGGATCACTCCCTCTCCGGAAGCATATTAACCGCCTTTGCACCTCTCATGGATACTGCTACTACCAACCTTCTTCTTCAAATTAAATCGGGCTCCCCCCTAGACCCTGCCCCTCCTTCCATCTTCTTGCGAGTTTCAGATATTATTGTACCTCCCCTTACAAATATATTGAATCATTCCCTATCCTCAGGTTCTCTTCCCCCCACTTTTTAAGCATGCCATTATTAAGCCTCTTTTAAAAAAGCCGAAACTGGACCCATCTCGGCTGGAGAATTATAGACCCACTGCTCTCCTTCCCATTTCAACAAAAATCCTGGAGAAACATGTTAACCACCAACTAACCAGCTACCTAGAGAGCCATGAACTCCTCCACCCCACTCAAATGGGCTTCAGAGCCCATAATAGCACGGAGTCAGCCCTCCTTGCAGTGATGGAGTCAGCCCGGCAACTTCTGGACCAAGGGTCTCATGTAGCCGTGATTCTACTTGATCTCAGTGCAGCTTTTGATACAGTGGATCCCAACCTTCTCTGCTGTAGGCTCTCTGAATTAGGGATAGGAGGCTTAGCATTGTCCTGGCTGTCCGCTTTTGTCAAAGGTAGATCTTTTCAAGTCCTGGATCGAGCCTACTTTTCCAATATCTTTCCATTGACTTGTGGAGTTCCTCAGGTCTCCTCCCTGAGTCCAACTCTTTTTAATGTTTATCTATCCCCGCTGGCTAAAGTGATCGCTCCCTACAATCTATCTTTGGTCACCTATGCCGACGATACTCAACTTGTGGTATCACTATCTAGTTCTGGGGATTCGTCGGTGGCCAACCTTTCGCATTGTATGAAAGACATTGGAGTTTGGATGATACAGTCTAAACTTAAATTCAATGATGGAAAGTCAGAAGTCATTGTACTAGGCAATGCTCCCCCAGCCCCTCCCCTTTCACTGTACTCTGAGGCTTTCAACAATCTTCCTCCTCCCAAGGACCAGGTAAAAAGCCTTGGTTTTTGGCTGGATTCTCGCCTGACCATGGATTATCAAGCAAAAAGAGTTTCCTCTACATGCTTTGGCATTTTAAGAGTCCTTAGGAAAATCTTTAATCTTCTTCCCCCTACGGCCAGAAGAATCCTCGTCCAAACTCTGATCCTTTCCCGTCTGGACTATGGGAACTCACTTTTTCTCAGCGCCCCGGCTTATGTCATAAAAAAGCTGCAGACAGTCCAGAACGCAGCTGCCAGGCTTCTTATCCATCTTCCCAGACATTTATCCGCTAAGCCTGCTCTCTCAACACTTCACTGGCTCCCCATTAAGCAGCACACCCATTTCAAAGCCCTATGCATTGTTCACAGAGCCCTTCAAGATAAGGGTCCGATGTTCTTTAGAAAGCGGCTATATCTTTATACCCCCTCTCGAAATCTGAGGTCCTCCTCCTCTCGACTTGTGACCATCTTGCGGTCTCAGAGAGCCTGGGGGGCCAACTCCTTTTCCACCAAGGCCGCTCGTCTCTGGAATGATCTTCCCTCTGAACTCCGTTATGAACCCTCAGAGCAGCTTTTTAGAAAAAAACTTAAGACCATTCTTTTCTGTAGGTATTTCTCTGAATTCTCCGGTTGTCAGCACTGGTCAGGTTAGGTTAGCGCTGGGATGCCTTAGGGTCACTACACGCTTTATAAATCCTTAAAACTAAACTAAACTAAAAAAGGCTTATCGGCCTCCAAGGGGGGGGGGGGGCAGAAACAGCTAAAATGCCATGACCATAAAGGGGAGTGACCCTTGCACAGCGGCAAACCCGAAAAAACAAAAACAATGCCCATACAATAAAATCCCTGGTGTCTACTGATTTCTGCCCTCCTTGGCAGATCGATGTAAACATATGTCTGATCTGCCCCAAAGGGGGGGCAGAAGCAGCCAACACATATACTGCCCAAAGGGGAATGACCCTTCCTCAAGGGGTTGCTCCTAAAACACAGGCATAAAATCAAAATAAAATAATCCCTGGCTTCTAGTGGGCATTCCTGCTGCATGATTGTGGTGCAATCATGCAACAGGAAAGCTCAAAGAGACATCAGAGGAAAACAAATACTCTTTCCATTCCTCAGATGACTCTTTCTCTAAAAAGAACCCTGTGAGAGAAATCTACCTTCTCTTCTCTCACGTGCTGGAAGCAAATGGCTTCCAGTATCTTGGGGTCAACACTCTAATGATGTCAGTGTGCGGTGTACGCTGATATCCTTAGATGGCGCAGGAGGGTTGTGGTGGCAGAAGTACTTTGACTTCCATCCCTGCCAGGGAGGTGTGTTGGGGTGGCCCATGGATGAGGGCTAGCGCTTTCCCCATGGGTCAGTCCCGAGACATGATGGTTAGGTCCTCGCCACAGCAGCGCTGTAGCCCTGGTTGTTATCATTATGTCCAAGGCTTTGATGGGGTTATTTACAAGACCGGTGGTCTTTAGACTGCAAGACTCATGGTAGCAGTCGGACCACCACACTCCTGGTGGTCCAACTGCCAAATTACGACCCTAGTGGACATATCAGCAGGGGACTTCCACCCCCGTCAAGAACATGACTCCTGGCGGGGTGGTGACGTTCGGCGTTGTGGTCAGCCATGGCGGTGCTGAGTTCAGCACTGCCATGTTGATCACAAGTCCAGTTCCTGCCAGGCTTTTCATGGTGGGGTCCCCACCATGAAAAGGTTGGTGGAAAGCCAGTGCTGGGTGAAAATGGAGGGGGGGCATTGCACCTCCCACTACCATGTAGTGGTCAGTGCAGGAGCCACCTGCCCAGCACCCTTGGATTGCATAATGTCTGCTATAGTGCAATTTTTTTGTCTGACGCAACGGTGGTGGAGACCAGTCCCCCACCCAGCATTGTAATGACAAACTTTGCACCAGGTTGGAAACCCTTGCACCTCATTATTCCTTCTCTAGGTATAACGTATGCAAGGGAGGCATTCCCTCACAAGGAGGCCCTTAGGAATAGCACAGTGACATTTACAAGATTGCATTCCATCATTCTAGCATAATTTTTAATGCCTGCTCAGGTAATCATTAAAGTGATTCTTTACTTTGTTCTATGGCTCTCCCCGTGCTTTTCTGGACTAACATAAAAATTTTGTCGCTAGTTCAGTAAAGCACAACATCTGCATCAGAAATTCTGTCGCAGCTGTGGTAATGAGTTCCATGGTATGCAGTAATGTTAATATAGTGCTACCATGGTGTTGTTAGGGGGGAGCAGGGCAGCTCATGCAAACTGGCGATTGTGAGTGATGCACCAGTTTGTAGTAAATAAGGCCCTTAGTCACTGAAGATTCCTGGGCCTTTTTTCCGTATGTTCTGAACATTTATTTTGATTATGGTTCCAGTTAAGACATCTACAGTTAGGGAGCAGTTAGTGTTTAAGCTATAGATTGCCCGAGTTTTATTTTGCGGGCCATTTGGTCCTCTCCTCTCACAATGAAAGAGGAGAGTGTTTCTATGGGGTAATCTTCATTGGATTATTAGTTTTTGCTAGCTATGTTCCCCAATGTGTGTGTGTGTGTGCATGTGTGCGCTTTACCGGTGCGGATAGAACCTTTTGACCTACATGTGCGTGGAGTGAAGTGAAAGGAAAGGGGCATGTCACAATTTGGGGGTTGCTGGTAATTGCAACATGCTCTGAGGATACATCATGCCCCTCTAGTCCCTGCATGTGATTGGCAACGAGGTTCTCCCTCCCTGGAGTCAGGTGTCTTGGCTACGCCCTTTATCTAGAAACTTCATTTTGGGCTACTTTTGCGGGTTGTTGGGTACCTTCCTAGTTCTTCATATAATGCTGTTTTTATTGCGTCTACCACAGAGGGTCAGAGAGTTGCTCTGTGGCTCTGTGTGATTTTGATGCATCAATGACTAGGATCGGGCCTATGTCCTCCCCGGATGGTGTGTGGGCTGCCTTATGTGATCTGATCGACAGGTTGGACGCAGCAGTAAGAATATTTGTGCACCTCTTCTGGACTGTGATGGTGATTTTCAGAATCCCTCTCCCTCCTGGCACCCCTTTCTCTCTCAAATCCAGGATGTTTTAGGTCTGCCACCCCAGCTGGGACCAGGGACCTCTACCCAGTGACATGCTACTCTCTCTGTTTTGAAGGGACATGATCCAACGAGCACTCTTTGGATGTTTGGAAGCATGTTGGAAAGAGGAGGAGGAGGCATAGCATTTGGTTGTGATGGGAGTGAGGTGCATGGCCAGGAATTGTCAGGATTTTCCCGATATGGGTATTGAACTGGGAGAGCTGATTCTGGTGAATTTCCCTACTGACTTGGTGCCATGTTATTGCTTCCTAATCTGTCAGATTTGTGCGTGGACTCAGGAGTTTTATGGGGAAATCTTTATCCCAATTGTGTGGTAAACCTGGCTCCCGACATTGGGATACTGCATTGTTTTGGAACCAAAAAGGGGGCCTCCACTAGGTGAAGGCTTGTCGTTAAAGAATGGGGTCCTTTCAATTAGATGCCCATCCGAGTGACTTGGTTGAGGGGAACCTGGGTGTCTGTTTTCATGCACTGGTCGGGTACCATCCTGCCCCCTCATCAGACTACCTTCCCTCTGCAGTGTGGCCAGCCAAAACCCTTCCGGTGGGACCAGCAGTAGAGTGGGACACAGGACCCTGCAGGCACCTGAATAGCAGACTCTAGCCAGTGTCACTAATCCTTATTTTTAAAAGTGGATATGATATGAATGTAAACCTATTTGGGGTTTCGGAATACCTATGTGTTTGGATTTTGCGATTGTATAAAGGCATTCCCCTCCCAGACAGTCACCCCTCCCTGCCGTGGTTGGGGCCCCGCTCCTTACCGGGCTTGGTTCCCTGTCTGCTGCTGCTGTTGCCATGTTTTTGGTCACCAACCTGTTCCCTGCTGTAGTGGTGTGGTCCTGATTTCCCTGTGGGTGAATGTCGGTTGGCCTGTGGTTGAACGTAGGATTGGTTGACCTGTGCTTGGTTTTGTGGATGGGGTCTTTGCGGGGACTGGACCAGTCTTAGCACTCTTTGCTCATGAAACACCTTTTGGTGGCATTGGTCAACCATGTTACCCATTCTGTGGCAATAGTAGCACTCTCTAGATCTGGCTGCTGCCAGCCTCCCTAACCTCTACTATTTGGACTGGGTAGATAACCTCTTGAGTTCTGAGGTGGCGCTCCTTCCAAGACTGATGCCATTTGTACTCTTGCAACCAATGCAGCTCCCTCAAGGGCAGTCTTTTTTCAATTATGTTGGACCAGATTAGCTGTCTTTATGGGCTTGCTCCCATTATTGACCTTATCAAGTGGGCCGCTACATGGGGAGCATGGGTGGTGGCCTGCCTACCTCAGGCTTCAGGACTGTCCCAATGTGGTCGGTGGGGCCACCTCCTTCCATCTGCCAGGCATGCCAAATCCCCTACAATGGCCACTCGTTTGGGTACCGTATTTGGGAGCAGATAGGGGGCTTCAGGTATTGGGGGGTGCACCACATAGTGTCAGGCCACCTCATCTGCACCACTGCCTTGTTAGTGGATGTGCCAGAGTGGCGACAGAAGCATGAGTTGGTAACACCAGGAGTATGCGCAGTCTGTCTGCCACTGCCATTGTCCCTATAAGCTTTGGGACGGCTTCCCTTCTAGCCTCAGGGAACTCAGAAGTCAGATCATGGCCTTGGATCTCTTGCATCTTGCGCACCTTATTGTTATCATTTTGGCAGTCCCTACTAAGAGGTGGCATGTGCGACATGCCCATTGCCAAACAAATTCGCACAGCTTGGAGAAGCTCTCAGCATATTCCAGGATGATTCCCCAAAGGAGTTTCGATTGGCTGGGACCACCCTGGCTGGCGTCCAAGTGGTGTGAAAGTGTCCTGCTGGGTTGGTGCTCTAGAAAGAGAGCTCCAGGAGAGGAGCAGCCATTAATCCAATTCTTGGCAAATGGATAGATATTTTAGCATGGTCATTAGGTCTCATCCTAATATAGTAGTCTGGAAGGAGGCAAAATACAGCAACTGTTTCCTTATCCTACTCTCCCCTATGTCCAGCTCAAGGGGTTCTGTGAAGGGGAGCCAAGCCACAGTACCTGAGACCCCTTCGATAGTGGCAGTGTTTTTGATAAGGGGACTGTTCCTTCTCGTAGGCATAACCTTGTCACCCCTGTGTCTACCAGAAAGTTGAGTGGTGTGTTGTTTACTAATAACGTGACCACAGAGTTCTTCTCAGGACAGCCTGGGGTGGACAGTAGGATGTGTGTATCTTTAGTTGTTTTGGTGGTATGGGGCATATGTTCCCCATTTTTCCCTTTCATTGGTGGACCAGTCCTGTACTCTCACCCTCGCTGTCAGATCCTGGGGAAGTGGAGCCATCATCCTCGCTACTGTTAGTTATCATCATTCAGGTCCGTTCCAAAATTTCCTGACGCCCATGTGTGTACGCCCGGATGGGTGGGAATTCATGTTCCCCGTGCTACTAAGGTTTGATATACTGAATGCAAAGTATAGGGGGTTGAGTTAGGGGCAACCCTAGCGCTGATCTTGGATGGGGCTAGAAACATCTGTGCCTGCTGGTCTGGCAACCCCCAGCCCTAGATCTACAAGATCACAGCCTAGTGGGGGCCCCCAGGCCCCATATCCGGCAGATTGGTGTAACCTAGTGCAGGAACAGCTGTGATGGCAGGTATCAGAGAGGGCACCTCCATAGCTACGTATGGTGGGAGATATGCGGAGACCTTGCTTGCAGGTTCTGGGTGATTACAGGTCAGACCATCTCAAAGATGGGCACCTCTCTTCTAGCCTTCTTTCTCCCTACAAATTTGTCTGAATGGGTGTCCTCGAGTGTTCTATTATGTTGGTGTTGAAGGTTCCCCCACTGGCAAGGGAAATGTGTGTGCATTAGTATGAGTTTGCCATTCATGGCAAAATGTACCTAGCTTTTTAGCCTATGTGGGGAATCTAGTTTGCATGTGGCTTAACGGTGACTCGATGATTGCTTGGAAACCTTTTTTAAGGGACTGGTATAATGCTAACTTTCTTGAGTTTTAAATAATCCTAAACTCTACTCTGATTTTGGGGAAATATGTTCACAGAATTATAATGGCAATAACTATTAGCTACAAGCTCACCTTCAGACAGAGATGCATCAAACAGACTAACGAATGTGAAGAGCCACAACCTGAAAGAAAGTGTAATGGTTAATTCAAAACATTATGAACCACTAGTTTTTACATTGGAATAGCAGGTATGGACTAATGATTTGTGATAGAAAGATAACAACTTCTTCATGTGCACATTAAATCACTTAATGAGACATTTCATTTTAACAAGATATATGGCTGTAATAGTTTATCAGCAACACAACATCAACAATGCATCAATTAAAAAACACAATGTAAATTAAAAGAGAAGCAAAAAAGTGACAGAAACAAATTATGACTTTGTCCAGAAAAACACCCCTGAGCCCGCTCCTAGAGCATGCTGCCCGAGGCCGAGGGGAGGCTCTGTGTGGTACGCAGGACCAAGTGAGCCCAGTAGTCTGTCAATATCGTCTTGGGGACAAAGGTGGCAACAATTTACACTAAGAAGAAGAAACAGCTCAACAACTACAGTCCCTTCCCAGCCAAGCGCAAGTTAAACCTAATCTCCAAGATCCAAATATTTCCCTAACGTATAAATTATACCCTATATCACACCCAGGGGTCAAGTGTGCCAGCAGTCCAAGTGAATAACACTTCTCAATTCTTTTAGTTTCCAACAGTGTTAAGAAACCCATGTTGCAGAGAAAACCCTTTTAGACTAAAAAATAAGATTGAGGTGTTGGCCCTATATCACACACAGCGCCTTGCCCCACGAGTGATTAGCTGCGCTATAGAAATGACTGATTGATTGATTGATATGCGTACCATCTGTGTCACACCCAACGGTCCAAGCATTGAGGTTTCACCCCTATATCACACTCAGGGGTCAAGTGTTCCATCTGTGTCATGCCCAACGGTCCAAATGACAAACAACACTTTCACCTTCCCTAGCCGTGTGACGACTATTGTAAATAAGGTGACCTCCGTGGGATCGCATACAGGGCCGCCTTACGACTACTCAGTTTGGACCCATGAAATGTGCACTATGTCAGTTTTGTGTCAGTCGCAGGGCACTTATGTTACATGTTTTGCATTTCTTCCTAGGTTGCCGTATGCTCACTGCTGGGATGAAGGATCACATGTAGTCTCATACTGACTGATGGCGGCTTCAGGATGGACCTCCGTGCCAGCGATTGAGCAGAATTTTCAATCAGTTGGGGCTTCTGCTCGCCTCTTTTGTTGCACATTTGTGAATCTGTACAGGTAGTCCTCTTCCATTGGCTACATTTGGGTTCAAAAAGCCAATCTCCCCTATCTGGCTCGCCAAAATGTTGCTGGAATGAGGATTTACTTTTAAAAGGTGGAAGACAAGAGGCATTTGGCAAAACAGGAATAGTTGATTTAATTAAAAGCAGCGGCCGGGAGAGCAGTTGGGGTCTGATGACTGTCTCAAAGTACCTTGGTTCTGAGCACCATTATATACATTTCTCGAAGCATCATAAAATGAGTCTATGCAGTGTTTGGAGAAAGAAATCCAGGCTTAGTCATGAAGTAATTAATCTGACCATTTAATAAAGTGCCCAGGTGGGTCTTGACCTTGTGTGGACATAATGTGGACCAGTACGTAACATGTCCAGATGTCTGGCATGGGGAGCGCTAAATCACTGCATCTTGTGTGTGTTTTGATTGGACCTAACTTCATGTGGCATCTAACTTTTAGGGAGTTTTTGGAACGTGCACCCCTCTGGGTAAATATGTTTTATTGGGGGGCTAATCTCCTAGGTTCATTGTGGTGTTGCTGCCAATCTGAGGGATTGATCTGGGTTTTTCCTGTTTACATGTTTGTCCATGAGCTACGTGTCACCCCGCCAGTGACCAGTCAATCAGTTGCTTTAACCCTATGTGGCAGGGCTTATCTGACTATGTACTTGTGACTCAAGGTTGATAAGGAGGACACATCGGATGGATTCAACAACAGCAATGGAAGTTGGTTGTTGTGCATTCACATTTTTATCAATATCAACACCATGCAGAGTGTGATCAGTCAAACTGGACTGTTCGCATAGATATCAAATCGAGGCACCCTTGCACCTTTAGCAAGCTAGGCTAGTCTTGTACCTTGTTCACACTCTGTGCACCTGATATGTTATGTGCCTGGTATTATCTGATATACTGCAACATGGCACACATATGTCCATCATTAGGATATCCCAACTTTATCTTAGCTACATGTCCAACTTACAGACAATACCAGGCATTTGTGAAGTCAAAGTACTGAGCTTCCTATGTTCACATTCTACATATTCAGGATTCACAGTAATGTACCTTGATCTTGCCTGGTAGGTGGACCCAACCCATACACCTGTGGAGAGGTAGGCAGCTTCACGGATCCACATGCTGCCAGTGAGCATCACCTGATTGTTTCTGTGCTTTGTAAAGATTGTGTGTGTTCACATATATTGGTTGCAGTGAGATGTGTAAGGGGTATTGTCAGTCAGCAGAAACAAGGAAGTAGGACAAAGTTGCATACGTAATTGATAGGGACAATTGCAATGTTGATACATTTCGAATGCATGCAGGTGCACATTATAGATGGCTCTGAATCTGCTCTGCTCATGTTGTGCCTGTTATAGTGTGGGTGCTTATGGCACATGTGCTATCACCTGCCCTAAAAATATAAGATGGTCATCAGTTCAATTGTCTCTCACCCATACTATGGGCAGTAAGTGACAACATGATACCTGAAATTAGTGACAGAAATGTTGCATTGGATAGGCTGTGTTTTCTACCTCATTGCAGACAGAATTGGTAGGAGTTGATGAGATACATGTTACTAGTCCACACATGCCAATGCAGGTACATACCTGACTAATGCCCTCATATACCCAATGCCCTATAACAGAAATGTGTTCTTGCCTTAGTAGTGTTTGTGAAGTATAAGGCCAATGTGTTCAATACCACAGGCATGTATGCAAAGTGTTGTCAGCATAGAGGCTATTTCACATTTCACCTACTGCTGTCATTACACATACTGTCTCCCCCAGGAATCGTCACCATTGTACCCTCTCTGTCAATTTTCTGCAAGCTACAGTGAAATATACTCATACATATGACATCTAGAGCATGCATGCACACGCTAATCACATGGATTAAGTCAATATTGGAGAAGTGTCCATCAGGACTGATCGTTTGGAGGAAGATAGCCGTACTCTGTCTATGTTACAACTACCTGCCTTAGAGTCATTCTGTGCTGCAATGTGTGTGGGCTTATGTCATTGCCATAACAGTAAAGCATCGCTGAGGCACAATACGTGTACTTGTTACTCATAACTCATAACTCATTTCACATAGATGATTGATATATATTACACTCTCTTGCATACTGCATGACAATACAGAGGGAGTACCTAGATGGACATTGTGTACCAATGCATGTGTAGACAACATCATTGTTCCAAATTTGTCTTAATATTCACATGTGTATACATTTATTAGGCTGGACACAGCCATTTCCTGCACCTACAAGGCTAATACATGACCACTTTATCATTGTAACGTTTGGACAAGTACATGCTACTTATGAAGGTTGGACATGATTCAGTACATAAATGTCCATTTATTTTACTGAGCATGCCACTTGTGCTGCTAATACACATTCATGGATGTAATTGATGACAACCTGGACAACTTTAGCTTGGTCTGATATATATTTCCTTCCTCTCTAAGACAACATGAACCAAGAATATGAGTTGGCCTGCTGGATCTGCTTGTAATTATATTGCTACCTTAGGAACATTGGCAAGGCCTTCAGATGCATGGAAGAAGCATGAGGAATGGAAGGCAGAGATTGGTGTGTTCCATGCTGGTGATCCATACGCAGTTCCAGGACTCTATTCAGCACAGCCGGAAGTGGCACCGCAGGATGTCCCCACAACACCTGGCCAAAAGTCAGACTTTGAGCAGCAGGCCCTGAAGGACACGTCAGAAATAAAGTTGAGGCTGCCTGGCCTAAAACTGTAGGTGGCCACACTTATGCAAATGGTGTGGACATTGCAGCAAACTGTGGACCAGAATGCTGATGGAATTTAGGACTCCCTCCAGCTTACTGGCCCTTCCCAGTTCATGTTTGTTTTTATTACTGAATATCATTTAACCATCACTGAGGATACGTTTTAGAATAGGGATAGGTTAGGTTAGTTTTAGTGATTTTATAGATTATAATATTTAATAGTTGTTGGGTGGGGATATGTGTGGATAGGGTATTTAGTGGATGGGGAGGCCAATGTTTAGTGTATGTATGAAAAAATACATCTAGAAAAACGACACACTATATATATATATATTTGGGGGTGGACTTTACAGGAGGGAGAACATGGTGGCCACCTAAGGAGTGGGCTGTTGGAGGAGCTCTGTCAGACTCGGGAGCTGAAGGAGGGCACGCGAGACGCACTGGTCCTTCAACCCTTTTAATGCGGGGAATATCGCTGCAGCAGTAGCGGGGAAAACACTAAAATAAGGCTTACCTGAGGGGGGCCACGTTTCAGTAAAATAAGGCAGAGCAGGCATGTGAGCTGTGGTGGAGGGGGCGTGGCGCAGATGAGACTCTGAGCGAGCCACGCTGTGTCTGACCTCCGACGTAGGAGGGAGTTAGCTGTGAGGATTCCCTTCCGCAGAAAAAGCAACACAATAAACACATGTGGTAGAAAGACAGGAGGGGTGAAGAGGTTGCTAGCCCCCTACCTGAACTGAATTTTGGCCAGGAAGGATGAGAACAAAGATGAGGTACCTTATACTTCCCTGCCCTGATTGTCTTACAGCAGGGATATTGTCTGAAACCACGGGGGCAAGTAACAACGCTATAAGGGTCCTCAGGGGGCTGGCTTGCAGTAAAAAGGAATGAGGAGCTGTGGCATCTAGCAAGTCTGGTACGAGTCCAGTTTACTCTATTAGAAGTGGTAGGAGGATCTTTGGAGTTAGAGAGAAACTGCTAAACAGGGGTGTTGTGCCCCCCCCCTTAAACTAATCACACCAGGAGTCCAAGAGGATCAAAGTAGTGGTAATGATAGGGGAAACATTATTATTAAATGGAGGAGCCCTCCGAGTAATAAAACCAGGATTACCCCCTTGTTGAGAACATACGTTAGAATTTACCTAGATTGCCAGCTAGTGAGGAGAGAGAGGGGAGAGAACTGGTGCAGGACAAGTATATAGAGATGGATAAGGCTGCTTCGATGGGCAGTATGAGTCTGGGAGAAAACCAATTAGATCAAACAAACCAAACATAGTGCACTTCAAACAGCTTTCAAGCCCTGGAGGGCTTGGACTTAGCAGGGATGGAAGATGGCAGGCCACCCATAACTATAGGTTCAGTAGCTGGCCACCCAAAGGGGGCACTGGATAGTAACCCCGAGAAACCTGCAATGGAGGAATGTGTGGGCATGGGGAGTCAGCAGCAAGGTCAAAGGCCCAGGGTTACAAATCCATTGGGCAAGAAGCTTCTCCAAGAACCTGTAGGGGATGAAGGATGCCCGGAGCAGAGTTGCTTGGAGGTGACTTCTAGCCAGTCCATTATCGTAATCTGGAGAATTCTATCTATGGAAGTGAAGGGCGGTTTTGAGATCTCAAACTCTAATCAGATGGGGATCAGAAGTCTATGTGAGGAAAAAGATTGATGAACTGGTATTAAGGACAGCTGCCCTCGAGGCAGAAGTAGGGGACCTTAGAGTTGCAGTGGAAAAAAACAAGGAGAAGATTGAAAGTTTGAAAATAGGGGAGGAAAGTGTTATGACTAAACTTGAATCTTTAGAAAACAATCAGAGAAGGAATAATCTGAGATTTTTAAGGGTCTCTGAAGGAATGGAAGGTGACCATCTGAAAGGGCTAGTGGTCTGCCTAATAAAACAAGGAGTACAAATCGAAGACGTAGAGGTAATTATTGTGAGGGATATTCAAATGGTACATAGGGATCCTTTCAGAAAGCCTCCTAACAGGGACATGCCTAGTAAAATCTTGGTTTGTTTTAACATGTATGTAATTAAGTGTGTAGCCTAGTAGCTGTGCTAAAGAAGAAGCTATTGGTGGATGGAGTCCCATTTGAGATTAGATTGAATCTCTCAAGGACAACATTAAACAAACAGTGGGAGTTGGAGAAATTAATTGATACACTGAAGAAGGTGGGGGCTACGGCCCAATTGAAGTTTCCGGCATCCCTGAGAGTAACAGCAAATTACAAAATGTAGTCAGCGTGCCCACCAGTCTATTGTCTATTTGTTAGTTGATATCCAAAGACTTAGGGGGTCATTCTGAAGTAACCCCGTCGAAAGACCGCTCCGCGGTCAAAAGACCGCAGGGTCATTTCGACTTTCCCGCTGGGCCGGCGGGCGACCGCCAAAAGGGCGCCCGCCAGCCCAGCGGGAAAGACCCTGCAACAATGAAGCCGGCTCCGAATGGAGCCGGCGGAGTTGCAGGGGTGCGACGGGTGCAGTTGCACCCGTAGCGATTTTCACTGTCTGCAAAGCAGACAGTGAAAATCATTATGGGGCCCTGTTAGGGGGCCCCTGCACTGCCCATGCCACTGGCCCAGGGGGCCCCACAACACCCGTTCCGGCCATCCTGTTTCTGGCGGTGTAAACCGCCAGAAACAGGCTGGCGGGAAGGGGGTCGGAATCAGCGCCGCCATGGAGGATTCTCCGGGCCAGGGGAAATCCGGCGGGAAACTGCCGGATCCCCTTTTCTGACGGCGGCTTTACCGCCGCGGTCAGAATGGCCCTGGAAGCACCGCCAGCCTGTTGGCGGTGCTTCCGTGTCCCTCCACCCTGGCGGTCCATGACCGCCAGGGTTGGAATGAGGGCCTTAGTCTGACCGATGTCCCTCCTGAGGTGGTAACGCCTAGAGAAAGAAAGGAGGGTGGATTCTCCCAGGCCAATAAGGGAGGGGTTTGGTTGGTGGGGGATCATGGAGGAATGAGGGGCACTGGGTGGGGAGCAAGAGGGAAAATTGAAAAAAGTGTCCTCAGAGAGGTGGAGAGAGGGAAAGTTGAGGGGCTGTATACAACTGGAAATGGAGTTAATACATAGATGATGAGTGCAAAGGAATGGCTTATGGGTGAGGAATAGGCAAAGGAGGCTGTTGCAATACCTGAGAGATGTTTAAGCGAGTGTGCTGGTTCTGCAATAAACACACCTGTTTAAGTAGGAATTTATTGAGGTGTTTAAACATGTAGATGTCTGCAACAGGTAATAAGCTCCAGCCAAATCTGAGGTAGTAAAAGGGTAGTTATTTCAATTAAAATGCATCTTAATATTTCCTTCCAGGAGGAGCCAGTAGATAAGGCGGGGAGAGGGGAATTGGAAAATTGGTGGCGTATGACTCCGCATTTACTCTGGTGGGATATTATGGGCCTAACAGAGATGACATTGCACCTTTAGTTGATCTATTCCAACATTTGCTACAATAATATGACCCCATAATATGGACGGGGAATTTTACTGTTGTACTAAATCATGAGCTAGAGAGGTCCTCAGGTAGTAGATCAAAAAGTAATTAAAGAAATGCGATTTCAAGTGCTGTCTATGATGTCCCATTTGGGGCTGCATGCTGTATGGAGAGAGAAGATGGGACCCGAATGGGGATATACGTATAACAACAAGAAATACAGACATCAGTCTATGATTGATTATATTTTAATAGATGAGAGCTTGAAGGACAGTGTGGAGGAGATAGCACATGTTGGAGCTCACTTATCAGACAATTCGGCTATTAGCTTGAAGATTCAGCTAATGGCGAACGCTGGTCAGAGTAGGTGGACTTTAGAAAGAACTATATTACTAGAAGAGAATGTGGTAGCAGAATTACGAGCAAACAGAGGAATGTTTTAATCTCAACATAGGGTGAACTTTGCCAGCCTTGGTTTGGGATGCTTTTAAGGCTCTTTTGAGGGAGAGGCTAATAAGGGCGGCCTCGTTCAAGAGGAAGGTGTACAAGGAAGAGATCAGTAGTTTAGAAGAGTGTGTGCATCAAATAGAGCAAAGGTTGACACACCTAGATCTTGATGATGGGGAAATTGACCAACTGCGCAAGCTAAATCAAGAAGTACACTTGGAACTGGCAGCAGTAATAGAGAGAACGATTAAGAAGAGGCGTGAGGTTTACAATGCTGGCCTGGAAAATAAAATCAGATACAGCTAGAAATAGGGTGGCAGAAATTCGGGGTAAGAATCCTGGGACAATAATTAGAAGCAGGAAGGAGGTAGGGGAAGCCTTTCGAAAACATTTAAAGGAATTATATTCAGAAAATCCAGTGATGTTCCTGGAGTCAGTAAAGATATGGTTAGAAGAGTTAGGGCTAGCTACCTTGAATGAGGAGGATAATCGATTTTTGAATGATCTGATAGGGCTGTTCGAAGTTTAGCAGGGCATAAAGGGGGTTATTACAACTTTGGAGGAGGTGTTAATCCGTCCTAAAAGTGACGGTAAAGTGACGCATATACCACCAGCCGTATTACGAGTTCCATAGGATATAATGGACTCGTAATACGGCTGGTGGTATATCCGTCACTTTACAGTTACTTTTGGGACGGATTAACGTTGAAATCTATAGAGCCCTGGAATGTAGTATAATTAAGTTCTTGGTGGATTTGTGTAACAACATCTTAGAGGCTGGTGGAATGACCCCCCCATCCTGTAAGGAAGCTGTTGGAAGATTACCCATTAAATCAAACTTCCACAGGGGCAGATGCCTTTTACCTAAATCCCTCCAACAGATGAGTGCTCGGACTTTAACTGAGCACGCATCTGTGAACCCTGCATCCGCTAGGGGGGAAGGGGAATGGGAGTAGAAAAAGAGAGACCGCCTCCAGATGCAGTGCCAGCCTGTGTTTCTCACTTGAAGATAGGATATTTAATTGCAACCATGGTGGTAAATGCCGCTTTCCGCCGTGCAGAAGACCGCCAACATACCGTTGTGACCGCAGAATTCCGCTACAGGTATCACGACCCACATCTCGTGATCTGCCACAATACAGACACCCACACAAGTCCGCCACAGCAAAGGTCAGTGATAAACTGGCGATACCAAAACCCACACCGTCACGGCAACAAGAATACGCCCACAGTATCACGACCCATGAATCAACGTGGCGGTCATTCAACCACGGTAAACAATTGGCGGTACACACCGCCTGCCTCAAAATACACACACATTTACAAAACACCACCACATTGGACAATTCAAAATTCACACACCTGATACACATACACACACCACACCCACACACCCAATCCAATATAAAGCACACACCCACATCACCCACAGACCCTTACAACCAACATTTTGAAAGAAGGCCAGAGAGAGAGACTACCTAAAAGAACACCAGCATACACAGACACACAACACAATCACTTACACAACATCCACGCACTTCAAACAACACACACCAACACATCCCCTCACACATCACAACCGACACCATCTCACACATCACCCACACCACATCATGGCACCCCAAAGACACCCCAGGTTCTCTGAGGAGGAGCTCAGGGTCATGGTGGAGGAAATCGTCCGGGTAGAGCCACAGCTATTCGGATCACAGGTGCAGCAGACACCCATTGCAAGGAAGATGGAGCTATGGCGCAGAATTGTTGACAGGGTTAACGCAGTGGGACAGCATCACAGCATCCAAGAACACGGGATGACATCAGGAAGAGGTGGAATGACCTACGGGGGAAGGTACGTTCCGTGGTATCCAGACACCAGATTGCTGTACAGAGGACTGGCGGTGGACCCCCACCTCCTCCCCCACAACTAACAACATGGGAGGAACAAGTCTTGGCGATCATGCATCCTGAGGGCCTCACAGGAGTGGCGGGAGGACTGGACTCTGGTAAGGCAAATCTTTACTACCTTATCCGCCCTACCCCACCTGCATGCCATCACATACCCCCACCCTTGCCCTCACACCCATCACCCCAACAACCCACAGATACCCAACTAACACAACCCACGCATCCCAAAAACCAAGCCCTGCATGTAACACCAATGCATGGACACCCATCACCAAAGCATGTCCAGTAGAAAGACTCACTCATGCCCCAAAATCACCAATCACACAAGAGCCACTGCAATAATGCAAGCACAGGAGTAGAGGGTCACTCACCCATTGCACAAGATGGCACACACAGATACAACAACTATGCATTTACACCCCAACAGGACCCCTACCCAATGTCACCGGACAGGAGGTGCCAGACATATCCAGTCACCCCACAGAAGAGGTCCACAGTGACGACAGCAGCTCTGCACGCCTGGATCAAGATGACCAGCCCGGCCCATCAGGGACCTCGGGACAGTCGGTTCCCCTGACACAGTCACAAACCATCACTGAACCTCCCCACTCAGGAAACACCACCACAGCACCCACCCAGCGGGCTCATACCTCTGTCCCCAGCACACGTCAATCAGCAGTGTGTCCACCACTACAGGGAACACATGCAAACCCACTAACACAGGACGATCAGGGACTTGGGGGCAGTGGCAATGGGCACACGGTTCAAGGGACAGAGGCACAGGACAACAGTGAAGCTGGGAGGACTGCTGTGTGACAGAGGGAGGACAGACCCAGGGAACCAACACTCCACGAGGCACTCTCCAACATCATGAGAGCTTACCACCATTCCCAGGAGACCATGGGCATGGTATTGGCCAAGTTTTAGGAGACCCAGCGGCTGCAGGATGAACACTAACTGGTGATCAGAGAGGACTTCAAGTCCATCAACAACACCCTGGTCACCATTGCAGGGGTGCTGGCAGACCTTCTCAACACCGGGAGGGACACAGTGGCACACCAACGGACCCCTGACACTAGCCTGGACGATGAGCAGCTCTCCACCGGCGCTAGTGGACAGGAGGCACCACCACAGGAACAACAGGACACCAGCACCCCACCCCCTGCAGATGGAGAACCACCCCGCAAACAGTCCCTGAGATCCAGGAACAAGACAGAACATTGCCAAGACCCCCACAGGAAATAAGACCCCCCTGAATGTCACCCTTCTGTCCACTATGTCACCCTGTCCACCTTAAACTGCCATTGCGCCCCTTCCTATGCCCCTTTTGACAATGCACCTGTGAAACAAATAGACTGGACTCTGCCATGGACATTCTTCCACCATCACCCCTGCCCATTTTACAGCCCCCTCCACTTATTTGCACAGAAATAAACACACTTCAATTAACAATCTGGAGTCAGTCTGTGCTCTCACAAATATGTAATTGCAATATCTCTGGAATATAGCAATGTCAATGTACTTGTTCACATACCAATGTAACACAGCTATAGACCAGCAGTAAGCATAGCAGAGGGCACAAAGTGGGACCCAGATCTGTGAAATGGAAAGGCAATGTGACAAGTCAGGGTCCATACACTGAGTGAAAATGACAGACTTATGCTAGCTCCAACAATATTATGAGATATGGGAAGCAGTTACATCTTCTTACCTGTGTCTCACTGAAAGTATTGCATGATGATGTTGTTTCGGTTGTCGATATCCTCTTCTCTGCCTCCTCTTCTTCACTGTCCACAGGCTCCATAGCTGCCACAAGACCACCATCTGGCCCATCCTCCTTCAGAAAAGGCACCTGGTGTCGCAAAGCCAGGTCTTGCAGCATACAGCAGGCCATGATTATCTGGCACACCTTCTTCGGTGAGTAGTATAGGGAGCCACTTGTCAGATGGAGGGACCGGAATCTGGCCTTTAGGAGGCCGAAGGTGTGTTCTATAATCCTTCTAGTTCACCCATGTGCCTCATTGCAGCGTTCCTCTGCCCTTGTCCTGGGATTCCTCACTGGGGTCAGTAGCCATGACAGGATGGGGTAACCAGAGTCACCTGCAAATGTCGAGGGACAACTGTTAGACACACTAACCCTTAGGGACAACCCCATACCCAGACACCTATGTCAATTATATTGGGACCTTGGGATCACCTCTTAGCCACACACGGTGCCAATGGAGTTGCCCCGTTATACAAGGGATGCTGCTATTCCTCAAAATGTAAGCGTCATGCACTGAGCCAGGATACTTGGCATTGACATGGGAGATGTACTGGGCTGCCAAACACACCATCTTCACATTCATCAAATGGTAGCTTTTCTAGTTTCTGTACACCTGTTCATTCCTGCGGGGGGACAAATGCTACATGTGTACCATCAATGGCACCAATGATGTTGTGGATAGGTCCCAGGGCATAGAAGTCACGTTTCACTGTGGGCAAATCCTCCACCTGAGGGAAAACGATGTAGCTGCGCATGTGTTTTAGCAGGGCAGATAACACTTTGGACAACATGTTGGAGAACATTGGATGGGACATCCCTGATGCCATGGCCACTGTTGTTTGAAAAGACCCACTGGCCAGGAAATGGAGTACAGACATGACCTGCACTAGAGGGGGGATTCCTGTGGGATGGCGGATAGCTGAAATCAGGTCTGGCTCCAACTGGGCAGACAGTTCCTGGATTATTGCTCGATCAAGTCTGTATGTGATTATGATGTGTCTCTCTTCCATTGTCGACAGGTCCACCAGGGTCTGTACACCAGAGGATGCCGCCATCTCATCAACTGCTCCAGCAGACGTGCCCTATGGAGGATAACAGCGAGCAGAGAGTCATCCAACACTGAGGTATCACAATGTGTTATTTGTAGAAACGTTTGTAATTCGCAATGTCCCGGTATCTGTCTGTATTCCCGGCCTAGATAGGTGTGACACAGTTTGTAGCCATCCCATGTGGCCCCCTGAAATGGCGGCTGCCTGACCTGTAAGGTGGGATAAGGGGAAATGAGGTAACTGCGCTGGCGTTGTACACCGTCGCGGTGGGCAGTTGAAGACCGCGGCGCAATTCAGCATTGGTTAACATTGGGCCCTATGGGTCCCAGGAGCCAATGGCAATGTACGCCGGCGGTGACAGTATGCACCGCGGCGGACGTGACCGCCATTTTCTGTCTGTTCACTCACTTGATACCTGACCTTCAACAGGAGAGGACCTACACTGCAAGTGCTGCTGTGACCTGTCTCTGGAAGCATTGATGGCTACAATGTCTGGGGAAAGGGCCCCTGCCTTCACTTCGGAGGAGTTGGAGAAACTAGTGGATGGGGTCCTCCCCCAGTACACCCAACTGTATGGTCCTCCAGACAAACAGGTGAGTACACTGTGATCATGCTGCGTAGGCAATACTTGTTTTGAGTGGTGTGGATGGAAGATACATAGGAGGGGGCTGAGGCCTGCATGTGCGGATGTTGAGTGTATGTGTGTCAGGGAACTGGTGGGCAATGAGTAGGACGGCCTGGATGGGTGAGTAATTTCCTTTCCCCCTGTACCATTCCTCTAGGTCAGTGCCCACCAGAAGAAGGATATTTGGCGTGCCATCGCGAACCTGGGGGTCTACCACAGACGAGCACCCAGTGCCGTAAAAGATGGGAGGACCTGCGCCTCTGGAGCAAGAAGATGGCGGAGGCCCAGCTGGAGATGGCCTCCCAACGTGGAAGGGGTGCCCGTCGCAACATGACCCCCCTGATGTACCTGATCCTGGTGGTGGCCTATCCAGAGTTGGATGGGCGCTTGAGGGTATCACAGGAGCCACAAGAGGGTGAGAACATTCTCATTCAGCTGACTCTGCGCGCATTACGAGGTGTCTGGGTGGGGGAGGTGGTCAGTGGGTTCCCCTAGGCCAGGGCAAACTTGGTAGGCAAGGTCCCTTGTGAGGCAGGCTCTGTGGCACCCCAACCCCACTAGTGGTAATGGCCATCTACACCCAGTCAGGCTCCTGTGACTTCCAGGTGTGCAGCAATTGGGCTTAGGCCTCGTCCCCCATGGGCATGTGAATTTGCTAGGAATTGTTATTGCATGGCATAGTGCTGAGGGCTGCTCCCTGTGTGTTGTGTCCGCCGACGGTAGTGGTGTTGCATGCACTCAACATGTTTTTCTTCTGTCTTTCCCCCCCTTTTTGTTGTCTCCCTGTTCCTGTATGCAATAGCATCATCAGGCGAAGGAGCAGTGGCACCGGAGCAGGAGGGAGCTGCAACCCACTTGGCCCTGGAGGGTGAATGTACGGAGTCTGAAGGCACCAGTGGGACGGAGGGTGAGGTGAGCTCCATGACGTGGACAGGAGCATACACCAGTGACGGCGATTCCTCCTCTGATGGGAGCTCCCTTGCGGTGGCAGGCACCTCTGTGCCCACTGCATCAACAGGTACAGCCGCCACTCCCTACCAGCATTGCCATCCCAGCAGCTCCTTTTGTTTTGCTAGATTTGCCCTAAGTGGGAAGGGTAAGCCGAGACGTGGGTCCCTTGCTCACTGTGACACTGGATTCAAGCTAGTCTGGCTGATGAAGGGTGAAGCCCTGACACGGTCCCAAGATGCTTGTTTCCGGTCCAGAGAGGACCTGGCTTGGCAGTTCGGGCTGGACTGTTCCCATGAGGAACAGATTCAAGACTGATTTGCATGTGGCTGGGTCTAAACTGGGGTGGCATGGTGAGCAAAAGAACAATGGATTAAACCCAGATTTGTGACTGGGGGTGAGTTTTTGCATTGTTCAGCACCCCGTCCATCATGCTTTTGTTTTGCTAAAGTTGTCCTAATTGGGAAGGGTATGTCCAGACGTGGGTTCCTTGCTCACTGTGCCACTGGATTCAAGCTAGTCTGGCTGATGAAGGGTGAAACCCTGACACGGTCCCAGGATGCTTGTTTCTGGTCCAGAGAGGACCTGGCTTGGCTGTTCGGGCTGGACTGTTCCCATGAGGAACAAGATCAAGACTGATTTGCATATGGCTGGGTCTAAACTGGGGTGGCATGGTGAGCAAAAGAAAGATGGATTAAACCCAGATCTGTGACTGGGGGTGAGTGTTTGCATTGTTCAACACTCCATTCTTCATCCTTTTGTTTTGCTGATACTTCACATTCCCCACACCTGACTGCCTCTCAGTTGAGCTATTTCTTCTCTGACAAGTACATTCCATTCCTTTGATTTTTAGTCCAGATTTGGGTGCATTGGCCAAGTAAGACACAGTGATCTCATGGTGCTCGGTGGTCTGCACTGTCAGCGTCAGGTTGCGCAGCGTTCACGTGTTCATGCATGATGAGTTGTTCCAGTTCATGTTCTCGGTTTTGTATTGTGGGACTTGTAGGTATGGTGACTCATGTTGCACATTCCACTACAAGTGCCAGTATACAGAGGTGGACCTGGACTGGTGCAGCACTACACACATGAAATGGAGTAACGAGATGGAGCTTGACTGAGCTTTGCGACATGTAACTGGGCAGTGTGACTAATATTTTTGTGTGACTTAGCGGAACATGAGCTAGACTCCTGCCCTTTGCCCTGCACATAGTGCAGTGGAGCAGTGGGACATAGCTTGCTTCACTCCTTCATTGCCCTGTTAGACCTGATAGTCTTAGGGTGGTTATCTCCCAACTTTTTGCCAGACTCTGCCCACTTTTCTGATACTGTTTTTGCTGGTTTTAGGACTCTGCGCAGTTTACCACGCTAACCAGTGCTAAAATGCTCCCTTAAACATGGTAATATTGATTCATTTTCAATTGGCATATTTGATTTACTTTTAAGTCCCTAGTAAAGTGCACTACATGTGCCCAGGGCCTGTAACTTTAATGCTACTAGTGGGCCTGCAGCACTGGTTGTGCCTCTCACATAAGTAGCTCCTTAACCATGTCTCAGGCCTGCCATTACAAGGCCTGTGTGTGCAGTTTCACTGCACTTTGACTTGGCATATAAAGGTACTTGCCAAGCCTTAAACTCCCCTTTTTCAACTTATCACTCACCCCTAAGGTAGGCCCTAGTTAACCCTTAGAACAGGGTCCTACATAGGGAAAAAGCAGGACATGTTCATGTGTGGTTTATAGGTCCTGGTAGTGGAAAACTCCTAAATTCATTTTCCACTACTGTGAGGCATGCTCCTTTCATATGATAGCATTAGGGCTACCGTCATATACTGTTTGAGTGGTAGATTCTGATCAGGAAGGGGTATCCAAGTCATATTTAGTATGGCCAGAATGATATTAGAACATTCTGCTTATTGGTGGGGTTGGATTTTATTTTACTATTTTTAAAATGCCACTTTTAAAAAGTGAGCATTTCTATGGGCTTAAAATCCGTCTGTGCCTTACAGCCTGTCTCCAATCCACATCTGATCTGGGTTGGTTTTCACCTTCCTTGTGCATTTCACCCAGACAACAACAAACACAGGATACCCAGTCACACCTCCACTCATCTAAATACTGAATGGGTCTTCCTGGGCTGTAAGGGTGGAGGACCTGACACTTACATTTCAAAGGCAAGTGGCCTGCCCTCACTCAATGGACTGCCAAACCCCCTACTATGACCCTAGCAGACAGACCTCTACTGAAAGGGGACCTTGGCAACTTCAAAACCACTGTTTGAAGTTTCCCCCACTTCAAAGGTATTTTGGGGTATATAAACTGGGTCCCTGACCCCACCAACTCACACACTTCTGGACCTGAACCTGCAACCTGTCAAGAGGAACTGCCTGGCTGCCCAAAGAACTCATCTGGACTGCTTTGCTGAGAATGAGTGCTGCCCTGTTGTTGCCCTGCTGCCTTGCTGCCATCTGACTTTGCTAAGAAGTGCTCTCCAAGGGCTTGGATTGAGCTTGCTTCCTGTTTTTTGAAGTCCCAGGGCCAAAAAGACTTAGGGGGTCATTCTGACCCCTCGCGAATGACGGAAGCACCGCCAACAGGCTGGCGGTGCTTCCATGCCCATTCTGACCGCGGCGGTAAAGCCATGGGTAGCGCCGGCCGGCCCAGCGGGAAGGTTGGAATGCCGGCAGAGGTCCTTTGACCGCGTAGCGGCCAAATGGCGGTTCCCGTCTGGCGGGCGGCAACCGCCGCCCGCCAGGGTCAGAATGACCGCCTTAATCTCTTAAGGAAACTCCTTGGGCACCAGAAATCAACGCACAGCCTGGCGGAAACAATGTACAGCCATTTTTGCAACCGATAAATCTCCGCACAGCTGAGCCTGAACGATGCAGCCTGACTTCTAGAGTGGAGAATCAATGCAGTGCATGCTTTGCAGCTGGAAATTTGATGCACAGCCCTACCAGATGGAATCACAGCTGAACCAAAATGCCACAGCCCCACTTCCTAAGTGACAAATCGACGCAGCACCTGCTGTTCGACTAAAAAATCAACACATTGCCATACCAGATTGACGCACACATGTGACTTTGTCCTGCATGCCCAGGATTTCCCCACAATGTCCCTGGGCATCAAAAAGATCCCCGCATTGCAGTGAGGAACCAAGACTGCGCACCGGAAAACAACGAAAATCCCCTTGCAGTGTGGAAAGAGATGACGGATTGTCTGTGCTGTTCTGGAAATTTCGATGCACACCCTATTTTTCCATGCATCTCCTCCTCTGCAGTCTCCTTGTGTGTTATTTTTTGTGCAAACCAGGATACATTTTTGTGCAAACAAGAGACAACTGTAGATTTCTAAGTTTAAGATAAGACTCTTTTTTATCTTGCAAAAGTGATATCTCAACTTGTGCTATGGAATTTAACCACATAAATATCCTATATTTTTCTAAAACTGTGTGGTGTATTTTTGTGGTGTTTTCACTGGGTTATTCTATGATTTATTGCACAAATATTGTACACATTGCCTTTTAATTTAAGCCTGACTGCTCAGTGCCAAGCTACTAGAGGGTGGGCACAGGATAATACCTCTGCCAACTAGAGACCTAATTTTAACATGCCCCTTGTTGTTAATTGCACTGTGGTTCTGTTTGTTCTCGTGGGCAGCACTGCCCTGTCCTGGTACTCCAGCCACTAACTCCCCTGGGATGACAGATGCCACCCACTCCTCAAAGCCATCCAGCTCCACCTGGGGTGCTGGGCTTCCACCTATGGTCTGCATGGCTGCTGTTAGAAATGGGATATCTAGTTGGCAGTGCTTTGCACCCAGTCCAAATAGAGACCCTCAATCTAGTCAGGGAAAGGGAGTCACACAGCTAAGATAACCCCTGCTCACCCCTTTGGTATCGTGGCTCAAGCGGTTGGGCTTTTCTCTGAGGCAAGGTGTAAAGTGTTTTCACATACACACAGTAACACAGTGAAAACATCCAAAGAGTACTCCATATCAGTTTAGAAAAGTAGCCAATATAGATTTGAGCAAAACAAGACCAAAACAACAAAATTCCAAGACATGTAAAGACACAAATTTTCAAAGATTAAGGCCCTCATTTTGACCTCTGCGGTCTTTTTTAAAGACCGCTGAGGTACCACCATGCTGAAGACCACCAGTGCAGGCAGTTTTCCGCGCAATGTATTAAGACTGCTGGCAGCGCTCCGTCCTTTTTCGGAGAGAGAGCCGCCAGCAGCCATACTGGCAGTCGGCAAGGTAGTGCTCCACCTCCACCGCCCCATCATCAGAACACCGCCCACCGAATCACGTCCCATGATTTGGTGTGGCAGTGTTCTGGTGACAGGGTGCTGGCGGCGGAGCAGCCCCCATGGATCCCGTCCCCTCCCGGAGGATCAACGGACAAGGTAAGTTTATCGTCTGTTAAGGGAGGGGGGAATGTTGTGTGTTTTGTGCGTGCATGGGGATGTGCGTGTGAGTATGAAGAGGAGGTGTGTGAGTGCATGTATGCATGTGGGGGGTGTGTTGTGTATATGGGAAATGTGTGCGGGTCGGCCTGTGTGCATGTCTGTATGTGTGCGGGTATGTGTTGTAGTGTATGTGTGCGTGTAGGGATGTGTGTATATGCATGTTGGGGGGGTGGGGAGGGTGTGTGTGTATGTGCATGTTGGGGATGGGGGTGTGTGTGTGTGCATGTTGGGGTGGGGGTGGGGGTAGGGGTGGGTAGGGTGTGTGTCTATGTGCATGTTGGGGTGTTGTGGGGAGGAGGTGTGTGTATGTGCATGTTGGAACTGTGGTTGGGGAGGGGGGTCCGGCCACCTTTGGGGGGTGGCAGGGGGGTGGGGGTCTGGGGGGAGGACTCAGGGTGGTGGGGCTTGAGACCCCTATCAGTGCCAGGGAAGGAATTCCCTGGCACTGATAGTGCCTACCGCCATGGATTTCGTGGCGGTTCTAAACCACCCGAAATCCATTACGGTAAGCAGGGTCCTGATACCGCCGGCGGTCTGGTGACGGCCGCCGGGCTGGAGACCGAAGTCTCCAGCCCAGCGGTCGGAGTGGAGAAGTGGCGGATGACCATGGCGGTAACCGCCATGGTCAGAATTACATTTGTTTTCCGCCGGCCTGTTGCCAGTATTACCGCCACTTATCCCCCGTCCGCCAGGGTCGTAATGAGGCCCTAAATGTAGTATAGTGCTTAGAAACACAATAGCTCTAATCAGGGCTATCAAAATGGCTTGACGGAGCCACTTCCAATAGTCCGGCACCACCCACGAGGGACCGTGGTCAGCCACGGATGTGTAAGGACCCCAGTTACAGTACCTTGGAAAACGATGAGGAAACAAAGATGCTGCTCAGAGTTGGGGAGGTGAGGCGTCGCTTGAGCCAGTGTGGGGAGGTGAGGCATTGTTTCCTTACTTCTAGGCAAGGGAGGTAAGGCATCAGTTTCATATTATTGCAGAAGAGGTGATCCCACTTTGGCAGTAAGGCATCGGTTACGTATGACAAGGTGGAGTCAATGAATCCAGCAGGTCATGACGCAAGGCATCGATTTTGCGGTGTCGCAATCACACCACAGGGCTACAGATGCTGCTGTGGAGTCAGATGCCAAGGATGTCAGTGACACAGCACTCGACTCATGCTGTGGTAGGATTTCGGAAGCACTGCAGTGGTGTAGGGCCTGCATTGTAGGTCAAAGTTTTTACACTCAGCAGGGACCATGGCTCTGGTCAAGGCAGCAGCGCTGGGTCAGAGATCAGCAACAGTTCCAAAGTCGTTCTGGAAATCGGTGGAATAGTTTCCTCCTTGATGCACCAAACCTCACCTTGAAGGGCCTAGAAACTAACTGGATGTGGCACCACTTAGCAAGTCAGGACTCTCAACAAGAGAACCCAGGCTCTGGTAGGTGAGCCTGGACTCTTAACAGGAGGCAAGCTCAGACCATGCCCTTGGAGAACCTTTGGAAGCAGGATCTAGAACACAAAGTCCAGTTCTTTCTCTCTCAGGACAGAAGCAGCAGGCAAGCACAATAAAGCAACAGGCAGAGTGGCAGTCCCAACAACAGCATCCAACTCTTCTTCCTGGCAGAATTTCCTCAATCAAGTAGGATTCTAACTATGTGGTGCAAGAGGTCCAGTACTTATACCCATTTCTGTCTTTGAAGTAGGCAAACTTCAAAGATATGCCTTTGTAGTGCACAAGACCCTGCCTTTACCAAACACACTCCAGGGGGTTGAAGACTGCTTTGTGTGAGGACAGGCACAGCCCTATTCAGGTACAAGTATCACCTCCTCCCACCACTCTAGGTCAGGAAGACCCATAATCCTGGTTATGGGCCATCAGGATATGCAGGGCACACATCAGCTATCTCTGTGTAATTATCTAGAGTGAATGCACAGACAGCCCAACTGTTATCCTGACCTAGACATGTATTCAGCAGACAGGCAAAGGCACCGTATGGTTAAATAACAAAAAGACCACTTTCTAAAAGTAAAAAAAATATGATGGACGGAATGCAGATCAAATCAAACATTCAAATCCCCAGTCACAGATCTGGGTTTCGTCCATTTTTTTTTGGCTCATCATGCCACCCCAGTTTGGACTGCAAATCAGGCTTGAACCTGCTCCAAATGGGAACAGTACAGTACATACTGTCGGGCCAGGTCCTGTCTGAACTGGTAACAAGCACTCTAGGACCAGTTTCATTGTATCACCCCTCATCAGCCTGGCTGTCTTGAACAAATGACACAGTGAGCGCGGGACCCACGTCTGGGCATACACTTCCCACTTAGGGATTCAAAAGCAAAAAGAACAGATGATGGATGGAATACATAACAAAAAAACACATTCACCCCCAGTCACAGATCTGAGTTTAATCCATTGCTTTTTGCTTACCATGCCCCCCCAGTTTGGTCTCAGCCATATGCATCGAAGTCTTGACCCTGCTACCCATGGAAACAGCCCAGCCCAGAATGCCAAGCCAGGTCCCCTCTTGACCTGAAGCAAGCATCCTGGGACTGGTTTCAGTGGGTTAACCCTCATTAATGTTTGATTTGCCTAACCTTCCCACTGTCATCCTGACCCAGATGTGTGTTCAGCAGACATTAGTTTAGTTGTTGTAAGTTCTTGTAAATGTACTATGTACAAGAAGATATGAAGGGACTATTGGGGACTTTTAGTGCAGATATGTATATGATAAAAGCTATGTAATTCTATGTAAATTACTGCTAAAAGATTGAATTGTGTAGCATATGACTAGTGACATGGATGAAATCAAGTTGTTTGAAATTCATAAAGTATAGTGTCTAAGAATAAATTAGCAGAACTTTTTGACTGTTTCAAAGTGTTTCTTTCAAAGATATTTTCAGACTTATTCCCTCAAATGGATGTTATACAGTATTTTTAAACATTCCTCTGGTTCACCACTTTAAAGATGCTGAAGCTACTTCACTTCAGTGTGCTGTGAATAACAAAAACACTGAACGCATAATAAGTACATTAATACAAATCTACTTGGATGATGTTTAATAGTGAAGGATATGGTTCCACGAACATGGCAACCCAAAAGACTTCTTCTGCCTGGATAAGTGAGCAACCATTGGGAAGTATTCACACCTCACTCTAGTAATCATGTGGAAAATATTGGTGTATTTAATATTCAGTGGTCAGGTTTTCATTCCAAGTGTAGAAATAAGAATAAAATAGTTGAGAGGGAGACTTTGGCTAAACTACAGTCCTGTCTTATAGCTAGATGCCACTGCGATTAAAATAACAAGTGACTAACTGAAACTGCACCTTGTTCATAAAACCTGAGAAGAACTGTGATTTGGTCCACAAAGAGCCCTTGACGGTGCCTTCCATAATACAATCAAATTGTGACAAATAGCATACAAGACAATGGCGGTCATTCTGACCCCGGCGGGCGGCGGGCGCCACCCGCCATGCGGTCACCGCCGAATGGCCGCTCCACGGTCAGGAGACCGCGGTTGCCATTCTGGCTTTCCCGCTGGGCCGGCGGGCGACCGCCAAAAGGCCGCCTGCCGGCCCAGCGGGAAAGCCCCTGCAACGAGGAAGCCAGCTCCGAATGGAGCCGGCGGAGTTGCAGGGGTGCGACGGGTGCAGTGGCACCCGTCGCGATTTTTACTGTCTGCAAAGCAGACAGTGAAAATCTGTATGGGGCCCTGTTAGGGGGCCCCTGCACTGCCCATGCCAGTGGCATGGGCAGTGCAGGGGCCCCACAACACCCGTTCCCGCCATCCTGGTTCTGGCGGTGAAAACCGCCAGAAACAGGCTGGTGGGAAGGGGGTCGGAATCCCCATGGCGGCGCTGGATTCCCTGGGCCAGGGGAAAACCGGCGGGAAACCGCCGGTTCCTCTTTTCTGACTGCGGCCTGTTGGTGGTGCTTCCGCTGCCCTCCGCCCTGGCGGTCAGAGACCGCCAGGGTTAGAATGAGGGCCAATCTGTTCTAATGATATGCATATAAGCAGAGAATAAATTAATTATGATTGATGAGGCCTGTGTATGGCCAGAGTCGCTATTCTACCACATTCTCAAGGTGAAAGTCCCTGGCCACCTGTGCGACTGGCCTTCTTACCATCATTGCCTTTAACCTTGCAAATTCAAGAGTCTTTTTTTAATTTTGGTAACATTTTGTGGAGCCTCACTCCTGATGGACCGATCAACCTATCAAAAGTGATCTCTTCAGGGATACCCTATGATATGTCCCGAGAGTGGGAGCCCAACCTTTGTCCACCAACCCCTCTGCAAATACACTTATGGAAATTGTGACACTTGAACCTTATGCTGGTACAAACGTGAAGCCAGGCAGTAGAAACTAGTGATGAATACAAATGGAGAGCATTGGGAAGAGGATTGGGAGGCAATGTCAACCTTAAAACTATTAATATATGTATATTGTTCTTGTACATATGTGCGATTGGGAATGTGACTAAGATTTCTAGACAAACATTGAGGTACTCAAAAACCGAAAATGAAGATAGGTCAAGATTGTATAGGATTACAAAGCTGTCAGTAATACAGTAATACAGACAGGTCTCTGAAAGCTCACCCTGATATGTTCTTTAGCAAAACATGGCCCAGTTTTTAGAATCCCTAAGCATTCAGTCAAAGCACAGGCTGATCCAACTTACCAAATGGAGCAGAGGAATCTGGTGGACTGTAAGGCATGAACCTGCTAAACATTGCTTGAGGATGGTTCATTCCATGCAACAATCAATCCTGTTCAACAAAATAATTATTTGTTGTCTTAGTGAATTCTGAAAGGATTTTCACTATGAATGGATACACATAAGAATTCCACACCATATATTTGTATATGGTATTTCAATAATTTATTGTATGGAATAATGAAATCAATCTTTTGGAACCAACCCCTCCCTTCCAGTCCCTATCAAAGTTTTCTTAACAGCAAAGGTGCGCTTCTCAGCTTTTTGTACGGCCTCTAATACCCATACCTTACCTGAACAACAGTATTGCTGTTCAGTTGGCATCTACACTTAAGGAAGGTTGTTCTCTGCCTCAGTCATGGCATTCCTGAGCCCTCAGGGACCTCCTTGTTCCAAGCAGACAGTGGCCTTTGCAAGGGATTTTCGCAGGATAGCTTAAACTCAGCTCACAGGAAGCTGATGCTGTCTACCTGCTTTATACATGCCTATACCAGGTATAAATACAATTTTCTGATTATGTTGAAAAGACTAGATCTCATGAAAACTGATCTAAAATGTAAGATTTAGCATATGAATTTTGCACTTTTTCTAAATTTTGGCCCACATTATAAATCACATCAATACATACATATGAATAAGAGATGCACTAACAAACTATAATAAAGCAAATGTTATATGCTGTTCATGTGCAGTCAATATTAAATGGAACATATGTTTATAAAAGACAAATGTGCACTCAGATACATGAATATATGAAATGTAATGGGGAATCGTAAGCAAAACATAGTAAAGATCTCACCATTGTGGAAGACGTCCAGACATGCATGCTTGTTGAGGTGTGTATGTGTGTGCTTAATGTCACTGTCTCCAAATGCTGTTTCAAATGATCTATTTGATATACCAGCAATATAACTACAAATAGTAACTACATGTTGCAGTGAGGCTTAATCAATGTTACCTGTAGCAAGTAAATCTGAGCTCTTCAACTCTCGACAGGATAACATAACTGTCATTAACAATGTGGATGTGTTGTGCTATGAATCAAACCCTACGTACACGTTCAATATCTGTAAGTAGCTGAACGAAATGGACACTTACATAAAAGAAGTCTCTCAGCTGACCATCTATTAAGAAGCACTGTTACAGGTGTAAAAGGCTACACTCAAAGTGATATGGAGTTTAATCACTACAGTTGATTCACATCCAAGCCACTGCAATTTTGTGGATGATTGTGGTTATTTTTAGCTCATAAGCATAGCTTGTTGTACAGTGGTATAAATGTGAATTCTAGCTGGATCCTAGTGTAAACTGACATAACTAGGGTACTTGTACCTCAGACCAAAATATGAGCTTTGTCTCAAACAAAAGAGATGTCGATTACTGGATGAGTAGCAATATATTGGCTTACCATATACAAGCAGTCTGCTGCTGTGCAATCTTTCAGGCACCGTGGGTGCAGAAACAGAACACATTAGAAGAAATTGTAATTGTCACGAGGTAGTGGATACCTCACCTGAGATGTTCCTGGGTCTGAAGCATGCACAAAATGATGTAAGGTCATTACACAGTATTTAAACATTTGTGTAAATAGGGGATTCATTCGCCTACACCACTAGACTGGTACACAGGACCACAAACCCTATGTGCTAAGCAAGCAGTGATAATAAATTAAAACAAATTAATGTCCACAAAGGAAAGTAACCACGCAGAATCAAGTTAATGTAGACATTAGAAACCAACACAAAAATGTCGACTAATATGTTCCCATGCTGTGGGACTTTTCCAGTTTATTGTTTATTTACATCACTGAAAATACTGTAAAAAAAACGTGTTACCTTTATGATTCTCATCTCAAATTGCATGGCACTGTTAGGTTGCAAACTCTGCACACAATATGAAAATTACAAGTAGTAGCAACCCACGAGTAATGTTAAATTAGGATTTAATTCCCTGGAATGGAAAATAACTGTGCAAATCAGTCTTTCCTAGAGGGATTCTGCATGGTTATGTCTTTTGTGGGAAGATTTATGCTCTTTGAACAGGTGGTAAAAGTGAGCTGGGCCAGGTGTAGTGTAGGACTGAAGGAAGGGTAGATTTAGGGGCATATTTATACTCTGTTTGCGCCGGAATTGCGTCGTTTTTTTTTACGCAATTTCGACGCAAAACTAACTCCATATTTATACTTTGGCGTTAGACGCGTCTAGTGCCAAAGTCCATGGAGTTTGCGTAATTTTTTTGCGTGGACACCTACTTTGCGTTAATGATATGCAAGGTAGGCATTCCCGTCTAAAAAATTTACTCCGAGGCATGTGCGCCGAGTTTACACTCCCGGGCAAAATTCACACCCGGGAGTGGGCGGGTCCAAAAAAATGACGTCCGGCCGCTTTTGCGCCGTTTTTTTAGCGCCTGGTCAGGGCAGGCGTTAAGGGACCTGTGGGCTCGGAAGGAGCCCAGAGGTGCCCTCCCAAGCCCCCAGGGACACCCCCTGCCACCCTTGCCCACCCCAGGAGGACACCCAAGGCTGGAGGGACCCATCCCAGGGACATTAAGGTAAGTTCAGGTAAGTTTTTATTTTTTTTATTTTTTTGTGGCATAGGGGGGCCTGATTTGTGCCCCCTACATGCCACTATGCCCAATGACAATGCCCAGGGGACATAAGTCCCCTGGGCATGGCCATTGGGCAAGGGGGCATGACTCCTGTCTTTGCTAAGACAGGAGTCATTTCTATGGGGGTTGGGAGTCGAAAAAAATGGCGCAAATCGGGTTGAGGCGAAAAATTTGCCTCAGCCTGACTTGCCCCATTTTTTGGCGCCCAAGCTCCATATCCCCCTACGCCGGCGCTGCCTGGTGTATGTCGTTTTTTTTCACGCACACCAGGCAGCGCCGGCGGCTAACGCCGGCTAACGTCATTGAATAAATACGGCACCCACATGGCGCTTCAGAATGGCGTTAGCCGGCGCTAATTTTTTTGACGCAAAACTGCGTTAGCGCAGTTTTGCATCAAAAAGTATAAATATGGCCCTTAAAGGGTAAATTAAGTGCACATTCGTGTTTCTTGCTATTAACTGCGCCCTTGTGGTAGCAGTAGACATGGCAGACACTGACAGGCCAAATGTACTATTCTGATTTCAGTCCTAGAATATTTGGGGAAAGGGCAACGTTCCTCCAAATATTCCAGGTTGCTTATTTACTACTCAAACTACAGTCCTGGAATATTTTGGGGAAGTTATAAATCCCCCAAGTATTTTTAGGAAAGTTTGAAAAGTAGTATTTCAAATGGCAGAAAGTACTGCCCTGAAGGTAGAGCTCAGGGCAAAAAACTAGGAATATCACAATGTACCATGAATAAAACTGCTTGGACAGTGATGAATATAGAGTCTTGGATGCTGCTGTAGCCAAAATCTCATGTGATTTTACCAACTAGAATTAGCAGCCTGTCAAATTAGATTTGGTGTAGCTTGCTGAGTTCTGATATGTGGAATGCCACGGACAGCCCAAAAAACTCATTGAGAACTCAGCCTCACTCCTCCAAAGGGAGTTGTGCTCAATCGCCTATTTGCATTGCTTGGTGAGAGTAGAGCAATTGCGAACATCATCATGCACTCGCATGCACACACAGCCATCTTGTTTTTCCTCTTCTGTGAATGGACGTGGGCCTAATTTTTAATCTGCTCTGTTTTTGTAATCCTTCCCGTATCCCATTTCTGCTACATGGAATGCTGCAGAGAGCCCAAAAAACTCAGTGAGAACTCAGCCTTTCTCTGGGGATGGGCAGAGTTGTGTTTGACCCCCCATTTGCGCTGATTGGTGTGAGTAGCGTGAGAGTAAGCAGGAACGTCATTATCTGGCCGTATACAAATGCAGCCAACTTGTTTTTCCTCTTCTGTGCATGGTGCTGGGTCCAATTTTTAATCTAGTCTTTATCTTTGCAATCCTTCCCTTATCCCACTTATCCACCCATTTTACATTTATTACATTAGTATGTGGATTTATTTTTATATCTTTTAGGTTTTCGTTCTCTTGTTTATTTTCTGGGACCTTTGTCCTCTTTTTTTGTTTCCCTTAACTTCCCTATTACTTCCTTTCAATTCCTTCTTCTTCCTATCTTTATTTCTTCCCACCTAGTGCCATGGCAGAGGGTGGGCCAGACACTGCCAGTGCAGGGAGTGCTGGCAAACACACACCTTGTGGTTGCCGGTGCCACCAACAGGTGCATCCCTGTACCATTTTCACCGAGAAAGATTTGGCCGCACTCGTTATTTCTGTGCAGTGCCATCTCCCCTCATTGCTGACTGCAGGTGGCAGGCAGCAGGTAACAAGCCCAGGAGTGGGTATGGCCTACAAAAGCATCAGCTGCTGTGAGGGAAGGTGTGCTGGTGTGTGTGTAGGCATACTGGAGTTTGGTGCTCGACCTGCTCGGTGTCCAGGTTGCAGGGCTCGGTGATTACTAATTATTTGTTGTGACCTACAATGCTAAAAAAAAAATTCAAATAGCTCACCTGAGAGGTAAGTTAGGTGTGCGTAACATCACAGATATTATGTGATCCAATTTGAGTGAGCCAGGTACTCGGTGCTACCTAGCTCTGTTCATCGCTGTAGGTGCTCACTTGGGCTGATTATTTAAGAAGTCATGCAGAGTCCTCTGTCCTGTCACCAAGATAATGGTACTGTGGTAGTAGTAATATGTTGGAAAATGGGTTATTGGTAAGGGCAGGTAGGTACCTACACTTAGCAATAGGCCACTAACCTCCACTAAGGTCCAGTTAGGTCTCAGTAAATTAACCCCAGCTCAACCCTTGGTAGCTTGGCAACGAGCGTCAAGGCTTAACTTAGGAGACAGAGTGTAAAGCATTCAAATATCACAAAACAGTAATTAAATAAAACACAGGAAACAGTTTAAAAATCCAAAACCAATTTATAAAAAGAGAATATATTTTTATCTTTAAGATGATACCAAAACGAATAAAATCGGATAAGGGGAACCGGAGATATGAATTTTTAAAGAATTATTATTTTTTTTGCGCCTAGAAACAAAAAGCGCCAATCGGGTCATCTGGTTGCACCTTGACCGGGGCAAAGTCAAAGTTTAAGGCCGACCGCGATGGAGCCCTGCTCGGCTACAGGCTGCGGGAGGCCTCGGTTAAAAGTTTACCTTCACACTTAGGGGGTTATTCTAACTTTGGAGGAGGTGTTAATCCGTCCCAAAAGTGACGGAAAAGTGACGGATTTACCACCAGCTGTATTACGAGTCCATTATATCCTATGGAACTCGTAATACGGCTGGTGGTATATCCGTCACTTTACCGTCACTTTTGGGACGGATTAACACTCCTCCAAAGTTAGAATAACCCCCTTAGTCTTTTTTTTTGAAGATTTTCTTCAGCGGGACGAACCTGCCAGTCCAATCCGACCTCCTGGAGCCCTTCTCCGGATACGCGATGCTGGAATCCTCGGTGGAGATTTTTACCTTCGGACTTAGTCGTTTTTTCGAGGTGAAAATCCTTTGACCGGGGTAAACCTGGATCTTGATCCGACGTCCATGGAGCCCTCCTCGGATACGCTGGCTGGGAGGTCCCGGTCAACTTTTTACCTTCGGACTTAGGGCCTCATTATGACCCTGGCGGGCGGCGGAGGCCGCCCGCCAGGATGCCGCCCTCCAAAATACCGCGCCGCGGTCAAAAGACCGCGGCGGGTATTACAAGTTTTCCCCTGGGCTGGCGGGCGGTTGCTGAAAAACCGCCCGCCAGCCCAGGGGAAAACCACCTTCCCACGAGGATGCCGGCTCGTAATCGAGCCGGCGGAGTGGGAAGGTGCGACGGGTGCAGTGGCACCCGTCGCGTATTTCAGTGTCTGCAAGGCAGACACTGAAATACTTTGCGGGGCCCTCTTACGGGGGCCCCGCGACCCCCCCTACCGCCATCCTGTTCATGGCGGCTTTCCCGCCATGAACAGGATGGCGGTAGGGGGGGTCAGAATCCTCATGGCTGCGGAGCGTGCTCCGCAGCCATGGAGGATTCACACGAGCAGCGGAAAGTCAGCGGGAGACCGCTGACTTTCCGCTTCTGACCGCGGCTGAACCGCCGCGGTCAGAATGCTCGTTGGAGCACCGCCAGCCTGTTGGCGGTGCTCCCGTGGTCGGTGGCCCTGGCGGCCACCGGCCGCCAGGGTCAGAATGACCCTCTTAGTCTCTTTTTCAAAGATTTTTCTTTACCGGGACGAGTCAGCAAATCAGGCCGGGTCGCGCTTGAGGCAAGCCGGCTAGAGTTGCCGCGGCGGGTCGGTCCCTCTATGGAGCTTTTTTTCAAAAGTTGTCCAAACTTCTCCAAACTTCTGGGGCTTCTCCCAGATGTCCTTTTAAGGTTCTTTTGGGGTCCACAGCTCACCCCAAGGGTCCAGAAGTTCTGAGATTGTCCTTGGGGGGTGCGGACTACAACTCCCAGAATGCACCTGGCACAAACTCCTTTTTGGCCACTGGACAGTGGTCAGCTGGTCGCTTTCTTCAGGAGTTGGTGCAGGGGACTCTGGATAGCAATTTTTCACCTGTAGCAAACAGGGAGTCCCTCCTTGAACCAGTTGAAGCCAGGCAAAGTCCTTCTTGTGGTGAAGCCCAAGTGTGCAGCTGGTGCAGTCCTTCTGAGTGCAGGTTCCAGGTGCAGGCCAGGGGTCCAGCAGGGCAGTCCTTCTTCTCCTTTGGTTCTTCCTTGTTGGAATCTGATGGGGATCTGAGGTGTGGGTGCAGGTCTGCCAGTTTTATCCTTGCTCCTGGGTGAAAAGCAGGGGGGTCCTGGTTCTCCAATCAGGTGCAGGGTCCTTCCCCCTGTGATGACCACTTCCTGGGAAGTGTGGCAAAAATCAATCCCAGGAGGCAACATTCTCTAAAAATCCATCATGGCTGAATCTGATTTTTGGAGGTTACATCTGGCTGAGCCCACCCACTGGTGTGGCTAAAAATCATAAGCACACCCCTCTCCTGCCCTCTCCTAATCTAATCAAGGGGGCACCTAGTTGTCTGGGGTTGCAGGATGTGGGGGTGTTGCTGGTTGCTCCAAATGTCCTTCTCTGCCTTTGAAGACCAGTTTGGCAGCCCTCCCCCTTCCTGCCTCACCATCTGCTGAGGGGAGATTCCCTCCCACAGGCACATTCCTTTGTGTGAAGCCAGGCCACTTCACACCTCATCAAGGCAGCTTGGTCAAGCTGCTCAAGGCTGGCCAATCAGAGCACAGCAGCAAAAACAATGCAGGGCTGAAATTGGCATCTTTTCAGATAAAGTTTAAAACTTTACTTGAACAAGTTATATTAAATCCAACAACTGGAAGTTGTGGGATTTATGACAACAATTAATTTGATACCAAACTCTTTGTATGCATCATTTAAGGAGACTTTAAAAATTAAAATAAAGTCTCCCCATTCTAGCCTATGAAGGCCATTTACTACAATGAGGGAAAAACGAATTTGGCTGTTTATACCTCACCAGGGCTTATAAAACTATTTTTATAAAGTCCCTGCTTATAGTTACATGGCACCCAGCCCTAGGGGCACATAGGGCACATCTTAGGGGTGACTTATATGTAAAAATAAGGCAGTTTGAGACTTTGGAACTACTTTTAATTCCAAAGTCGAATTTGCATATAACTTTAATTTAAAAGCAGCCAGCAAGGCAGGCCTGCCTTTAAAATGACACTGGGCACCTCAGCAGTGCACCTATGGGTGCACTACCTATGCTGTGGTCCCTAAACCTACATGCCCTACCATATACTAGGGACTTATAGGTAGGTTAACTTAGTCAATTATAATTAGCCTAATTTGCATATCCATTTTACACAGAGCACTGGCCCTGGGACTGGTAAGCAGTACCCAGGGCACAGCCAAGAGTCAGTAACCACCAGTACCTGTCCAAAAAGTGTGGGGGTGACCAGGGCAAAAAGGAGGACTTTCCTACATAATATAAGTGAGTTAGCGTTCTCCATGTCTTTCTCTTTATGTAGCTCATACAGTCCTAAGCAATCTCCCAGTGATATGGAGTATGTATCTGTGCATTGAAAAGGGAAACTGACTGTGTTGGCCATTCAAAGAGGGTTCCAAACCAAGGATCATTTGTTGTAATGCACTAGTAGTTTCAGACATACTTTAGGAAATTTAGAATAGGGCCTAGATAAGGTTAGGAAATTAGCAATAGGTCAACTCAACACTAGTAATATAGACAATCTGATTTAGAAAAGTACAATATGTTACTGAGTTTTCCTTTGTCTGTCAAAATATTTTCTAGGAGATTAACTGTACCAATAATCTATTCTTGTTATTTTCTTTTTTTCTTGCATCAGCACCCAAGGGCAAGAAGAGGGCACTGAAGTGTCAGGCCGAGGCCGGTGGAAGCACCAGCGCCACTATCAGCGCCGCAGCTGACTGCTCTTCTGGCCCCAGGAAGTTCCCATTAATATTATTTATTTCTTTAACAATTATATCTCCCCAGTAGAACAATCCTTCCTTTTTTCTGTTACACTGTGACCTTTTCTCAAATCCTTCCTCTCTGCATTTTTTTTTTCTATGTTTCTCATTTCTGTAGCTGACTCCCTCTTGTCTGTACTAATATGCAGGGGTGGCTCCTCCATGAGGGTGGAGGAGTGTTGCCCCCACACCAGCAGCGGCAGCTGCAAAACCTTTATAAGGAAACAATGATAAACTGTGTTTATTATCATTTCCTTGTACAGGGGCTGGGCTACGGTGGTGACAAGTGTGAGTGGGAGTGCTCAGCACTCCCCCTCATAGCACATGTGTGTTTGGCTGGCTGTCTCGGGCCGGCCAAACATACATGTGCACATCGCTGTTGCTGGGCTGGAGAGAACCTGCACAGGCTCCCAGTCTGCCTGGGAGCACTTTGGCTGGGAGTTCCCAGAAAACCCTGATGCTGGTCTGAGCAGCGTCAACATTTGCTGCAGGGCAGGCTGGGAGCCTGTGCCTGCAGCATGCAGAGGAGATGGAGGAGGGATGGCAGAACACGGCATTCAGGTAAGTTTATTTTTAATTTTCACATTTTATTAATATTTTCTCAAACCCCGCCACCCACTCTGCTTCCCCCATGCGCGTGCCGCCCCATCTCACCCCCTTTAACACCCGCAACCTGTGACTGCTAATCTGTAGCTTTCATGTGCTTGGTTAGTAAGTTTCTATGCTTCTTTGTTGAGAAGGCATTATTTTTCTTGCTCAAGCTCAAATGATGATAAAATGGCCTTGATTATGGTGACCTCTCCAATGTTGTGCTGTATGTATTATTCAGTATCCCAGCAATTTCAATGATAGTGCAGCATGGCAGGTAAGTAGAGTAAAAAGAACGAGGACAGTCCCATTTCCTTTGACAGCCAAACCCATATGTCTTTCATTGACCAATTCATTCTACCCCTTCATTGCACTTCAAATAATTCACAATTATCATCATATCTCTTTCCAAAGTGATATTTTGGATGGAAGAGAATGTACTGTGAACTGAACTGTAGGCATGTAATGAAGTTGTATTTTGTTAAAAAAGTAAAAGGGGAGGTGTATGTGTCATTATAATGTTTTTCTTAGCTACACAGACAACTAGTGCTGGGGCTAGCGCCAGTGTGCCAGATGACGCATCAGTTAAAGGGAGAGTCTGTGATGGCAGGGACAGGTGGTCGTAAGTCACATTGCTTGGTTATTGACAATTACTAGTATACCCACTGTATTTATTGAGTGTCACACTATTAGCATCATAGTATAACTGTAATGCCACATGTTTAGGTAGACCCCTGTAGCCCTCAACATCACTTCTTACGTCCATGCACTCCACTTGAGTGCTCAGTGCCCTCGCTGGCACTTCTTGTAGCAGGTTCACATGCAGTACTGTGTCTGGCACTGCGATGCCTCGGATCAGTCACAGGGACTGCCAGACTGCTGAGGCTAGAGGATTCCTCACTATCCCCAACACCCAGTTCGCTGGTTGTGGCACTGTGTGCTCTTTGCATTGCATCCAGTACGTTGGTTATTTGAACCATTCCCTGTGCGACGTCCTGTCTGCAATATGCCATCTCCACCTGGGTGGCCACGGCACGCCGTGATATCAAGGCTGTTGAACTTGCATGCCGATTGACGGATCTACAGAAGCTGTCAAACCTTCCCAAGAATTGGTGATGGCACCTGCGCTGGCTGACGTGCTCCTGCTGGTATCTCAGTGCAGAGTTCCCCAATGGGGTGTGTCAGCTGCTGTTTGCAATGGGGTGTGTCAGCTGCTGTTTGCTGTCAGAGTGTCCAAATGCTTGTGTAGTAATCCCATATTGAAATTGTGAGACACAAACCATCAGTATGGATGCTTCAATGCTGCCAAAGATTGATGGGCCCTCTCCTTCATCTGTGCACTGTCTGCCTGCATCATGGCACCTCCTGAGGGGAGTTGACTGTCGTTGGAGCAGGGGCTGCTGTCTTTGTGGTGTGTCTTTTGTAGTGTGTCTTTTGTGGTGTGAGTTTGTCTTCTGGCATCTCATCTGAGTCCAGATTATACTATGGGCGTGGTAACACCCTTGCCCTGCATCTAGTAGGTGCAATACTGTGGGACTCACTGGTATTTGAGTCATGCTGGGGCTGTGTTTCTGGTTCCCCCATTTTTTAAGATCCTGCAGCAGCAGGGGCCAGGGCATCTGCAAGGACAATGTGCAGCATGTCAGTTTTTGCATTTTTCACGGACTTTCACATTGTTGCTTTTAATGTACAATTAAATTGTGTCACTATAAGTCATTTGTGATGTTTCGCTATGTGGCTGACCACTATCTTGCTATTTATGTTGTGTATTCACCTTAGAGCTGTGTACTACCACTCCCATAAGGCAAAGTTGTGTTGTATGTAAGTTGTGACATGGACTACTTTTCACTGTGCAACAAGCTAATAGCTATTTTCTAAGAGGCATTTGTACATGCACATATGGGGATACACATAATTACTGGCCTTACCTTTGCTGGTGCTGGGTGTCCCTGAGGTGTCAATGTCAGTAACGCCACTGACAGCTTCTGGAAGCAATGTGAACTCCACCAGGTCTTCCATGGGGGTGGGCGGTCTGCCTCCAGTGCTCCTTGTCTCCTTTAGCTTGCTGGCCACCCTTTCTTTGGCACAGGAACGCAAGTCATGCCATCACTTGCGTATCTCTTCCACAGAGCACTGCGCAACACCCACTGTGCATATTTCTTGTCTGGATGTCAGACCAGAGTTTCTGCTTCTCACTCTCAGGTACTTGGAGCGAGTTGTTGCCAAATAGTCTGTCATGTGTCATAACAACCTCCTCAGCAGTGAGCACCTCCAATTCTTGCTCACTGAATTTGAGCTTCCTCTTCCTGTCCCTCTTCTTCCCATTTCCAGCATTGGCCATGTTGCTGTTTGGTCCTGGCTTGCTCGCAATGCTGGCTCCCTGGTGCTGGGTTGTGTCTCTCTCTCTGCTCCTGTGGTTGTGGCTCCTGGAAACAGCATGGGCTGACTCACTTCCTGGTTGTGATGTCATCAGGCTGTTTCAGTTTGCCGTTTTCGCTATTTGTGATTTTCAATTACCGAGTCACAATTTTTTGTTCGATTCGGTATTTGCATCTCGCAAATTGCGTTTGCGAATTTTAAGAAGCGATTTTCAATTTTGATACATCGCTTTTTGCATTTCTCAAATAGCGATTTCTTGGAAATCGATGTTTGAGAATCGCTAACTGGAATCTTGATACATCTGGCCCTGTGTGTTTTAATTGTGACTCATGAAGCATTTGGAAACCCCAAAACTCTGTGGAAGATGTTGTATAATATTGCACATTGCAAACCAAATTCTTCATAGAACATTTAGGATCCTGAATTTAAGATTTTGTTACCTAGGTCAAAATCATAGGTCACAGTACAGTCTAATAGTGGTCTTCATGGTGTGAGACTGCACACCCTGTAGAGAGAAGAACAATATTCCTTGATAAAGCACCACACAACATGAGACTAAGGAGAAATCTTCACCATTATCCTCTCATGTGGATTGTGAAACACAGGAGTACAAGAGGTACAGAGCAGGTGCTGTGAACATTTTCTTTTCAGAAGAATTGAACTTTTAAATTTCAGCTGAAAATTAATATCTTCAAAGAATGAATGTACTTCTTAGTGAAATGAAGAAATCATATCAAATCAATTTTCTTTTGTAAGGTTGTTTAGCTCAACTGTTATTAGATATTTGAAGTACATTAAAGGTAGGTTATGTACAGACCTCTCTCTTTCAACTGAATCATCAACATTTGTGAAAAATGTTTGATAGACACATTTCTAGCCCGATGAATAAAGAACCTCCATATGCGTGAAAGCACAGCACACACAGTCAGTTATTGTGTTGCAGCTAAATCAAATAGTCATATCCCTCCGTTAATTTCCCTCTATCCATTAATATTTAATTTAATGTACTATACATAAAGTCCACAACCAATTCAAGCAATATATTTTTTAACAAAAAAATAATAAAATATGTTGTATCAATAAGGAAGGAGGACATGGCTGATTATTGTGTATTGTTTCATTTATATTTGTCATATATGTTTCACTTGCAGGTAATGTAAAATACAGAAAGTTTTCTCAAAATTAACATCAATAGGAGCATTACAGTTACTGAAAAATGTAATTTAACAGTATAATTGCAGTCAGTCTCAATATTGTCTAGTATCATACACAGTATATTTAGGGCATCATTTTGAGTTTGGCAGACAGGAAGGACTGTCTGCCCCAACTCCCGTCAGGGTGGCCGCCGCCTATGTGTCAACCTCCCGCTGGAGTAATTATGAGTTTCCGCTAGGTCGGCCGGCAGACACCTGAGTTTCTACCCTCCGGTCTAGTGGGAAACAGGCTACAGCATTATCTCCACCTCATAATTGAGCTTATGGCAATGCTGTAGCCAGCAGGGTGCAGCAGCACCCTCCCAATGTTCACTTTCTGCAAAGCAAAGCAAAGCACACAGTGAACATTGCGATTGGGGTGGGTAGAGGGGCCCCTGCACTGCCCATGCTATGTGCATGGGCAGTACTGGGGCCCCCCTGTCACCCACTGCAACTATTCCCCACCAGGCTTTTCATGGCAGTGTTACTGCCATGAAAAGGCTGTCGGAGAACAAAGTCCTAATCCGTAGGGCAGTGCTGCAAGGCAGATTACAATCTCTATCACTGCCAGGCTGCCAGGATCTGTGATCCTGGCAGATCTGGCAGTCTAACCCTCAGGGTTGTAATGTGGCAGTCGGACCGCATCTGCAGTGATCCTGACTGCCACCACAAGTGTGGCAGTTCCAAGATCGCCACACTCTCAATTACCCCTTTTGTGTATGCCCAGGCTTGAGTATGACTTTTAAAAAAAAATTTAACATCACATATATCAAGCCACACGTGTTGCAGGACACAGTTGTTTATCTAGTGTTGAGTGTTTGTTCATGTTTATATTGCCTGCTGGAATCAATACAGGATCTAGGACATTTGTTCACTCTCTTTTCAGTTGATTTTGCATCTTTACTAGTAGATGTACTTGAAATTTTGACTGCCAATGCATCTTGCTCCACAAACATGTTTGCAATGGTTTAAATATGCTGATAAGCCATTGTAAGTTGTACTACATACCACTTTGAAGCCTTACCACCATTTTCTGTAAGTATGATATGTGTTTTTATGACTTTATGGGAAATGTTGGAGTGGTTGGAAAATGGGGAATATATTTACGTTAATGTGAGGTGTTTAGTGTGGAGTAAGTAGAAACTAGAAAGGACTAGGGAGGATCTAGTGAAGGGCATGCACCCACACACAAAAGAGTAAGCCCATTGCCATTCACAAACAGTACTTCCATAGTTACTAAAGTAAAAAAAAAGACCAACAACAGGAGTAAATATACTCCAGGACTCCAACTCAGAGCTGCAGCACCATACATAGCAAACCACTGGTACTGACATCCACACCTACAGAAAAAAAGCAGTGAAGAAATGAAAGTAAGAACCTATAGGAACTAATGTTAAATTAATTAACTGATTTCAACATTTTTTACTCCATTAGCATTAATTGGTATGGCCTTTAATTTTATACTTTTAATCCGGGACTCAATCATCACAGTGAGTGTCTTTTAACTTGGTTGTCACTTCATACAGGCCAGCCTCTTAATCTTCCTAAACTTTTATGGATCCTAAAAGTTCTGAATTAGCCAAAGCTAAATTCATTTAATGTCCACCATTAGATACACAGATAATAAATAAATGATGCACTGAAGGAACACAGCATAAAAAGTAGAATGCAAAGAGTAATGTGATTAATTGCAGCGCTGCTCAGGGTATAGAACCTGTTCAAGAGCAATCATTTCATTTTGGCAGTTAGCACTGAAGCCCAAAATTGCAAACTGCTGGGCAGCACACTGACTTTTCCCAATGGCTATCTTAAGGTATTTAGGGGCAGATTTCTAGCATGCCTTAGCACCCCTGAACGCCATGTGTGCGCTGTATTTACAATACAGCGCACCATGGTGGTAGTCAGGGGGACAGTGTCATAATTTTTTACGCTAGTCCAGTGCTTAGCAGGATTAGGATAAAAAATTATGAACCTAATCCTGCAAACCACCCAGAGGCCCATTGTAACCAATGGGAGCCTCTTTTTAATACCTGCACTTAGAGGGTGTTAAAACATGCAGATAAAAATGGCACAAAGGAATCTCACAGATTCCTTTGTGCTAGTTTTACAGCCCACTTAACACCGGAACGCCCCCCCTTACATACATTATGCCTCACGCAGGCATAATGTGGCACAAGGGGTTAAATAGTGGCGCTTTGTTGATATGGTGCTGCATTTTCCTACTTCTAACACCACATTAGTGTAAAAAAAAAGATGCTAACGTGGTGATGGAATGACGCAAGGCCACCATAAATCCGGGCCTTAATCCTTACAGTTCATCGCGCCAAAACCCCTATCTTGAATAAAGGGCTCATTGAGAGTTTGGCGTCCAGACGAGCCAACTGCCAAACTCCCGGGAATGAGGAGGCCGTCAACCTGGCTGCCTCAGCCTCTGCCGTATTACAATGTTCCCACTAGGCTAACCAACAGGAACATAGTATTATGAAGTTCCCACCAGTCAGCCCGGCAGGAACAGTGCTACGGTATTTGTCTTGCCTCCCTTAAGAGAATGTAGTACACCAGCACCCTCAGAATGCACACAGTGAGTATCCTGAGGGTTCTGGGCAGGGTCATGCACTGCCCCTCTGTGGCCGCCTGCACTGTGTTTCTGATGGTGTGGGCACTACAGGGCCCCCTTGGCCCCCTGCACTGTTTCCGCCAGCCTTTTAATGGTGGGGTCCCAGCCATGAAAAGGCTGGCAGAAACTTGACTCCTAAAAAGGGCAAGAATCAAGATAACATTAATTCATACATGCCCACTAGCCTTTTAAGCAGTGACTAGGAAATTGTTATGAAATTATTTGTCAATCGTGTGAATAAGGTAGTTAGTGCACTAATTAATAGGGAGTAATGTGGCTTTATTGAAGGTAGACAGTTATCCAGTAATTAAAACTTTTTAATTGAGGCTTTGGACCTTTTTAAACAATGGCAAGTCCTTGCCCAAATCTGATAACTAGATGCTGAAAAGGCTTTTGAATTGGTCTTCTGGAAGAGTATTTTTTGTACTTTAGAGAAATGTGGCTTTACCTTAGATTTTACTGGTTTTACACATAATGTACCAGAGGCCCTTGCTCCACCAATAGTGAATTTGATTGACATAGGTGAATATAAGGTCAAAATGGGATGCCCCCTCTCCACTATATTATTTGCCATTTTTATAGGGCTGTTTTCCATTACAAAAAGAGAAGCTCACGAAATAGGACCAGCTGTTAGGGGGATCTTAAAATTTAAATTGTATGCTGATGATGTAGCACTCTTTTTAAGTCCAAGCCTGGAAATACAGGAGAAGGTTTTTTAATGTATTTCATCTATTTTGATTGGTAGGGGGATATAAGTTGAATAGGTTGAAAATGGAAATTCTTTTATGTAATTGCAACTATAGACACTTTGAGCCTGACTACGAAGTTGGTGCTCCATCCGCTGGACCGGTTATATGACAGTAGGGAGGCGGCTGCCAAGCCAGAGGCCTTCCTACCACCGTATTACAATGTTTCCACCAGACTGGCTGGCAGAAACAATGCAACGGCATTGGCCTCGGCTCTCAGAGAGAGCTGAGGCCAATGCCCCCTCACGCAGCAATTCAGAGTGCATTCAGAGTGTGCTGACAGGGGGCCCATGCACTGCCCATGACATGGTGGTGGGCAGTGCAGGGGCCTCCCTTTGGTCATGAAAAGGCTGGCGGAAAGGAATGTCATGATCATCACAGCGGTGCCAAACTCTGCACCACTGTGGCTGACCACAACCTTTTACTGCCACCAACCGGTCAGGATCTCTGGTGGTGGCATGGTGTGCTGTCAGTCTGACCACCAGCGTCATAATGTGGAGGCCAGACCACCAAGGTAGCAATGGTGCACCCGCCAACACAGGTACAGTGGTCCATAGACTGATGTACTCGTAATCAGGTCCTTTATATTTAGAACTCTGCACCCTTGTAAACAACAAATCCAAGCGATATCTTGGTATTTATACCATGGAAGATAATGATAATCTTTTTACTCTAAATGAGATATCTTTAGTGAAGAATAATAAAGCAATATTTCAAAGTGGGCTACCCAGCCCATATCTACCATAGGCAGAGTTGTGATGATTTGGATGCTTGTTTTACTGCTTTTTCATTTTTTATTCACCACTTTGCCCAATGTTATTCAGATGAAAAATTTTAAAGATATAGAAGGAATGTTTTCAACGTTTATTTGGACCAATAAAATATCCAGAACAGCAATAACCATTCTTATAAGGCATGAAAAGGTGGTTAGGGTTAACTCTCAGATACTGATAAAGTGCTTTAGGTGCTCAGCAGATTCGGCTGGTAACTGGACAAATGTATTTAGAACTGCCCCAAGATAGGGGACTTTTGGTCCTCTGTACAAGACTTCTGCAGGCATACAGTAGATAGTGAATATCCAAATGATTCACATTTAAATCAGCAGGGTTATCCACTGGGCACAAATCTTCATATTGAGCATAAGAATAAACTTTTTTTCCTTAAACTTATTGTGAGGTCCATAATCCTCCAAAACTGGAGGACAGAGCTAATACCCACATTTGAACACTGGAGATCCAAAATGCTAAGAAGAAAATAATTAGAGCAATCCTATGCACTAAGGTCGGGCTCATACAGTATATTTTAGAAGCTGTGAGAAATGATTTAATAGATTGAATACTAACTGGAGCGAAAGTAAGGGTCAGAGTTCATAGTGTATTAACGTGTGATTTTTTATTATACATAGAAATACTGTATGGTATAGAAGGTTAAATGTGGATTTATCCTAATCAGGGACATGGGTATGAGTTAGAAGTGGAAATGGATCAATGTTAAGTAATAGGACTATATGACTAATCTTGAGCCACTACAAAAATTATGGATCACTTTGGGTTAGGCAACATAGTATTCCAGTATTAGAGGGGAGTGACAAATTTGTTAATGGAGACGCTTTAATTCATGCTTTGTAATGTTTTTACTGAGGATGCGCAGACACGAACCAGCTTCTAACTTATATGATGAAAATAATATGATTGATGTAATATTTCAAATTATACTGTGGATTGAGTTAAAGGAGACATGTGGTGTTGATAAATATACTATTATGAAATTAAGTGAACTGAAGGATTTTTTGTAAACTCTTACTATAAAAAAAAGTCTGAGAAACTTAGCACAGAAGTAATTCTCATGAGACACAAATATTCTACATGAACATAAAATATTGTATTAAAGCAATAGCTTTTACCAACAGGTTCCTGTACTACAAATACTAGGTGGTGAAACAAGTTTCCTTCCCTGGCGCTACCATTGCTGGTGATCTGGACAAGATGCCGACAAATGGCAGTCTCACCTTCGCTTCCTCTCATCTAAGAGATAACACTTTCATGCTCCAAAAACTGCTGCTTATATATGAAACAGATGCCTTATTGTGAGCTGTAGCAAGGCTCCCAATGTGTTCCCATAACAATCCAGAGCCTCTGATTGACATTACAGCCTCATGGTCAAAGATTAGCAACTGCATCGCAACTAAGGCCCTCATTATGACTTTGGCAGTCTTTTCGGAAGACCACTGTGCTGGCAGCTACCAAAAGACCGCCAGGGGTAGTGGTACAGTGACTGTTGTATTAAGAGACACAAACTGAAGACCGCCCAAATACAGCCACAAATCTGAAACCACCAGGCCGACAGAGGGCGGGAGAGAGACGGTCCAACCACCAGCACCGCCACACCAACAACACCCCGCCCTCCATATTACGAACCACAAATCAGCATGGCGATTATTGCACGGCGGTAAGCCAATGGCGGTGCGAAACCGCTGCTGTCAAAACATCAACTCAACCAGAACCTGACACCACATTGGATAGTCTGAATACCCCACACCAGACATACACCATACACACCTGCGAACTGCACTGTATAACACACCCTCACACACCCCACAATCCTTTGCAACTACAACTACCAACAGAGAGACCGAGGAGCACACCAATGGAGCACACTGCATGTCTAAACCATAGGCACCAGCACACTTCCAAAACATCACACACCACACAACTGCGTCACCTACACAATACACATATCTCTACTGCACACATATATCAGATACCACCAGCACACACAACAAAACACCCCCACCCCACCAACCATCCTCCACTATCCCCTACACACACCCCAACACAACAGCATGTCCAGTTTCACTGATGATGAATTGAGGGTCATAGGAGATGAAATCATCAGGGTAGAGCCACAACTGTTCAGAGCCCAGGTCCAGCAAACTTCAATATCCAGGAAAATAGAGTTATGTCAGAGGATCGTTGACAAGGTGAACTCAGTGGGCACCCATCCACGCACAAGGGAGAACATCGGGAAGAGGTGAAGTGACCTTAGGGGGAAGGTGCTTTCCATGGCATTCAATCAGCAGATTGCCATCCACAAGACTGGTGGTGGGCCCCCACCCCTCCCCTGAGTTCACATCATGGGAGGAGAAGGTCTTGGACATCATGCATCCTGAGGGCCTGACTGGAATCATCAGAGGACCCGACTCTGCTAAGTCAACAACACTCCCTAGCCACCAACCACTCATGCCCAGCATGCGTCACCACCACCCATCACTCCCTAATCCACCCCATTGCACACTTCTGCCCCCATTAACCAACACCCCTACCCTGCATGCTACACCACCCCACTTCCACTATCCCCACACAGTCCCTCCCTAATGCACAGATATCAATCACACTTCAAAGTGACAATCATAACACATGCCACACCAACTGGCTGCTTCGACTGCGTACCAGCACATGGCAATGACAGCAATGCAATCCACAATCCACAACCCTAAATGCCAAATTGAAACAATGCCACAACATGCCACACGCAAGCAATGTCTGCAGTGCTGCGGCTGTCATTGCCATCACTGGGAAGCAAGTCAAGCTACTCCAAGCATCAGACGATGATACCAACAAGTACATCTCAACAATGAAAGTCCCTCCCTTTCCATCCACAGGTCCTGCTGCCACTGCCACCTGGCAGCCAATGCCAACGACAGCCCTCCCCAGGATGAAGGCCCCATTGGATGTCTGGATATTGACGACTTGCCTGGGCCACCTGGGACAATTTGTCAGTCCACCACCCCAGGCCCCACCTTGGACAGATCTGAGTGCCCCTCTCATGTGGCTACCACAGCACAGCCAAACCCTACATCCCCACACTTGTGTGCCAAGGACAGGCCAATCTGCAGTGTGCCCCACAGTACAGGGTCCAGAGTCAAGGCCACACACCCAAGACAGTGAAGGTCTTGGTGCAACTGGGAGTAGGCACACTGTGCCAGGGGCACAGCCACAAGGGGCCAGGCAGTGGGATGGCTCCTGTGGCCCAAAGAAGAACAACAAATGACTGGCCAGGAGGCCATTTCCCAAGTCCTGGGAGCATACTACCAGCCCCAGGACACTATGGACAAGATCCTCGCAACTGTACAAGAGAACAAGAAGCTGCAGAAAGAACTCCACCAGGAGGCCATGCAGCAGTGGCAGACCCTCAGTGCCACCATGGCATCCATTACAGGGGTACTAAAGAAACTGACAACCATCCTGCATGCATCATCCATCCACCAGCAGGCCCCTTCCACTAGACACATTCCAAATGAGCCCTCCACTTCTGCGGCAGCTACTGGAATGGAGGCCCTGCCAGAGGACCCACAGACCACCAGCACCCCTCCCCCTGTAGCTGTGGAACCCACACGCAAGCGAGGATGCCCATCCAGACATCCTGCAGTACCAGATGCCAAGACCAAGACCACTGCCAGGAAGTGAGCCTCTCCTGAACATTCTCCCTTGTCAGCCACTGACACACCCTGCTGACTGTCCACTGTCATGTCTCCATTCTCTCATGCCCTCTTGGATACTGGATCTGGACTACCTACAGCTGGGACAACTACTCTGATGATTACACCCACCATGATCCCAAACAAAACACATTGCGTGTGTGAGTAACATTAAGCACCTTTAAACACAGCTGCTGCCTATGTGTCTTTATTAAAATGAGTAAGATTCACATTTGAATGACATGTCATCACCGTCAAACCATTGTCCCGCAAATGTCTGTGAGATAGACATAAAGTGGAGCAATATGCAGAAAGGTTGATGGTAGAGCAGAGATAATCTGGATACACGTGCCAGGCAAGGCAGGACCCAGAGTTGTCCCACACCAATGTCCTGCAAATAGACCAAGACAGGGACTATTATCATGATTGGAGACTCTGTAGGCCACTCAACACACATGCTGAACAATGTCTTAATCCATAGTGTGAGATAGCATGTGGAATCACAAACCATATGCCCATGTCAGGTCTACCTTTCCATGACATACATACCCTCACAGCTGACAAAATCTCACCTAAAGGCATGTTCCACAGGCTGTAAAAGTTGGGTTACACATTCTCCCATAGTGGACTGTGAGGAATTCAGACAGGAGAGTAGGAAACATACATTACATATGACACATACCTGTTTCTCATGGGAAGTATTGTTGAATTAACTCTGCCCTGGAGTCAGCTGCATCCTCATCATCTTCCTCCTCATCACTCACTATGTCTCCTTCATCAGCCACTGGTCCTGCTGCCACCTCCTCTACATCCAGCAATGGGACATGACGCCTCAGGGCCAGATTGTACAGCATGCAGCAGGCAACAATGATCTGGCAGACTTTAAGTGGTTTGTAGAGTAGGCCACCTCCAAGACATATAGGGGGTCATTCTGACCCCGGCGGTCTCAGACCGCCGGGGCCAGGGTCGGCGGGAGCACCGCCGACAGACCGGCGGTGCCCCGCAGGGCATTCTGACCGCGGCGGTTCGGCCGCGGTCAGACTAGGAAAATCGGTGGTCTCCCACCGGTTTTCCGCTGCCCTACAGAATCCTCCATGGCGGCGGAGCGCGCTCCGCCGCCATGGGGATTCTGACACCCCCTACCGCCATCCTGTTCCTGGCGGGTCTCCCGCCAGGAACAGGATGGCGGTAGGGGGTGCCGCGGGGCCCCTGGGGGCCCCTGCAGTGCCCATGCCAATGGCATGGGCACTGCAGGGGCCCCCGTAAGAGGGCCCCACTTTGTATTTCAGTGTCTGCTTTGCAGACACTGAAATACGCGACGGGTGCCACTGCACCCGTCGCACCTTCCCACTACGCCGGCTAAATTCTGAGCCGGCGTCCTCGTGGGAAGGTTGATTTGCCCTGGGCTGGCGGGCGGCCTTTTGGCGGTCGCCCGCCAGCCCAGGGCAAATCCCAAAATACCCTCAGCGGTCTTTCGACCGCGGAGCGGTATTTTGGTGGGGGAAGTCTGGCGGGCGGCCTCCGCCGCCCGCCGGACTTAGAATCACCCCCATAGGCCCTCATTACAACCCTGGCGGTCGGTGTTAAAGCAGCATAACACCGCCATCAGGCCACCGTAAAAAAAAAAGGAATCACGACCATGGAGGAAACCGGCAACATAGACAGCCACTTTAACACTCCGACGGCCACGGCGGTACAAACAGACAGCATGGCGGTCACCGCCAACAGACAGACGGAAGACAATGTACCGCCCACAGTGTCATGAGAGGCCAATCCGCCACCTTTTCCGGGGCAGATTCACCGTGAACAAAAACACAGCAGACACAGGACTTGGAAGGGGAAATGCTCACCTCTACACACCCCACGAGGAACCAGGACGCCATGGAGCTGGAACTTCATATTCTACCTGCCATTGTCTTCCTGCTCCTCTACCAGGATCACGAACGCCGGTGGCGAAGACCACGGTGAGTACTGCACCTACGACACAGGGGAGGGAAAAGAGAGTGACACACTCACGCAACACGCAAAACCCCCACCCCCACCCTCACCCACTACAACACACACACAAGTACATGTTGATACATTACATTTACACCTCCCAACCCCCCCGGAAGAATGCAAGGACAAAAGTAAATGAGTTGAACGATTGTAATCAATAGAAATCCAATACTCATAAAATATATATACACTATTAACAAATATATACACCAAGAATTCAAGTCCATGTACTGCACATACACAGTCAGTGGACCACTGGGCCCAAAATGCATGGGCGAGGCCCACACAAGATCCCAACCAAAATGGAGAGAACACTGCAGGGGCATCAGATCAAAATAAAACAGGCACCTCAGGCGGAAGGGAAGGGGGGGCAGCTCAGCCGGATAAGTGCACGACGCCAGATCCACGAGGGGGCTCCATGCCAATTGATGTATCGTGGGGAGTGCAAAGCCACAGTCTCACAAGTCTTTACAGTGGGTGGTTTGCCCGCTGCTACATCCTGGGGAGTGCAAAGACACAGTCTCACAAGTCTTTACAGTGGGTGGGTTGCCCACTTCTGCATCCTTGGGAGTGCAAAGCCACAGTCTCACAAGTCTTTACAGTGGGTGGGTTGCCCACTGCTGCATCCTGGGGAGTGCAAAGCCACAGTCTCTCAAGTGGATGCCTTTCTCCACTGGTTCTGGACGGGGCTTTGTGCCCAGAGTGCTTCATCCTGCCAAGGACAGAGGTAGTGGATGCCTTTCTCCACTGGTTCTGGAGGGGGCTTTGTGCCCAGAGTGTTTCATCCTACGAAGGACAGAGGTAGTGGATGCCTTTCTCCACTGGTTCTGGAGGGGGCTTTGTGCCCAGAGTGCTTCATCCTGCCAAGGACTGAGGTAGTGGATGTAACTCTCCACTGGTTCTGGAGGGGGCTTTGTGCCCAGAGTGCTTCATCCTGCCAAGGACAGAGGTAGTGGATGCCTTTCTCCACTGGTTCTGGAGGGGGCTTTGTGCCCAGAGTGCTTCATCCTGCCAAGGACTGAGGTAGAGGATTCCTTTCTCCACTGGTTCTGGAGGGGGTTGTGTGCCAAGAGTGCTTTATCCTGCCAAGGAATGAGGTAGTGGATGTAACTCTCCACTGGTTCTGGAGGGGGCTTTGTGCCCAGAGTGCTTCATCCTGCCAGGGACAGAGGTAGTGGATGTCTTTCTCTACTGACGGTGGGCCAACATGGAAGCTGTCCAGGCCCCTGAAACTGACCACCAGCTTCGTACGACTGACCACTGGGGATGGCAGCCATGTCTGCGGTGGTGCCACTGACACATGATGTGGTGTGGCTGCTGGCGGTGCTTGCGGCGGCCTCAGTAGCGGCGGTGCTTGCAGCGCTCATGGGCCTGCGGTGCTGGTGGGTGGCTCAGTGAGCGTGCTGGTGGCGGCGGTGTCCTTGGCAGCAGTGCTGGTGGCGGCGGTGTCCTGGGAAGCGGTGCTGGTGGTGTCCTGGGAAGCGGTGCTGGTGGTGGTCTTGTCCACCGTGCAGGTTGGCGGCGACTTCCCTTTCTTTCTCTGCCCCTTCCCCACCATGGATGGTGGCGCAGCTGTCTTGCCACTCCCAGCTGTAGTCCTGGGAGAGCCCTTGGTGGCAGGTGTTTTGCCCTTCTCTCTCCGGGCAGTGGCCAACTTCTTCTGTTTCTGAGGTGGGAGACTGTCAGTGGTCTGGCTCCGTGGCACACTGGCTGCCCTGCTGCTTGGCGCACTGCAGAAGCCAGTTACTGCTGGCACCAATGTTCCTGGTGATGTGGTGGCTGAGGTGCTGGGTTAGAACCTGGAAAGGCGTGCCCTAGGGGACGGAAGGGGTGGGGGAGGTGTAGGGAAGAGGTCAACATTTAAGAGGAAAAGTTTTTTAGACACACTGGGATGGGTAGATGGAGGGGGTTTGGGAGTAGAGGAAGAGGTAGTGGTTGTAGGAGGTGTATGTTTGCTGACTTTGGGTGAAGGTGCATGGGCTGGAGGCTGTCGTGAGGTGGATGGCTGTTGGGTGGGTGTGTGACTGCGTTTGTGTACTTTGGGAGGTAGCCTCACAGACACACTGGGAGAGGACACAGGGGATGTGTGAATGGTGTTGGGGGGTGAGTGCACGTGAGCGGTGTGTAGTGATGGGCGTGCTGGTGATGGACGTAGTGGCTGAAGATGTAGAGCATGCAGGTGTGAGTGGAGACATGACAGGGAAGGAGGAGGGAGAGGAGGAGGAGGGGGACACAGTGGAGCCAGTGGATGTTGGTATGTGTGCATGGGTATGATGCTTGTGTGAGTGCCTGTGGGATGTGAGGTGCTTATATTTGCCAGAGCTACCCTTGTGTGTTGAGTTGTGTGCATGCTGGTCTGATGGTGTGCTTGGGATAGGCTGAGGTACAGGGGATTGGGTCTGGGTGGAGGAAGTTGGAGGGGGAGGCTGGACACAGGGACAATGGCTGCCATCAGTGCTGAGGCCAGAGACTGAAAAGCTCGCTGTTGGGCTGCCTGACCAGAATGAATGCCCTCCAGGTATGCATTCGTCTGTTGCAACTGCCTCTCTACACCCTGGATGGCATTCAGAATGGTAGACTTCCCAACAGTGAGGCATCTAAGGAGGTCAATGGCCTCCTCACTGAGGGCAGCAGGGCTGACAGGGGCAGGGGCAGGGGCTGAGATGCCTGGGGCGAAGGAGATGCCGATCCTCCTGGGTGAGCGGCCACGGGGCACACGCTGAGGGGCTGCTGGGAGAGCAGTGCTGGAGGGGGGGGATGGTGGCTGTACTTGTAGATGCGGGGGCACAGATGGCGCCGCCACCACAAGGGAGCTCCCATCAGAGCGCGAGTCCGTATCACTTGTGTCACCTCCTGTCCCCGCCGTGGAGCTCCCCTCGCCCTCCGTCCCACTGGTGATTTCGGAGTCCATTGTCTCGTCCTCCTGAGCCATGTGGGATGCAGCTCCATCCTGCTCCGGTGCCACTGCTCCTCCGCTTGATGATGCTATTGCACACAAGAACAGAGAGACCACATAAAGTAGGGGGAGACAGAAGAAAGACATGTCAGTGCATGCAATACCGCTACCGTTGGTGGACACTACAGGCACAGCAGCCCTCTGCACTACGCCATGCACTTAGAGTTCCCTCATTAATCACAGGGCCATGGGGTACAAGGCCTATGCCGGATTGCTTCACACATGGACATCACAGGATCCTGACTAGGTGTAGTTGGCTCTTAACACTGGTGTGGTGGGGTTCCACATGGCCTGCCTTTACGAAGGGACCTTGCCTACAAAACTCGCCCTGGCCTAGGGGTACCCACAGCCCACCTCCCCCACCCAGACACCTCCAATGCGCGCTGAATCAGCTGAATGAGAGTGTACTCACCCCCTTCTGGCTGCTGTGATGCTCTCAAGCGCCCATCCAACTCCGGGTACGCAACCGCCAGGATCCGGAACATCAGGGGGGTCATGGTGCGACCGGCACCCCTCCCACGCTAGGAGGCCATCCCCAGCTGGGCCTCCGCCGTCTTCTTGCTTCAGTGGCGAATGTCCTCCCATCTTTTCGGGCAGTGGGTGCTCCATCTTTGGTGGACCCCCAGGGTCCAGACATCCTTGGCGATGGTACGCCAAATATCCTTCTTCTGGTGGGTGCTGACCTACAGGAATAGTACAAGGGAAAGGAGAAGATATAACCGTCCGGACCATCACAGTCATTGGCCTTGCCATGATGCACATACACTCACCCTGGTTTCATGCACGCCTCATTCTCTCCCCGTATCTTACATCCACACCACTCCACACAGGCAGTGCCCATACAACATGCTCACAGTGTACTTACCTGTTTGCCTGGAGGACCGTAGAGTAGCGTGTACTGGGGGAGGACCCCAGCCACTAGTTTCTCCAACTCCTCCGTGGTGAAGGCAGGGGCCCTTTCACCAGACACATGACCCATTGTCGCTTCCAGACTGTGGTCACAGCAGCACTCGCGGTGTAGGTCCTCTCCTGTCGAAGATCAGGTATCAAGTGAGTGAATAGATAGAAAATGGTGGTCACGTCCGCGGCGGTGCGTACCGTCACCACAGGTGTACATCGTCATTGGCTCATGGAACCCACAGGTCTCAATGTTAACCAATGCAGGATTGCGCCGCAGTCTTCGACCGCCTACTGCGACGGTGTACAACGCCAGCGCAGTTACCTCATATTCCATTGTCCCACCTTTCAGGTCAGGCAGCCGCCATTTCAGGGGTCCACATGGTATAATTTTTAATTGCGTCACACTTATCTAGGCCTTGCATACACACTAAGACAGGCCAATAGCGGATTTTAAAATTTGTGCAATGAAGTTGTGTTTTCCTACCTCAGTGTTGGCTGACCCTCTGCTCGCTGTTCTCCTCCATAGAGCACATCCGCTGGGGCAGGTGAGGAGATGGCGGCATCCTCCGGTGTACAGACCACTGGTGGACCTGTCGACAATGGAAGAGCGACATGTAATTGTCACCTACAGACTGGACCGTGCCACAGTCCATGAACTGTGTGCCCAGTTGGAGCCGGACCTGATGTCAGCTATCTGCCATCCCACAGGGATACCCCCTCTAGTGCAGGTGCTGTCAGTACTCCATTTCCTGGCAAGTGGGTCTTTTCAGACAACAGTGGCCATAGTATCAGGGATTTCCCAGCCTATGTTCTCCAACGTGTTCTCCAGAGTGTTGTCTGCCCTGCTGAAACACATGCGCAGCTACATCGTGTTCCCTCAGGCGGAGGATTTGACTACAGTGAAAGCTGACTTCTATGCTTTGGGACATATCCCCAACATCATATGTGCCATTGATGGGACACATGTGGCCTTGGTCCCCCCCGCAGGAGTGAACAGGTGTACAGAAACCGGAAGAGTTACCATTCTATGAATGTGCAGATGGTGTGTTTGGCCAACCAGTACATATCCAATGTGAATGCCAAATCTCCTGGCTCAGTGCATGACGCTTACATTCCGAGGAATAGCAGCATCCCTTATGTGATGGGGCAACTCCAGAGGCAGCGTGTGTGGCTATTAGGTGAGGACATGGACCCTATACAGTGTGAATAGTTGTCTGGGTCTAGGGTTGTCCCTAAGGGTTAGTGTGTGTCTAACAGTTGTCCCTCAACATTTGCAGGTGACTCTGGCTACCCCAACCTGTCATGGCTACTGACCCCAGTGAGGAATCCCAGGACAAGGGCAGTGTAACACTACAATTAGGAGGGTTATAGAGAGGACCTTCGGCCTCCTGAAGACCAGCTTCAGGTGCCTCCATATGACGGGTGGTTCCCTATTCTACTCACCAAAAAAGGTGTGCCAGATCAACATTGCCTGCTGTATGTTGCACAACTTGGCTTTGCAACGACAGGTCCCTTTTCTGCAGGACGATGGTCCTGAAGGAGGTGTTGTGGCAGCTGTGGAGCCTGTGGACAGTGAAGAAGAGAAAGCAGAAGAAGAGGATATCGACAACAGAAAGACAGTGATTCATCAATACTTCAAGTGAGACACAGGTAAGAAGACATCACTGCCTGCTACATCTGATACACTTGTTCTACCTCTCATCTGTCTGTCACTTTCACCCAGTGTAGGGACCCTGATTTGTCACCTTCCCTTTCGATTTCACAGATGTGGGTCCCACTTTGTGACCTCTGCTATGTTACCTCATGGACTAGAGCTGTGTGACATAGGTATGTTGACAATACAATGGATATTGCTATTTCCCTCAGTTATTTAAAATACACATTTGTGAAAGCACAGACTGACTCCAGATAGTTTTGTGATTTAAGGGTGTTTATTTAAGTGCTAAATAGTAGAGGGGGTTGTAAAATGGGCAGGGGTGATGGTGGAGGAATGTCCATGGCACAGTCCAGTCTATTTGTCTCACAGGTGCATTGTCCAAAGGGGCAAAGGAAGTGGAGCTGGGGCAGTTGATGGATGGACAGGGTGACAAAGTGGGACAGAAGGATGACAATCAAGGTGGTCTCATTTCTTGTCGGGGGTCTTGGCATTGTTCTCTGTCCTTGTCCTGGATCTCAGGGACCACTTGCGGGGTGGTTCTCCTTCTGCAGGGGTTGGGGTGCTGGTGTCATGGTCCTGTGGCGGTGCCTCCTGTGCACTAGTGCCGGCGGAAGTGGTGGGCAGTTCCTCATCCAGGCTAGTGTAAGGGGCCCCTTGTGGTGCCACAGTGTCCCTCCTGGTGTTCACAAGTTCCTTCAGCACCCCTACAATGGTGCCCAGGGTGGTATTGATAGATTTGAGTTCCTCCCTGAACCCCAGATACTGTTCCTCCTGCAGCCGCTGGATCTCATGAAACTTGGCCAGTACCGTTGCCATCGTCTTCTGGGAATGGTGGTAGGCTCCCATGATGTTGGAGAGGGCCTCGTGGAGTATGGGTTCCCTGGGCCTGTCCCTCCCCCTGTCTCACAGCAGCCCTCCCAGTTCCCCTGTGTTCCTGGTCCTCTGTCCCCTGAACTGTGTGCCCACTACCACTGCCCCCAGGTCCCTGCTGTTCTTGGGGTGGTGGGTTAGCCTGGCTTCCCTGTAGTGGTGGACACACTGCTGCTTGACGTGTCCTGGGGATAGAGGTATGGGCCCACTGGGTGGGTGCTGTGCTGGTGTTTCCAGAGGGGGGAGGCTCTGTTGAGGCTTGTGCCAGTGTGAGGGGAACCGACTGTCCCGAGGTCCCTGCTGTCATCACTGTGGGCCTCTTCTGAGGGGGGAGTTGACATGTCTGGAACCTCCTATCCGGTGACGTTGGGTAGGGGTCCTGCAGGGGTGTAAAAGCATAGTTTTAGTATCTGTGTGTGCCATGGTGTGCAATGGGTGGGTGACCCCATCCCCCATTGGTTGCATTCTTGTGTAGGACCTTGTGTGCTAATTGTTTAGGGCTCTGTGTGGGTATGTGCAGTGGACATGCATTAGTGATGGGTGTCCATGCATTGGTGTTGCATGCAGGGCTTGGTGTTGGGATGTGTGGTTTTTGATAGTGGGATAGTGCACCTGTGATCCGAATAGCTGTGGCTCTACCCGGATGCTTTTCTCCACCATGACCCTGAGCTCCTCCTCAGAAAAAGTGGGGTGTCTTTGCGGTGCCATGGGGTGGTGTGGGTGATGTGTGAGGTGGTGTGTGCTGTGATGTGTGGGGTGATGTTTAGGGGTGTGTGGTGTTTTGTGCGTGGATGTGTATGTGTGATGGTGTTGTGTACCTCTATATGGTGGTGTTGTCTTTGCTGTGCTGTCTCTCTGGCCTTCGTCAATATTTTAGGTAGTAAGGGTTTGTTGGTGATGTGGGTGGGTGTTTTATAGTGGTGTGGGTGTGTGGGAGTGGTGTGTGTATGTGTATCAGGTGTGTGTATTTGGAATTGTCCAATGTGGTAGTGTTTTGGAAGAGTCTGTGTATTTTGAGCGCGGGGGTGTGTACCCCCAATGGTTTACCGCGGTTGAAAGACCGCTGTGTGGATTCGTGGGTCGTGATAGTGTGGGCGTATTCCTGTTGACGTGACGGTGGAGGTTTCGTTCTCGCCAGTTTATCACTGACCTTTGCTGTGGTGGACTTGTGTGGGTGTCTACATTTTGGCAGATTCCAAGCTCTGAGTCGTAATAGCTGTGGCAGAATTCCACGGCCGCGGTGGTGTGTTGGCGGTCTTCTGCACGGCGGTAAGCGGGATTTACCGCCAATGTTGTAATGACCCCCATAGTCAGTGGAATCTGGCCTTTATTAGCCAACGGTCATCTCAATGACATGTCCTGCCGTGGGCCTCATTGTACCTGTGTTCGCTATCTTTTGTCGGATTCCTCACAGGTGTCAGTGGCCAGGGAAGGCTGTGTGCACAAAGGTAGGTCAAATCTCAATACTGGTGGGGACACAGAGGGTAGATTATGAAATGACATAAGATGACAGGGGCACAAATCCTATTAGATACATACCGATGAGACATGCCTTGTCCCTCTACAGTTGTGTCATCATGTGTGGAATGTTGTTGGTCCATAGAATGTACGAGTCATGTACAGAACCAGGGAACCTGGCCATTACCTGTGAGATATAGTGGTCAGCGAGACACATCACTGGCACATTAATGGAATTAAGGCTTTTCCGATTCCTGTACCCTTGTTCATTTATCCTTGGTGGAACCAAGGTAATGTGGGTGCCATTTATGGCCCCTATCACATGAGGGACATGTGCCAAATCATAAAAAGCATCCTTAACAGTGATCAAATCTGCACATTGAGGGAACATTATGTAGGAGGGCAGATGTTTGAGCAACGCACACTGTACATCCTTCAACACATTGCTGAACTTCAGCTGTGACATCCCTGCTGCCAAGCCCACTATCATCTGAAATGACCCTGAGGCAAGGAAGTGGAGAACTGACAACACCTGCACTAAGGGAGGGATGGCATAGGGATGACGTATGTCTGGCAACACAGGGGCATGTCTCATCATCACCATTGCACTGCATCAGGGAACAGGAGAGAGGAGAAGTCAAACGTTGATGTTTGCAATGTATTGACATTATCACTCTATGCAGTAGTCACTACATATCATCTATGATGCACATAAAATTCATCTACTATTCACTTATTGCATGTAAAATGGCAGCTGCCTGTCCTGTATGCACAGGACAGTTGGAAGTGACCTCATTCTGCCGACGTTAGACATCAAGGCGGTAGGCGATCTAAACTGCGTTGCAACTCCTTATTGGATGACATTGTTGCCTATGGGAGACTGGGGCCAATGGTGATCACCGCCGGCGGTGACGGTCATGTATGCGGCAGCTGTACCTACCATTTACTGTTACATAGCTCATTTGACTCCTGACACTCACGCAATGAGCTGCCACTGCATGTGCTGCTGTGTTCTGACTTTTGAAACCAAAATGCAACATCCTGCAGGAGATATGGCCCAAACCTTCACTGTCAGGAATAAGGCCAGGCGTGGTCTAGTTCTTGCCCGAAACTCAGCTGCACGACTCTGCTGCACTTTATGCGCACCACTTGTCATCCCCTCTTGTTCCAAAGGTGACCATCAGCGTCGTCTGCTCTGTGGCAAAGCTCATAGAGCTGCAGGTTCAGGACATTGGTGGACAAGATGCACTTATCAGTGCTATCCTATGAATGGACTACAATTCCCATGTTTTTAGAGGCAGCAGCCATCTTGGGGTGTGGCCGGCCTATAAAGCCCAGCCACACCCAAGCACGTGCTCACTGTTTTGAAGACCTCGATGCAGCCAGACCTCGTGGGGGTTTCTCTGGAGAAGAACAGAGTTCCTGAGTGTTGTCTAACCAAAGATTCCTTGTTTCCATGGCGCATTAAAAAATGAGTAGGTCGTACTCGTAGTGGTAAGGCCTTGCTGAATACAAGTTTGAAGGACTTCATTTCTTCCAAAATGTAAAGCGCTCTTTTGCACATGCAATTCAAAGCGTTTCAGTTCACAGATGTAAAGCGCTTTTGTGCACAGCAATTCAAAGTGTTTCTGTTCACAGATGTAAAGCGCTCTTTTGCACAGCAATTCAAAGCGTTTCAGTTCGCAGATGTAAATCGCTTTTGTGCACAGCAATTCAAAGCGTTTCCGTTCACTGATGTAAAGCGCTCTTTGCACAACAATTCAAAGCGCTTCAGTTCACAGATGTAAAGTGCTCTTGGCAGGACAATTCAGGCATTTCAGTTCACAGATGTAAAGCGTTCTTGGCACAACAATTCAAAGCGTTTCAGTTCACAAATGTAAAGCGCTCTTGGCATAGCAATTCAAGCGCTTCAGTCCTCAGGTTTAAAGCGCTGTTGGCACGACAATCAAAGTGCTTCAATTCATAGGAGTAAAAGGTTCTTGGCACAACAATGTAAGTGATTCAGGCTGCATGAGTAAAAGCGCTTCCTGGTATTATTAAGTAAAGCGCTTCAAGGTCAATGAGTAAAACATTTTGACATTTATTGTTGTGAATGTATTTCTGGAGATAAGCAAATCATAGTTTTCATTGTTCTTTGAAAAACTTATGATGTGAAAAGCATATTTAATTCTTTGAGATTTTCTTAGTCATGATCAAAGGTTTATGTTGTGAATACATAGAGGTTACAGGATTGATATGCTGTGTATTATCATAGTTCAAAGTTCTTGCCATCTCTTGATTCTGAGGTCGCAGTTTACCCTTGTTCCATGTATCAAAGAAGGGGCTTTGCCCTCATTTCAAAAGAGGTCTCCATCTGATATCTTGGAGATGCACTGAGTCAAGAGTCTATTGATGAGTTACATTTCTATGAATGAGTAAATGCATATCAGATCTCTCTCCCTGCTGTTCCCTACCCTAATTTCCTTCCCCGACTGGCTTCATCATAACTCTGTGCTATAATAGCTTTCTGAGTTGGTGACGCCGGTAGGTGGGCCTTTTGTTTAGAGATGTGCAGATTCCGAGGAAAGGACACTGTGACATTCACCCAGAAGAAGCTGGAGAAGCTTGTGAACGGGTCCTCTCCCTGTATGGAAAGTTGTATGGAGCAGCAGGTGAGTCTCATGTCATGTGTGATTGTGATGTGTGTAAGGATGAAAGGAGTTGAGATGAGGCAGACGGAGTGAATGCATGGAGATGGGTGAGGAGTGTGAGTGTTAGTGGTGTGAGGACACGTGACTGTGGTCATGAAATGTGTTTGATGTGTGATGTCCACTGCTGACCCTGTAATGCCATTCTACATGAATTTGTCCTTCTGTCCGTGTCACCTATGCAGGTAAGCATCCATCAAAAAAAGAGGATTTGAAGCGCCATCACCAAGCATGTGTGGACCCTGGGGATCCATGCCTGGCGGAGCACCCACTGCAGAAAGCGGTGGGAGTATCTAAGATGCTGGGCCCGAAAGACCGTAGAGGTCATTTGTTGTGTGTGGTTTGTGTATGAGTGTGTGTATGTGTGTGTGTGTGCTGCTACGGGTGTTTTTTTGCTTATGTGTATGGCCATCGCTAGCTGTGCCAGGTGTGTGTGTTGTGTGTGTATTAATGTCCATCCCTCCAGTGTGTGCTAGGCGGCTGTACTTACGGTTGGTGTATTTGTCACAACCGCTGGTTCTGGAGTCGTATGACCAGCAGAAGCATTGGGAAGACTTCCAGTTTGGGGTCCATGGCAGTTGCGGACTTGCCTGTGTTCCTAAAGGTGACCTTTTATATGGTTTGTTTACCCCAACCTTTTCGTGATGAGGCAACTGTGGCAGAAATCATGGCGGTGTGCAACCTCGTAATGTGGTCGGCCGAAACAAGCTCCCCACTGGTCTGGAGATGTCTACCGCCAGCCGAGGTCGCCCGCCTGCAATGGCAGGACTCGTGGCAACTTGGCTGTGTTCCAGTCGGAACACCACCATGGTCATAATATGGCAGTGTTCTCTGCTGGGCCCGCAGCGGTGCAAAATCCACCAAAGTCGAAATGAGGGCCTAAATGTTAAAAGTAAGTAAAAAAATATTTTAAAAAACATCAATAAATGGTAAGAATGAACACAAGGCGAATCAATAGCTTACACAAACATGTAAAACAAAAAATCACACTAAAACTGTATTGTATAGAAAATTACAAGGGTGTCATGCAAAACTCATTTTCACCAAAAATCTGCTACATGTACAGCATGACTTTACAGTATGGTGATTTTGTTATATAAAGGTTCATGTAACATCTCTTTCTTGACACGATTTCCCGCTAAAGTGCACATGTGAATGACTGTGCATGTGATGTTCCCTTGCCTAACTTTATTTAACTAATGTGTGCAATAAATAATTAAACTTTTGCGAAGGGAATAGCTTTTGCCCTTGCAACGTTTCTGTAGCATGTGCCAATTTTCCAACATGGCTGCTGTGCATTTATGTTGTTTGACACTGTTTCACAACCCAAAGCCACAGGCAACCACCACTAGGGTCAGGGTAACTGCTATCCCATTGTAGAAGGGAAAACTCATATGATATGTTTAACTTGCAAGCAGGAATAATAAATGTTGTGGAAGGGAGAACTTATGTGATAGGTTTAATTTGCAAGCAGGAATAGTACTAGGGAGCAAAGCACAGAGAATAAAAATGAATCAAGACACCCACGCCTACATCATGCATGCCTGCATGCATATTCTCAGCAGATGTTCGCTCAACCAATAACATTCTTGTCTCAGGCGGTACAAAGTAAATTTAGCCCTAATCATAGAGAATTGGGGAAACTTTTATAATCAGAATCACAGTGGACAACATGTACTCCAAGCCATTGTGGTGAGGCGAGCTTTGGAGAAAGATCAAAATAAATTGTTGAATTCAATTGTTAGAAAAAGTTAGATTGGAACAGATTCTAGGGACATGGATGCAGGTGATGGGACAGTGATCCTTATGCCCCAAGTCAATCGAAGTTGATGGCAAATAGGCACATTGACAAACTTGAAGAAATGTAGGCCCTGATTTCACAGGGCCTAGCACCATTCTAACAACACATTAGTGTAATTTTTATTATGCAAATGTGGCGTTAAATGACCAAAAATGCCATGCCATATTTACAAAGTGGAGCAATGCATGCATTGCACCACTTTGTAACCGTTTGCTGTACATTATGCCTGCACCAGGCATAATGTATGCAAAAGGGACTTTCCCCATTGGGGGGGTGAAAAAAGGGAGCAAAGAAATACATGAAATTTCTTTGTGTCATTGTTTTTGCTACTTTTAACGCCTTCTCTGAGCAAGCATTAAAAGGAGGCTCACATTGGTTACAATGGGCCCCGGGTGCTTTGCAGGATCAGCGTCAAAATATTTCAAGCTAATCCTGCAAAGTGCCGAACTAACATAAAAATTCTGACGCTAGTTCCCTAACTACCACCATGGTGCGTGATATACTAAACATGATGCTCACATGTTGGCGTTAAGGGGCCCTACGGGGCACAGGAAAAGTGCAGCTGCACTAGGTTCAGCGCCACTTTTCATAAATATGCCCCTTACATTTTGGTCAGGAACAATAAATGTAAATATGATACTGAGGGATACATTTAAAAAAAGATGTATGGGGAACACTAAAAAACAGTTGGACGGGAATGGTTGTGCAGTTTTTTTAACAGCAGCCCAAACTCTTCAAACTGACTTTGATGCTCACGTATTGTATTTATTAATTATAAGAAACGAGAGCAACCCGTATGCTGTTAGTAATCTGGGTCTTTGAATATCTAGGAGAACAATGGTTCATCTGGAACTCAGTTAGTGTGATTCAATATTCTTGCAGTGCAATCGCTTTGTACTATAAATGTATCTATGAAAGCCACCCCTGCAGATAAATCAATCCATCATTTTAATGCATACACAGGAATGATTTAGCAAAGAACGCATCTACATTTCTGACAGGAAAGAATGAATAGGTAAGCCATGAAGAAAGAAAAGTGAACTTGTGTTAAAGGAGCTAAGTGTTCATACGAAGCACATAACTACAATACATATTCAGTTTTAGGGGTCTCTAGTTCTACAACTAAAACTGCTACCACGCTTTGGATGGCCTGCGTGCAGGGCAAATGATGCTGTCAGATCACGGGAGTTATGGCAGTTCTTGGGGAAGAGAAGAAGCAGTGTAGGGATGTCCTGATTGTCTAACGACAGTGAAAAAACAGACGGCAATAGACATCTAGGATTAGGCAGAAGCACTATAAATACTATTATGCATGCTTTATCACTGGTCTTCCTGTAAGAACTGCTGCACAATTTTTTTCATGACAAGGATCCTATATTTCAATGGTGATATGTGAGAATGGACATTTATAAACATAATGCCTGTTACATGTTTTACTGCACCGCAATGAAGTATCTATAATATACAGGTGAAATTGAAAATGGCTAATAAAAATATAGGCCCAGATTTAAGAGACCTTAGCGCCTCCTTGTGGCACATTAGCATTTTATTTTTTATGCTAATGTGGCCCGAGGCCAAAATCACCACACTAAGATTTACAAAGTGCTTTAATGCATGCATTGTGCCAGTTTGCAACCCTTTTGACTACTTTATGCCTGCGCCAAGCATCATGTATGCAAGGGGGTGTTCCCCCATTAGGGGAGGTGAAAAAATGGCACAAAGAAATCTGAAAGATTGCTTTGCAGCATTTTTTGTGACATTTTTGGTGCCTACTCAGAGCAGGAGTTAAAAGGTGGCACACCATTATTTATATTGGGCCCCTATGTACTGTTGAGGGTTAGTGCCAAAATGTTGGCGCTAACCCTGAACAGTACATCAATATCGTCAAAAATGTTGACACTATTGCCCCATACCATGCGCCATGGTGCACCGTATATTCAATACGGCGCACAGATTGTGTCTGTAGCAGGGCTCTAAGGGGCATAAGAAAAGTGGCGCTGCACTGGGTGCAGTGCCCCTTTTCTTAAATCTGCCCCATAGATTTGAACATCTCAATATAAGCTGCACTACACAATAGTGAGTCCCTAGGTGAGAACCTGAAAGCCTGCAATTCAGTAGCTATGGAGCAGAGGTGTAACACAGGCCCCCGCAGGCCGCTCGGTGCTGACGGGGAGGGCGCATGAACTCCAGGGCCCCCCCTAGGCACAGCTCCTGGCCTTAGTGAGTCAGAGGGGAGCCCCCTCCATGCTTTTTGCAGAGAGGACCCCTCCTGTTTTGTTACGCTACTGCTAAGGAGGTATGTGTAAAATAGCATCAAAATAAATGCATTCAAAGATAGCAGCTACAGGAACTTGCACATCCGTGGCACACATCTTTGAATGAATTTGGTCATGTTTGATGGAATAATAAATACAATTTGCATTTTAAGATCGACTTCCTGATTGCGTCCCCCTGCGCAAGTGAATTAAACTACCTGTTCATCTTTAGAAAAATACTTTTTCAGATAGAAGCCTGGCCAAGCACTCAAGACAAAAGGAGAATGTGGGTATAAGCAAAGGTTAAGGACTGGAGGTGTTTTAAATAAAAAATAGTTTGATGGGAGGATGATAAGGAGGAAGTCACAGAGATATGTAGAGAGGGAGAGAAAATACCCCACCAGATCAATTAAAATGCACACTCTATGTCAGTATACACCCAACTCTTAAATCATTGATTTATGACTGAATGTGGGAATATAAAAGAGTGATGAGCACTGCTAAGTTATCTTACCAGGGCACAGGCAAAGCAGACTTCAAAATCAGTTAGGAAACACTACTTTCAGTCACACCACCTCTGATTTCAGCTTCTCCACCCAGCAATGGAATTTGCAACATCACTCTGCATTCCCAAGACAATCCTGGGAAGGTGGTTCGTCATTGGTCTCCTGTAGGACTTTTGCGACATGCCTGAATGTGACAGTCTTCACATTCTTGGTCTCTGCAGGAATCTTCTACAAAGCTGTTTTCTCAGGCTCATTATGAGTAAGACAATAGTACATCTATTCCCAAACTAACATTCCATATGAAAACACCTGCAAAGAAATGACAAGTTAGCAGAAATTAAAAGCGCCTTCTCACATTAGGAAAAAACAGGCTAAGTAAAACTAGCACTTAGTAAAGGCATATTTCATTTCACATTATGCTGCACAGCATTAATTCCACAATTAATATAAATGTGGAATACTCTCTATAATTTTAGTTCATGTTACACTTGATATAAATGGATCAAACTATTAATACATGTAAATGATTATAATGAAGAACTAAATTCCTCAACATTGTCAACAGCATTATTACACAGGTTATAAAATCAGTATAATTTTAAAGGTAAACACTCTCAAATAGCGTGATGGTGGTTATAAAATCACAGTCAACGGTTACATTTCAATTAAAGTTGTCATACCTTGCAAACATATTTCTCCTAACACCATAGTCAAAACAATTCATTTTTTACTTTGAATCCACCACTTTACATTAGTTCAGCATTAATCCACACATTATATTTTCGTTATGGTCACATATAGATCAACATTGGGACGACAAAGGCATATAGTAAATAAATGCACATGCTTGTGTTGCTTTGTGTTGAAAGGGTGCCAGTGCAAATCTTTTTTAAATCTGGCCCAGACGTTTTACCAGGCCAGCTATGAAGCAGACAATTAATCATTGACACACATGTTTTTACTGGTGATTTCTCTATATATAATTTGAAAAACAATGATAAAGGAAGAGAAACAATAAATATTTAAAAGACATTACTAGGTCACATTAGATGAGGGGAGTTGGAAGCTGAAGTTCACAGATGAGAAGGTGAAGATTTAAAAAAAAAATAGCTTACATGTCAGGAGAATGCCACCTCTAACATATGTAACTTCCCAACAGATGAGGAGGTTTCCTTGTCAACAGGTATTATTGACAATATCAATGTAGTTGCTCCAGCTTGCATGACTTTTGCAGGGTGTTAAATGTAGATCTCAGTTAAGCATGGATAAAGTTAGGATAGATCTGCCACACTGATGTCTTGCATCAAGGGCAGGGCAAAGTGGATCTCCCTCTCTTTCCTCAGAACTCCCTTCCTGTTTTACATGAGATTGGCAATGATGGACACAAGTGTGGGTGCTTGGCTGGTGGACAGACATGAGATTGAAGGGTGGAGCGCATATCCTCTAAAACACAGGCAAAGCAATTAAAACATACTGTAATGTGTATGGCATGCTATTGAAAATAGGTGACTTTTCTCATATCATTATAAAGGCCTTTAATTTCTTTCACTGAATCCATCTTCTTATCCTCTTGTCCATCTTTCGAAGATTGGTGGACTCCATAATCTCCTTAATGGTGTTAGTCATTTAATTCAGAGCCTTTGTATAGTGTTCACCCTTGGCAAGGACATCGAAGTGGTCCACAGTGTCAGCTCTTCATTTGTCCATTCAAGCCACAGATGAATGTCCCGGATAGACTCTTTGAGGCATTTGTTGTGACTGAGGCATCTGCCAGTGTCACTGAAGCCCAACTCACTGTCACCTCCCTATTGAAAGAGGCTGACATAGACTCAAAGGCATGCAGAAATCAATTTTTGGACACAGTGGTGTCTTGATTTCAGCATATTGCTTATGTATATGTTTACTTCATATGTGTGTCAGCTCACTTTACATTTTACATGCTGTAATAATCATTATTGTTGACACTTTGCAGGGGTGATCATAGAAGGCATGTAGACCTTAACAGTCTCTTTTAGATGTCTCTCGCTTTTGTGTTGAGATCATAAATAGTTGAGTTTTTTTAGTTCATGATTCAGTGGTACATTGTGAAATGTTCCTGTGCTCGAAATTGTATGACATGATTGCAAAAGTGAGGATGTGCCACTAATGATACGATAATTGCACCATGACTGCAAAGAATGACAACGTATATATCTGTTTGAATTCCACATCATATTATTAATCACTTTATTGACATCCGAGTATGTAGTAGGACTTAATTGCATGTGCTTGAAACGTATAGCAGCAGGATGTCCTGTCTGGTTGTGTTGTTGGAATCGGATTTATGGTTGCATTGTATTATATATGAATGATGGGTAATACATTTTTAGTTGCATGTAAAGAATGTAGATATGTTTAATACACTGGTAAAATGCAGACATTTTAAGTGGAGTCACAGTGTTCCTTTTATTGTGACTTGATAAGGCACCCTTCTTGGGTTATATTGGTAGCTTGTTCTTGGAGTCATAGTTAGTTTGACTAACAACGGCATGGATTTGATATTGATATATATCAGAAGTGTAGGTTCAGTTACGTGTGAAGTCTTGCAGTGTGTGAAGTGTTTACTTTCTTTATGGTACATGTGTGGGTCTCCCACCTTTCCATGCAATGTTAATGATCTGTGTATATATGCGAGAATTTGCAAAGATAAACTACATTTTTCAGAATATAAATCATATTTGGCAACATCCCCTTGACTGGCTTCTGTTGTGTCTTGGCACACATGTATTATGTTAACATAATGAATTATGTGTATTTATCTAGCATACCTTTGTCAATAAAGGTATTCTGCCACTTTACAATGAGTTAATAAACAATTGGGATACATCTATATATGGCAGGGATGGAGTAAATGTACTAGATAAGAGTAGCTAAATATTAAACTATTTATGTCAAGTTCGGGCCTTCTTTGACCAATGTATTTCAGGTGTGTTTAGGATGTGTTTCTATGTCTCATGGACAAAGGCAACAACTTACAGTATACATACGTTTGGTGACGTAAAGGTGAATTCCGGATAATAGTGTCTGATGTAATGACATGGTAACCCTAAGTGAACACTGTGGAACGGGACTCAATGTCACTTCCTTTCACAGATACACATGCATAAGTGCAAACTTCTAACGGGCCCTGGTGTTAGGACATCGTCAACATTTCATCCCTGAGGGTCCACATTTGCAGGGGTTTTGTGAGAGCTTGATAGACAGGAAACAGAGAGGTCAATACATGGGCAATATTGTCAAGGTATTAAAGATGGCACTGTGCGAGCAGAGCAGATAGGGAGAAGCTTGGACAGAATTTGCACAGCTGGAATACTGAGCTGAAAGGGCAGTATTCGAGCACCAATTTAAATCTTGTATGTTATTTTGCAATGTAATGAACTGGATAAATAGCACACTTCTCACAAACAGATTTGCACGTTTTTCATGTCTATTAAGAAGTGGGTTATGTTACTCAGGCCACACCAAAAACTTTATAAACCAGGCTCACATATCCACAGGAGTTACTAAACAGACCAGCTGTATGCCTGTCAGATAATGTGGTTCTTTAACCCAACGTGGAGAATGCCGTCACTAAACAGATAAATGTTTAGTACCAACAACGACCAAAGTCAGTATTGTCATGTGTGTAGTGCCATGTGAGTAAAAATAAAGTAAAATAAGTTATTGGATGATAAATTAAACTCTTCACAATGACTTCACAATACATAGATTTTTTCAGAATGTCACATTAAAAGGAAGCGAACAATGAAACAGACCTTCCATAATGTAGTATCTAAACTGTTTCAAACAATAGTGCAAATGCATTTCACAAAAAGTGCAACATGCAATTCAAGAGTCCCGAAGGGATGTTGTGTTCTTCTTGTGCTAGTCTTTCAAAGCATTTTATACACACAATTGCATCTTCCTTTTGTGCTTGAACGTGACATATGGGGCAAACAATACATTCAATCAATCAGTTTTTGTAGAGCAAGGCTACTCACCCAATATGGTCTAAAGGCTCTCGGTGGAGGGGAGGGGCCACATCTGAAGAGCCACGTCTTGAGGTTCTTCCTGAAAATGGTGAGTGATGGGCTTTTTCTGAGGTGCAAATGGAGGTTGTTCCAGCTCTTTGCTTCAAAGTAGGTGAAGGATTGTCCTCCGGCGGTGGTTTTGCAGATGCGTGGAATCCATTACATTCAAAGTAAAAGCCTTTCATTATAGCAGCATAATCATAAAGTTGATAAAAAGACATTTCAGGGAATAGAGGTTGTCACATTGGCAATATAAATGATTAATGTGAACAGGAACGCCAAACCATTAAAACAGCAACAGGGTCGTACTAGTGGTTTAACCCAATATGCAGCTCACCAAACAAAATGCTTTTGTGGCAAATATTAAGACCAGTGCAAATTTGCAATTAGTGCAGCGTGCTAAATAAAACAGCACATCAATATCAGGATTTTAAGCAATTGTAATTTCATGTTGAGTATTAAGATCAAATAATTTCACCAGGAGCAACAAGCTGGGCTAGCACCAAGTTCCATAAGGGAATACCCTTAGAGGCAATTCGAATCCCCCCCATGCCTACACATCTAGGCATTTTTTGTATTCACAACCACAGTCGCAAATGTGTTTCAAAAGCCATTAAAATTCACCCAGCCTTGTGTTTTCAAAGTTGTATTCACAGTAAGAGTATTGTATTCTGCTATAAAAGTGCATTAGCGCTCATGTAAAAGTCAAGGATTACTAACTGCTTTCCCTCAAAAACCCTCCTGCTATAGCAGAGAACTTAGAAATGTGTGCTAACTCCATTGGAACACCAAATCAATCACTGCGTCTTGGCAAGTTCTGATTCTGTGACTTTAGAAAGAGCTGCCTTTGGGGCAGCAGAGCTAGGCAACAGCATTCTAGATGAACCTCAGATTCAGAAGTGTACGGACACAGTCTTCACTGCATTGTCCTTTTTGCTTTCTAATGCCCTCTGAATTCCCGTATTTGCAGCGTCACTAGTCCAGTATTCCTTAGGGCTTGCCTCTCCATGTCTCCATGGCAGCTTTCAAATATGGCTGAAAAACAATGTCCTCTTGGGATTTGTAGAGGCCCAAGGCATCCGGGATGTGACTTGTTTTCATTCAAATTTTGTTCTTTCGGCAGGTGCTTTTGTTAGTGATAATATTTTATTACGTCCTTTTTACATTTGACGTCCATATTCATCAGTCCTCATTTCAGCAGTATCATTGTCCGTCTTGTTGATTTTGGGAACACCATGTGTGGGGTACAGTTGTTAACATATTTGCAACTTCTGTTACAGCAAGGTGTGCCAATGTCCTTTAGATTGGTGGTATCTATGCAAGCAATTGTCCACTCTCTATCCCTCTCATGGCTTATAATGTTAGCAGAGGTTCATTTTTGTGACATCTTGTGTCCCTTTTTAGGGTCGAGCACATAAGCACTCTAAAGCCTGTTGTAATCTGTTTGTGGGCTTTTAACCACACCCACTGTTGCTATTCATTTCTTTGTTGTGCTTGTGTTAGAAATATGGTCTTTGGTTGGCAGTCAGGTTACCCCCTGTCTAAGCAAGGACCCTCATTCTAGTCAGGGTAAGTCATACACAATCCAAATTATCCTGTGCCCACCCTCTGGTAGCTTGGCACTGATCAGTCAGGCTTAACTTAGAAGGCAATCTGTAAAGTATTTGTGCAATTAATCATGCAATAACACAGTATAGCTCCACAAATATACACCACACAGTGTTTAGAAAAATATATAATATTTATCTGATAAGATGCAAGTCAAAACGATTCAAATGCAATAAGTATATGTTGAGATATCACTGTAAAAGTGATATAAAGTGTCTTTTAGTCTTTTAAAAGCAATACATGTCTCTTTCAAGCACAAAGTACCTGGTTTGCGTTCAAAATCTCCGCAAAGAACCGCAGAGGATGAGATGCATGGAAAAGAAGGAGGTGTATGTCAATTTCTCGGGCCATACACGGCGATGTGTCGTTTAGTTTTCACTCAGGGACGGCTGTGTGTCGATTTCCGGCACTCGATCGTGGATCCTCTTTGGGTTGTGGGGTTTTCAGATGCCCTGGGGACGATGCGTGGATTTCCTGCGATGACAGGATGAAGTCACAGGGGCTGCGTCGATCCACTGAGTGTTGCGTGGGAATTTCTACCGCACAGCAGGTGCTGCGTCGATTCCTCTCTGGAAGTCGGGCTGCGTTGTTCTGGCTCGGATGTGCGTCAATCCAGTGGGCTGTGCGTCGAATTTATGGTAGCTACGCTGGCGCCACGTCGATCTCCTCGTTGTGAAGTCAGGCTGCCTCATTCCGGTTTGGCGTGCAATTAATTTTTCACCACGGTGCAGGCTGTGCATTGTTTCTGGCAGGCTGTGTGTCGAATTTTCACCGCACAAGGAGTACTTCTTGTAGAGATGAAGTCTTTTTGGTCCTGAGACTTCAGGGAACAGGAGGCAAGCTCTATCAACGCCCTTGGAGAACACTTCTCACCACAGCCAGAGAGCAGCAGGGCAACAGCAAGGCAGCAGTCCTTCACAGAAAGCAGTCAAGTGAGTCCTTTCGGCAGCCAGGCAGTTCTTCTTGGCTGGATGCAGGTTCTGGTTCAGGTTCTCTGGTTCTCTTCTCCAGGAAGTGTCTGTGACAAGAGTGTCTTGTCAAGAAGTGTCTGAGTTGGTAGGGTAAGAGACCCTGCTTTAATACCCAAATGTGCCTTTGAAGTGGGGAAGACTTCAAAGAGTGGTTTAGAATTGCACAATGTTCTATCCTGTCTGCCAGGGTCCCAGTAGGGGGTGTGGCAGTCTTTTGTGTGAGGGCAGGCTACTGTCCTTTGACATGTAAGTGCCAAGCCCTCCACCCTACCATCCGAGGAAGACCCATTCAAAATGCAAATGTATGCAAGTGAGGCTGAGTATCCTCTGTTTGGGGTGTGTCTGAGTGAATGCACAAGGGAGCTGTCAACTAAACCTAGCCAGCCGTGGATTGGAAGGCACAGAAGGATTTAAGTGTAGAGAAATGCTCACTTTCTAAAAGAAGCATTTCTAAAATAGTAATATCAAATCCAACTTCACCATTAAGCAGGATTTTGTGTGACCATTCTGGCCATACTAAATATGACCTGGCTACTCCTTTCAGATCAGGATCTACCACTCAAACAGTATATGAGGGGAGCCCCAACGCTGTCTATGAAAGGAGGTTTTGATTGTTCCACTACACATCTGGGCTCTGTGTGTCTGACATCAGTGAGTGTGGTGACAATTGCCACGTACCTGCTGACATATTGGGTTGCAATGTGGTTCCGTCTCTGTCTGCCTTGATTTGCAATGTTTCTATCCCCAGGCTGTCGGTGTGGAAGCTCTTGCTCCTCATCCTCCAAATCTGAGTCTTCATGGGTGAGATGTAGCCCATGTCTGGTGGCAATGTTGTGTAGGATTGCACAGGCGGCGACAATCTTGAATGCTGTTTCTGGGGCACCCTAGAGTGCACCTCCACTTTTGTGGAGGCATCTGAATCTTGCCTTTAACAATCCAAAGGTCCTCTCGATGACAGTTCGGGTCTGCTGATGGGCACTGTTATATCGCCTCTCGTTCTCATTGCCAGGTGTTAGGTATGGGGTAAGTATCCATGGTCTTAGAGCATATGCACTGTCACCTGTTTGCCAAAAATAAGCAATCTTAACAGGGCATGGATGGTTTCCACAGTGACCTGTATGTAAGGCTTCAGGGTGTATTCAGCAATACCTAATAGATATCCGTCTCCAAACTCCCCACGTTCTAGGCATTGGTGTATCCCACTGTGCCTGAATATGTATGAGTCATGTGTACTCCCTGGAAATTTGGCTACAATGTCAGTAATGACATTATGGGCGTCGCATACCACCTGGATGTTTAGTAAGTGGGTACATTTCCTATTGTGGAACACATATTCCAGATTTGCAGGAGGGCAGATTTGTATATGTGTCCCGTCCACACACCCTATTACATGGGGAAAGTTGACAATTCTGTAGAAGTCCAACTTGGTGCTGTTAATTTCTGCCTCATTCCTGGGTAGGTATATGTATCTGGACATGTGTGTGAGTATGGCATCTAGGAAACATCTGAAGAATCGTGAGAGTGCACTTTGGGATACCCCACCTGCCACGGCAATCACCCCCTGATAGCTACCCGAGGCCAAGAGGTGCAGTGAGCATAGCACTTGCACATGTGTAGGGATGGCGCTGCCGCACATTGTCTTTCGTTCAAGCTGCGGATTGAGTAGTTCAATTAATTCTAATATTGCTGCACTGCTCAGTCTATGTTTGTCATAAATCTCCTCCTCAGTTTGTTGGAATAGTGTCTGCCTGATTCGGTATATCCTCTCCTGTCTCTGCGTCCTCCTCCTCCTCTGCTGGGCTGCGTGGACTCTCCTCCTCCATGCTATCACATACAGTTCAGCCATTTTGAGTAACCCAGATGCCTTCCGGGTCTCCTTTTATACTTTAGTTCTGGTTACCACCTGCTCTGAATCAGTGGTAATCTGGATGTGCAAAATGGGCTTTTTGCGACTAGTCGCAATTTGCGACTGCCTTTTTCATATGGTTTGCGACTCGCAAATTGCGATTACCTATTTGCGGGTTGCAAAATCAAGTCGCACATTTTGCGAGTTGGTAATGGCTTGCATCGCTATTTTGTACTTCGGAAATGGGATTTTTGCATCCCATTTCGGATTTTGAGAGGTCGCAAATTGTAAATCGGCCATTAGCGACTCGCAAAACTTTGCTACATCTGGCCCTTGGAACGCTAATAGCGCTAACTCAAGGAAATGTGAGCCCCATTGTATTACAATTGCTTTTTAAATATTAGTATGGAACATTAAAGCTATGCACAATGCAGAAGCTATACCACAACTCTTTCTTTGCTCTGAAGAAGCGAGGCACACAATGCAGACCTTTGGATTTTTTGACACAAAGCAGCACAGATTACTTTTCTGTTAATCTGGTCCCTCGAGTTATTAGTCTAGACAGGGCCCCTTTACCTCTGTTTTTTTTTCAACAGTGTCCTCTTCTTTGATACTCCTCTCTTTGTTCCTGTAACCGTAAGGATCACGTAAAATGCCTAATGGATGTAGCTCACCTATCTAGCATCAACCTTTATTTCCTGTTAGTGATGTATGTGGCTGTTTATACTGAGAACCCAAAGCAATTGAGGATTGCATTTTACGTTTTGGTTGCAGAGTGTTAAACGAGGGTAGGGGGAAGTGAGGTCATTGTGGAATCGGTAGAATACCACAGGGAGTACAGGAGGCCAGGAAGTTTTGGCTAGAGCATGTGAGTGACAATAGGGTCATGAAGGGTGCTGACCAGGTTGTGGGTAGGTCAGGAACTGTTGAAAAAAAGGTGGGTTGATGATATAGTTGCAATATGGTGTTCACTCTTCAGAAGTGTTCTGTAACAGACAGGTTATCCTGCAATGAGGTGTTGTATAAAAAGTAGAATTCTGAACAACCTTCGGAAGCTAAAGGAGGAACATGCCTGGAGCTTTTTAAATGGGATTTGTTTCCCTTCCTCAGAGCCTAGCAGAAGAGGGACTGGTATTTTTTTAATGTATTCTCTTGCTTTCCCTCACGTACTTGATTCCAGCCTGGAGACGTTGCTACTGTACACCTTGCAAGCCCTCGGGATGTCTTTATATTGTTTGTCAGGTATAGTGGGATGCCATTGTTAGCTGGCTTATAAATGATTCTGTAAGTCTTAAAGGCAATGAAGACAGAGGAAGGCAAGACAGTGATTGTAGTACTCTTTCATTCACATTTAAACATGGGCACAATATTGTAATGTTTACATTTGTGTTGGAGAAATCCGAGGTTTAAAGGCGTCGGTTACTGTACATGTTTGGGATCTTTAATACAGAATGGTTCTTTAGTATGCCGATTCCGGAGCGACTATGCAAGATAAAAAATAAAATTAAATACAGTTTTCAGTACTTCAGGTCTACATTAATGTTCTAAATTAGATGAGCTAAAACTAGATGGTGCCTTCGGCTAACTAATGGAAATGCTGGTTAAAAGAAGAACATTTGTCTAATAAATAACTTCATTTGAAACAGTCGCTTAGGTACTTTCTTATCAATCTCCTCTCCAACTATAGAAACATTTAGCAAATACAATAATAGTGAACTGTCAAGTCACACAGCTTTAAATTTCCTCACTATTGAATAGCCATTGCAATAGAAATTGTATATGTGAATGCATAATATGTTAGCATTCTCATTTTTTAAATCTGCTATTTTTGACTTTCTATATTTTTCACTACACTGGAATGCAAGGTCAAAGTATCTAAATAAAATTAAGGTCTCCATGCTAGAAAGTGGGTATCTAGTTGGCAGAGATGCGAATTTTGTCTAAGTAGGGACCACAATTCTAGTCAGGTTAAGTATGATACACACCAGAAATGAACCTGTGCTCAGACTCTGGAGCTTGGCAAAGAGCAGACGGGCTTCATTTAGGAGTCAATGTGTAAAGTATTTGTGCAACACTTAAAACAGCAGCAGAGGCGAAAACACCACAGAAATACTCAACTCCAAGTTATAAAAAATAGATTATATTTTCTTGAGTAAACAAGACCAAAGCAACAAAAATCCAATAAGTAGGAGTCAAGATGAATTTTTAAGAAATATCTGCAATTGTATTGCTTAGAAGCTTAAAGCACCAACTGGGGCTATGTGGTCGTACTAGACGCTGGATACAGGGACCACCTTTGTCCTGCTGAAAAAGTACCTTGTATGGAGGGATGCGTCAACGTCGAAGATCCAATGCGAGGAACAGAGAAGCCGATGAGAAGGCGATGTGGGATGCATCATTAAAGAGCCGCACAGTCGTTGATGCAATGCCCTTTAGGTGTGACATCAATCCCTTTGTGATGAAGGCAATGCATCATTGTCGAGCCGAACAGCCGGCAATGAGAATGTGATGCGTTGGGACTGAGGGTGATGCAACGGTTCTGAGCCATGCAGTTGGTGCTGCAATGTCTTTGTCCACAGCGGCACTGTCGATGAGGCAGCATCAAGGAGAGATGCAGTGGTTCTGATCAGTGCTGTGATGAGAATGCATCGATTTTTATAGAAAACAGTTGTGGAACGCACTTCCAAAGACCCAGGACAGGATTGGCATCACTTGGCAGTGTAGGAATCACAGTTAGCAGAGTCCAGAAGCTGTAGCAGAGTGGAGTGCAGTCTTTGATGTCCGTGAACCTTCTGAACAGGAGAACGCCATTGGGGTCACTTTAGTTATAAGGATGTAGAGATGAAGGTCCAGTCCTTCTCACTCCCAGTCAAGGAGTGCAGCAGGCAGCTGGGCAGGCACAGCAAAGCAGGAGTCAAGCAAAGTCCAGCAGAGGCACAGTCTCTTCAGCAACACAGCAGTCCTTCCTGGCAAAATGCCCGCAGGTCCCAGAAGTGTCTTTAATTGTTAAGGTCAGACGTTCAGTTCTTGTACCCAGTGATGACTTTGAAGTGGGGGAGACTGCAAAGAAAGGCTTTTGAAGTGCAAGGTCCCTGTACTCCATGCCCTAGTTCCAGACACACTACATGGGGTTATGCAGCACTTTGTGAGGCCTCAGGACTAAATCCATTCAGGTATAAGTTTCAGATCATCCCTCCCATCCTGATCAGGATGAGCCATCACCATGCAGATGGCCACTCAGTCACACCTAAGCTCCCTTTGTATGTGTTTGCTTGGAGTGAGTGCACAAGATCCCAGCTGTCATCCACCCAGACATCTATTCAGAGACAGGCAGAAGGCACTAAGAAAATGCAGCTTTCTAAAAGTGGCATTTTCAGAATTACAATTTAAAATCCAACTTCACCATAAATTGTGATTGTAAATTGAGATTCCAGGGACACCAAAATTGGAGTCACATTGGGGTTTGAGGACTCTGCGCACTTTACCACTGCTAACAAGTGCTAAAGTGCATATGCTTTCTCCCTTAAACATGGTAACATTGGTTCATTCCAAATTGGCATATTTGATTAACTTAAAAGGCCCTTGTAAAGTGCACTAGAGGTGCCAGGGCCTGTAAATCAAATGCTACTAGTGGGCCTGCAGCACTTATTGTGCCACCCACGTGAGTAGCCCTGTAAACATGGCCACTACCTGCCATAGTAGTGTCTGTGTGTGAAGTTTTAAAATGCCAGTTCGAACTGCCAAGTGTTCCCACTTTGCCAGGCCCTAACCTTTCCTTTTTGTGCATATATGACACCCCTAAGTTAGGCCCTAGGTAGCCCCATGGGCAAGGTGCAGCGTATGTTAAAGGTAGGACATCTGCTGGTATGCTTTTACGTGTTTACACGTCCTAACAGTGGAACTGTTGCAAGGCCTAACTCGCTCATACATTAACATGGGGGCTGTCTTTAAATATCTGTTAAGTGTAGTTCCCCTTTGGGAGCAGATGGAGAAATGGAGTTTGGGGTCTCTGAACTCACAATTTAAAAATACATCTTTTGTTAAATGTTAGACCTGACAGCCTTAGGGTGGTCACCTCTAACTTTTTGCCTGCCTCCCTCCACTTTTGAGATACTGTTTTTGCTGGCTTTTAGACTAACCAGTGCTAACGTGCATATGCTCTCTCCCTTTAAACATGGTAACATTGATTCACACCCAATTGGGATATTTAATTTACTTATAAGTCCCCAGTAGAGTGCACTATATGTGCACAGGGGCTGTAGATTAAAAGCTACTAGTGGGCCTGCATCACTGATGGTGCCACCCACTTCAGTAGCCCCTTAACCTTGTCTCAGGCCTGCCATTGCAAGGCCTGTGTGTGCAGTTTCACTGTCAATTCGGCTTGGCATTTACAAGTACTTGCCAAGCCTAAAACTCCCCTTTTTCTACATAAAAGTCACTTCTAAGGTGTGCCATAGGTGCTGTGTAGGTAAAAGGCAGGACATCTACCTGTATAGTTTGCATGTCCTGGTAGTGTAAAACTCCTACATTAGTTTTTACACCACTGTGAGGCCTGCTCCTTTCATAGGCTAACATTAGGGGTTGCCTTCATACATTGTTTGAGAGGTAGCTGCCGATCTGAAAGGAATAGGAAGGTCATATTTAGTATGGCCAGAATGGTAATACAACATCCTGCTGACTGGTGAAGTTGGATTTAATATTACTATTTTAGAAATACCACTTTTAGAAAGTGAGCATTTCTCTGCACTTCAATCTTTCTGTGCCTTAAAATCCATGACTGGCTGGGTTCGTTGACAGCTCCTTGTGCATTCACTCAGACATACCCAAAACACAGGATACTCAGCCTCACTTGCATATATCTGCATTTTGAATGGGTCTTCCTGGGCTGGGAGGGTTGAGGAATTTTAAGTGGAATTTGAAATGATTTGAATATTTTCGGATCAAAGATTGTTTGAATTGGAAATCTACTTTCATGACATATGAATGAACTTTTGGACTGTTGATTTTCCTTTTGAATAAACAGTTTTTTTAACTCAAGAGAGGACACTACTTTGGATGTAACATTATTGTTGAATTACTATTTGGACATTTATGTACTGTTTGATTGTTTTTTACACGTGTGCAATTATATATTGGTAAGTTTGGGGTAACTTTAGTGTTACCGTGTGGGGTGTTTGGAGGGTGAAACCTTAGTTTGTTGCAACGTGCAAAGTAGTCTTAATATGGCTCCTTTGATTTGAGGGCAGGAGCGTCTATTACTCTATATTCACCCTCTTTTTTTTCTTTCTGGGAGGGTTAAGGGCCTGCTCTCACACAAAGGACTAACACACCCCCTACTGGGACCCTGGCAGCCAGGATTGAACTGAAAGGGGACCTGGTGCACTTCTAAGCCACTCTTTGAAGTCTCCACAACTTCAAAGGCACATTTGGGTATAAAAACAGGGCCTCTCCCCTACCACCTCAGACACTTCTTGGAGAAGATACCTGAACCAGAACCTGCACCCTGACAAGAAGAACTGCCTGGCTGCCTGAAGGACTTCTGAAGAGGACTGCTGCCTTGCTGTTGCCCTGCTGTCTTGCTGCTCTCTTGCTCTGCTGCAGAAGTGCTCTCCAAGGGCTTGGATAGAGCTTGCCCCTGTTCCATGAAGTCTCAGGACCAAAAAGACTTCTCTCCTGCAGCGGAAATCCCCGTGCAGCAAAAATTTGACGCACCGCTTGCCAAGAATGATGCACAGCCTGCTCGCAGTGAAAATTTCACTGCACGCCGAGTCCGGAACAAGGCAGCCTGACTTCGCAACAGAAGATTGACGCAGCGCCAGCGACGCAACTGGAACTTCAACGCACAGCCCTACTGGATCGTTGCAATCTGACTCAGAACGATGACGGACGACTTCCTGAGAAGAATCGACGCAGCGCCTGCCGTGCGGAAGAAAATTCCACGCATCGCCTACCGAAGCCCAGGATTCCCAGCATCGTCCCTGGGGTGTCTGAAAACCCCACAACCCGAAGAGGTTCCAAGTCCGTGCACCGGAAATCGACGCAAAGTCTTCCCCGCGTGGAAAATAATGGCGTACGTCCGTGTGCTAAGGGGCAAAACCGACGCACACTCGCCGTATTCCACACATCTCCTCCTCTGCGGTCCCTTGCGAGGATTTTTCAATGCAAACCAGGTACTTTGCCCTGCAAGAGACACTTTAGGTTTCTAGGACAACTTAAGACACTTTTTATTGCTTTTACAGTAATCTTTTGACTCTAAAGACACTTGATATAACTTTCAGTGATATCCCTACATTTGTTTATTTCATCTTTAATTGTTTTGACCTGCATTTATTCAGATAAATATTACATATTTTTCTAAACACTGTGTGGTGTATTTTTGTGGTGTTATAATATTGTGGCAGTGTATGATTTATGCACAAATACTTTACACATTGCCTTCTAAGTTAAGCCTGACTGCTCAGTGCCAATCTACCAGAGGGTGGGCACAGGATACTTTGGATTGTGTGTGACTTACCCTGACTAGAGTGAGGGTCCTTGCTTGGACAGGGGGTAACCTGACTGCCAACCAAAGGCCCCATTTCTAACACAAGCACAACAACGAAATGAATAGCAACAGTGGGTGTGGTTAAAAGCCAACAAACAGATTACAACAGGCTTTAGAGCGCTTATGTGCTCGACCCTAAAAAGGGACACAAGATGTCACAAAATGAACCTCTGCAAACATTATAAGCCATGAGAGGGATAGAGAGTGGACAATTGCTTGCATAGATACCACAGATCTAAAGGACATTGGCACACCTTCCTGTAACAGAAGTTGCAAATATGTTAACAACTGTACCCCGCACATGGTGTTCCCAAACTCAACAAGACGGACAATGATACTGCTGAAATGAGGACTGATGAATATGGACGTCAAATGTAAAAAGGACATAATAAAATATTATCACTAACAAAAGCACCTGCTGAAAGAACAAAATTTGAATGAAAACAAGTCACATCTCGGATGCCATGGGCCTCTACAAATCCCACGAGGACATTGTTTGTCAGCCATATTTGAAAGCTGCCATGGAGACATGGAGAGGCAAGCCCTAAGGAATACCAGACTAGTGACGCTGCAAATACGGGAATTCAGAGGGCATTAGAAAGCAAAAAGGGGAATATAGTGAAGACTGTGTCCGTACACTTCCGAATCTGAGGTTCATCTAGAATGCTGTTGCCTAGCTCTGCTGCCCCAAAGGCAGCTCTTTCTAAAGTCACAGCATCAGAACTTGCCAAGATGCAGTGATTGATGTGATGTTCCAATGGAGTTAGCACACATTTCTAAGTTCTCTGCTATAGCAGGAGGGTTTTTGAGGGAAAACAGTTAGTAATCCTTGACTTTTGCATGAGCGCTGATGCACTTTTATAGCAGAATACAATACTCTTACCCTAAATACAACTTTGAAAACACAAGGCTGGGTGAATTTTAATGTCTTTTGAAACACATTTGCAACTGTGGTTGTGAATATAAAAAATGCCTAGATGTGTAGGCATGGGGTGAATTCGAATTGCCTCTAAGGAGATTCCCTTATGGAACTTGGTGGTGGCCCAGCTTGTTGCTCCTGGTGAAATTATTTGATCTTAATACTCAACATGAAATTACAATTGATTAAAATCCTGGTATTGATGTGTTGTTTTATTTAGCACGCTGCACTAATTGCAAATTTGCACTGGTCTTAATATTTGCCACAAAAGCATTTTGTTTGGTGAGCTGCATATTGGTTTAAACCACTAGTACGACCCTTTTGCTGTTTTAATGGTTTGGCGTTCCCGTTCACATTAATCATTTACATTGCCAATGTGACAACCTCTATTCCCTTAAATGTCTTTTTATCACCCTGTTTTGAAGTCTCAGTGCCATCAAAGTCTTTCTCTACCAGCACCTGGACTCTCTACTGAGAGTCCTAACCTGCCAAGTAGTGCCTAAGTCAGTCCCTGGGCCTTTGAAAGGAGAAGTTAGTGAAAAAGCAAGAAGAACCAAATGCAATGACTCCGGACTGATGCTGCCACCAGATCCCACGCTGCCGCCTGTAACTGAAGCCATGGTCCTCAATAGAGTGTGACGACCCGCAGGCCTGATGCTGCTGCAGCCTTGCTGAGGACACAACGACTCCCTGAATGCATAAGTGCCATGTCACCAATGTCCGTTACACCCGACTTCACTGCACCATGCTGTGACTGCTGGATATTGACCCAGCCGGAAATGTGCGGACCCGGATCCAGTGATGCCTTGATCCCCGACTCCATGCTCCAGTTTGTTTCCTCATTTTCACAAGGTACTGTACCTGGGGGTCCTTGTGACTCCGTGACCAGCATCAGATTGTAGGGAATGACTCTCTCACAATGCTATAATATCACCAAATTGAAGCATTTGTGTTTCTAAGTGCTATTTTAAAGTTTAATCTTTAATAATTCATAACGTTGCTTGTATGTGTTTGATTTTTGTTGTTTCTGTCCTGTTTCACTCAGATAAATACTGGCTATTTTTCTAACCTTGTGTTGAGTCATTTTATGATGTTTTCACTGTGTTACTGTGTGTGATTATACAAATACTTTACACATTGCCTCTGAGATAAGCCTGACTGCTTGTGTCAAGATACCAACGGGGTGAGCAGGGGTTATCCTCCTTATCCTGACTAGAGTGAGAGTCCCAGCTTGTTCATAGTGCATACTGACTGGCAACCAGAGACCCTATTTCTAACACAAGTCCTACGTGTATGTGTGACTTACAGGGGCAACATTGCTATTCCTTGCAAACCGCAAGGATAAGAGCACCAAGATTCCCTTCCCATGCTGTGGCCAAGTCAGAGTTGAATGCTTTGAACATTTGTAACTACTCTTGCAGATGAAACGCAGCAAAGACTACTACTCTGGTCGCTCATTAACAATGTGCTAATTTAAAGCTGAACATGATGAAAAACATCTACCCTGTAAATGAAGGTCATGTGCATTAGTGAAAGATGACAGCACTCCTATGCACTGCTGCCCCACAATTTCCTTGCGCAAATCTCATTTTTCTCTCAGTTTGTGGATGACTGCATGACTGTGTAGAAGAAATCTTTCCTTCTGAGTGTAGATGAGCAGTGGTTCATTTTCAAAAGGTGGTTGCATGAGGGGCCCATTCCGGACTTTCAGTATATCGCTGGGGGAGACTACTCTATCCCTGCCGCTGACATACACCTCCGATGGCTCAACAGAGCAAGGACCCTCAGAGGGTTGGTCATTTGCCCACCCACCCTATTTAGAGTGGGAGGACAAATGGGCAATTTTAACTGTCATCACTATACGGTAAAACCTGGCAGTAAGGGACAGTGAAAATTGTGTAATGCCCCCTGCATCATGGAAGCCGTCCATCAAACTTTCAATGCGTTTACAGGAAATATTATGACTGTGGTTCCTGTGAATGCAAGAGATTTCCATGGTGTAGGCAGACATTTCACAATTTGGCTGGTGTGTACTTCCTCAGGGTGATGGAGTACTTTGCTACACTGCCCTGACAGAGTAAATACCTGTCCACCAAACCGTAAATCAGCCTCTTAGCTTGCTATTTTTATCACTACCCACATTTCCCTTAGCTCTCTGATTATTAATAAATAGAAATTTATAGGCATTTAGTGGACAGGTGTGTTAAACATTGTATCATATTTTATTAGATATGAAAAATTTGGAGTTAGACTACTGTTCAAAAATCAATTGGACCATACAATTCACCTTTCTTTGCTGACTATAACTACAAACAACCATTGGACTTCAAATGATTGAAAAAATGTAAACACATTTACTCTCTTGAATAAATTGAGGATTTTCAGTGAAAAAAACATGCTTACTTGCAGCAGGACATTTAAAACTATCAATAGAAGAGAATATATGGTTTTGTTTTATTGGGGGACACAACTCCCATCAGTATAAACACATAAACACTGATAAACACCTCCGCAAACACAAATGAAAATACATTCAAAGAAAGGTAAGTGAAAGAAAATGAGGCAGCCAATACAATGTAACTTTGTTATACAAGGTAGTGCGAGAAAGATTGATCTAAGATTATTCTGCTTGACTTTTGTTGTTTAGGGATATCAGTAAAATATTGTTTCTTATTCCTGATGTTTCCTTTAGTTGTGTGTGCCTGGATTAAAGGTGCAGGGTTTAGAAGCATGGTTTAGGTCTGATCCAATTATTGTATACACTGTAGAGAATCTGGGGGAATATTAAAATCATGGAAAATGGCTGCCTCATAAGAATCTTGGCCAGTAGGAGCTAGCAAATTTACCAAAAGACACAGAATGGGTAAACACCTTTGATATATCAGCCCCCCTACATATAAGGCAGCATTGATAGCTCCCAACTGCACTTCACTAATAGGGCGTTTGAGCCCATGGTTACAATGTTAACAGGAACATTTCAAGTCCAATAATACAAAATGATATCTGTTAAAAGGTCCGGACTGACTTAAAGTGAGACATTTGTCATAAGGACACTTGGCAGCTATGCGTGAACACACATCAGCAGCACCACCATAATGTAGTTAATTAGTAAACTAATCTGATGTGATTCAAAACTTTAAAGGTTTTATACAATACAGTTGGCACCTATACAATGCAAAAATATTTATTAAGAAATAGATAAATGACTATACGGATATGTTTGTTAAACCATTTAAATACATCTGTCTTTTTTAATCCATTAATAGTCCTATAAACCAAACAAAGTCCTCACAGAATGAGTGTGAGACGTAATGCAATAAGAGACACTGTGATGATATGTGTGTGTAAGTGAGAGTTCAATACTCAGACTTTCTATGCTTAATGCAGTGTAACATAATTCATTGGATTCACTGCCATTGAGAAGATGCTACATACCTTGTACAACTTCTCCTTTAAATTAAAAATATGCTTCAAAACATTTGCTGCAAAAAAGCTATATGTTTTATAAATATTGTGTTTTTGTCCATTTTGGGGGTTAAGCAGCTGCACAAACATTGTTAAGCACTGATTTAAAAAATCCACAAAAATAAACACTGAAAACACGACAACCTAGTTACATGCAAGAAACATCTCTGTCATTGTGTATGTACTCGGGGGGATTATCATATTAATAAAGCTTTATGTAGAGGCTAATGACTTTCATTGGTCACTGGTGGGGTATTTGCTTTTCCTAGAGTCACGTTTCCCAGGCAGAACATTTCTGAAACTATACCTGAGTCCTCCTAAACTTTGCCACATTTTTCTCATTGTCAATTTCTTGTCCACAACTAGAATACAGTATGTTCTGGTTGAAAGTGTTATTTCATTGAAGTAAGACAGGAATGTAGTCCAGTTAGGATGGTTGGTGGAAGGAATAACCGAATAGATTCTTGGGGGCATTTTTACAAGGAATAATGTATTACTGCATTGCAGCAGCAATGTGTCAAAAATCCTTACAATGAGCAGAAACCTGTGAAGAAGCCATGGAGCCACCATATTTATAATATGCTGCACCTTGAAGCAAGGACTCAAGATGTTTCAGAAATTCGGATGCACCTGTGGGAAATGTGCCACATCAAAACAGCCCCAAAAGTGGTGCACTGCTGAAGTTGGTGTCAGAACTGATGCAACTTCATCAATGTGTCGAAATTTAGAGGTGCTGCATCAGTTTTAATTGCCACAAGTAGCCTAATGTGCCAGGACCAATGGTAAAAACTGTGAAATGGTGGAATAACACCTTGTACAGTTTCACATTGGTGTTGAATGTAGTGTAAGCAGTATGGCTATGTGTCATATAACAGTGGATATAGTCTATTTATGTGTATGTGGAGACCGAGTACGTGTGACATGCCAAGTGACAGTGTTATGTGAGTGAATACAAGTATATAGTGTAATGTGGAAATACATGTGTAACCTACCTTGTGTGTACTTACCTCTTGTCCTTATGAGTATGCAGACCTGGACTTGGGAACCCCTTCCTCCATGGAGAAGTGACAATCCTGACCTGTCCCTTGCAAACAATACACATTGTGCATAGCCTTGCTGCAAAGGATGATAAAATCTTCGATGCCATGGTCCCAGATTGGCCGAGGGATCCTACAACATGACTGTTACACGTGTAAACATACTACAACTAGTGGGAGGTAGAAAACAGACATCTTCCAGGGTATATTGTGACCTCATACGGTCAGAATCCATTTTAATACCCACTGCGTCAGTCCTACACCTGGGTTTAGGAGGTGTAGGAATTTTGATGCATTGCAGGCTTTGCACAATGCATCTGATGGATATGTCAAACGAGAAAATCCTGTAAATATCACTGAATCAGTTGTAAGTGACATTTTCACACAGAACACCCACTCTGCATACATTATTATCAGAATGACGCAGCTCGATCCTTCACAGTTTTTTTTTAAGCAGGCCCAGAAAAAATTATGCATTTGGCCAAGTGAGTCACATTGTAAATATGGGGCAAACAGAGCACTGATGCTGTGTCAAAAAAATTACGCAACAGCAGCGCAAGCTTCTTGTAAATATCCCCCTGACTGTTTAAGTCAGGGCTGAAAACAGGGAAAGGTCAAATATCCACAGCGCTAGCAACTAATTGATGGTAATTAAGGAGAAGGATTAATCTGGAGAAAATGATAAAAAAACAATCACTTAACCACCCACCCTAACTGGATTACATTCCCACATTACTTCAGCGAAATAATTCATAATTTTGCTGTAACATTTGTTCCCATAATAATGCTAACCCATGATTGAACTGGGGTCAAAACACAGTCGAGATTCACAGCAATAAACATATTCTCTTGAAACTACGGCTCTGCAGTTCTATCTGAAGTATAATATTGCAAAACATTTCTTGCACCGTCTTCCACATGTCTCTATAAGCGATTCTCCGGCCATGTCCACTTTCAGCACCGTGTGTTCATCTCTACAGCAAAGAGCACTTGCAGTCTATAAAAGCATGTGGAATTCTTGGGAAATATATCCATATTATATGCATAGCTGTGATATGTTTTACAGTTTTGTGGATAGCTTTATGAGTTTCCCTTTAGATGCTAAATTTATACAAAAGTGTTACACCTCAGTGGGAATGCTGTTGCTTGATTTAAGGGTAGGCAAAGTAGCATTATGCAGTTTTTGGCCTATGAAGACATCAAATAGTTGACACGTTGACCCACCCTTTGTTCACCAAAAGCTTCCTATTGGCTTCTCAGGTGAAATTTGCGCTCCGAAACCATAGAAAGCAAATGGGACTTTTAAAACCTTTGTTTATTTTCAGTTTCTACTGTCAGGACCCCTGAAATTAGTGGTGGCCAGAGCTAGTGCTATCGGTACCAAAGGAGAAAGCATTGGTAGCCGCTACTGCTTCTGGATATCCCTAAATGAAGTCAGGAACATCAAACCAGAAGCTGTCCTGGTGAATGTTACTTACGTTCCAAACCAGGCAAGCAATGTCAAACGATTTTATGCAAAGGAGCATGACGACTATTAATGAAATACCATTTTAGCCTCGATCACGAGTGACTTGGATTTTTTGGGATATATGCCGAAACTATTGTCAGCGCACATATCGGCATTATGAATATTGTGGTCAGCACTGCAGCCAAGATGTTTTCCACACGTAAATTTGGTCCGGTCAGACCTGCTGATATTTGTCGGGGGCAAAAGAAACCGGTAAATATTGGGACATGCAGATTTTAAACTGACAATCACCAAAGTCTGCATAATATATTGTAATGTAATGGCAAAACTATGAAACAGCATTAATTATTGCACCCAATATATTCTGAAAACCTCAATGCTAGATTTTATCGAGCGTAATAATTATCACAAAGGACACCTGGGCATTAATATTTTAGGCCTAAATCAGATATGTAAACATTATGTTAATTAACGCCCCTACCCCATTCCTAGTCCTATGCAAATTTGTAAACTTCCTAATCTCTTTTTGCATTTAACCGAAACGTATGTGCTGGATTTATAGGATAGCGGACACGCGACTATGCCACAAACGTGACATTCATCTCAACCTCCTTATTATAAGTGCCTCAGGATATAATGCACTCGGAATAAGGCAGATGGGGTATCGTCAACATTTGTAACAGAGTAACCCATCTGTAATACTGTACCTTTGTTGTTTTGCCTTGGAATTTTATTGTCACATGCACAATAATGGGGGTTCAAGACTGGAGAATGGAGAATACCTTATGCAGTGTTTTATTTTAGGATATTCCAGAAAGCACATCAATCTTCATAGTTATGTCACCTTGAGCTAAAATCTTTAAAGATGCCCGTGGTAGGCAGGTGCAAGGGGCTTATGGCTTTGTTAAAAGAGCTCCTTGTCCAATCATGGTTATATTTCTTAGTAGTGGTGCCTTGTTTATTGTCGTAATGATACCAGCAGCTACACACATATGTTTAATCAACATATAAAATCACACCTTTCTAAAGGGGATCATGTTATGGCTTACATACTGTTAAAACACTTTACTAAGCTTTGGTTTGGCGCAGACCTAGGGGAAGAGGTCAGTTCATTCTGCTTACTCTAGCCTTAATCGTAAAAATGGCTCATCTCCTCCTGTCTAGACTCTAGCCCACCCTCTCGGAATATCTGATTGTAGCGCAGCAAATTAATTTTTTTTATCATAATATAATATATTTACTGCTATCAGCAATACACATTTAAAATATTGAAAATGCTGTTTTCTTGTGTATAAAAATGTAATAGTCAGAATCAAGGGCGTAGCCTGAAAATAACATACACCTCACTCTGAACTATATGACTGTCAATGAGTGAGTGAACAAAGTCTGTGACCATGACCCTTTCCTAGAAAGGACCCAGCGAATTCTTTCCCCCAAAAAAGTTTCCTTCCTTCCTTCTTCCTTTCCATTTCCCTTTCCTTCATTCCATTTGTGTTTCATTCCTTGCAGCCATCTTTCACTTCTGCACTCTTTTTTCCTTCTATCTTCCTTTTCTTCTTTTTTCCTTTCTTCTTTTGTATTCTCACTCCTTTTGCCTCTCACTTACATTTCCGATGCAATTTTCATTATTCGCCTTTCCTCATGTGACTATGTTTGGTTCTTTTTGTGCCCCTTGACCCCCTAATCCACAACTGTGTCTTTCTGTTCTCTGTGAGTTTCCGCTTTTGTCCCCTGACCAATGAATCACAGTTCAAAGTTAAGAAATAGAATCCTTCCACTGACACCCCGTGTCAGGCTGGTACGGAGGGTACTTCACTATGCCCTAGAGTCCCAAAAATGAACAGTGTGGAGCGAGATGCTTTAATCATACAGCTCTGATCTTTGCAGGACTGTGCTTAACACCTTCCAGGGGAAGGGGTATCCCATAACAAAAACATACAGGTATTGGCAAATCCAATAGGTAGGCCTTGTCAAGTCTGTAGTTTTTTTTTTATTATTTCTTTTTTTCATTCGTATTTAATAGCATTAAAAGTGAATAAAAAGTAAATAAAATCTCATTGCAAAAACGACTCATCACAACATATAAAAAGGCTCTCTTTTTATACATAACTGTATTTGTTTTTGTTATGATTATTTTGGAAAAGATAAGGTTGGCAAGACAACTAAAAAGGCCTTTAGGCCAGACCTAAAAATATCTTGTAAGAAAAGACATGTCAGATACAGAATCTGGCAACATCTAATGGGATTAGCCACATTAGCTCCCACATTATTAACAAATAGGTCTGGCTTTATTTCCAGTGCAAACATAAATGATTGATCTTGAGTGCAAACCCATGAAAAATGTGGGCATTAGAAATAATGCTCTTTCTGCCCCTCCCTTCTCACGGCCATGGACAAAACGGATACAAGTTGTTATAAGTGACCATATATGAACATGTAATTTGATTAGAGCTTGCATTTGGTAGCTGACACTGCCTTTGCTACTCTTGTCTCAGGGCGCATTATGGTAGTGACAGGGATAATCCCGGCCCCCTGATATACCTCTGTAAAAAAAAAATTGTCCAGAGGTTTTCATTTATGATATGTATTTTTGGATTAATTTAAGACATTGCTGATCCAGGCCAATTTTTTCTGACTACATTTATTAAAATGGCTGATGCGTTGCAGTGATGATGTAATATTTCAGGAACCATGAGCTCTATGAACTTCATTTTGGTGTCAAAACTTTTGCAGCTTCCAAAATGGCGGCTATAATGGTGGAAGAAGAGACATATATAGATATTAAACAATTAATATTGGTTTTAATGCTTTTATGTATACACCAAACAATGTTTATGATCCGAATATGGAAAAAAAATGTTTATCACTCTTGTTTTAGACACATTTTCATAGTTCACTTTATTTATTTGTTTCGGCAATCACTTGTGGTGGATTTGCAGAAAGTTGAGCATTTGAGAAGAGCTTTTCCACAGGGACATCTTTTTGTAGCACAGGTTTTGCAAGTACACATTCGTGTAAGTTCTGTGGGTAGAGGCTTTAGAAAGTTTGTATGTTTTAGCACCACATCAATATCTTCTCAATCAGATTCACACGGATCTTTCTCTACATATGCATGATCCAAAACATTTATACATCAAGTAGAACACTCCTTTGATTTGTCCACACACAGATTATAATGCTAGTGAAAGGTCACTGAGCAGGACTGATCTCTTGAGCTCACTGTACCGAAGATCGACAAATGTGTGACAGTCAGGACTCATTTTCCACACATGCACAAGGTATTTTTCTACGTCTTTAAAATCACATTCTTCTTCTTTCTCAGTGAATCCTTTTAGAAACATCATTGGTTCAGCAGTTAAAGCTCCAAGCTCTGTTCTAATTTTGCTCATAGTGTCTTCACCTGTAAGAATATGTGCCTTGATAAGAACACTGGGCATCTCAACATCAAGTTTCTTGTACAGATTATGAAGCTGGATTAAGTATCTTTTCTCACCTGCTCCATAACGTATCTATAACTCTGACAATCCTTGATTTATGAACATTGCAAGTAATCTATGTATAACCATAATAACATCTGGGTCATTTGACATTGCAATGAGTCGATTGGAACCATTTCGAACAGCCCACTCAACATGTGGCACAACTTGAAGGTCAGCTTCTTCCAATTTTTCTGTTATGTTCTTTAACTATATGGTCTGCACCTTTTGAATATATCTCTGCAGACACCAAATTTTCGATGACAATCATTCCATTTGCAATAATTGGAAACTTCAGTGTTCACTGAAACATCAGCAATGTTTGGCGAGCTAACATCTCCATGGTCATCTTGTTCAATGTTGATGATCAGAATTTATCAAGTTGCACAGGTGTAGGTGATGAATTTTTTTTGATGCAGGCAAGGCTAATTTTTCCACTTGTAGACATTCATCTGATTCTCTTTGACAGATAGTTCACGATAAATGTCAAAGGCAATGTGCAGTTCTTTCAAGGTGCACACCGACTTTGATATCTAGAGATCAGTCTGAATTACATCTCCAAAGTTTTGACTATTTGCATTGTGAAATAGTCCACATCATGAGCAGTTTTCAATGAGGACGCCTTTTTGAATTGAAATGTTTCAGGTGAAAGTTTTTTTGAGCTCTTGTATAAGTTTGTGCTTCACTGGTTTGGTTGCAGCATCCCATTCAAATAATGTGTTTGTTGGGAAAAGATTATGCGATAGAATGTCCTTGATAAATTCACCCCTTTCCATCTCTCTATGTGCTTGCAAACACTGTTTTTGTGACCTGTTTTGTAGTGGCTGGTTGGACGAGACTCATACTATGGCAATTAAAGCATGGAAGTGTAGCTTTAGTGATTATGTCTAATAGCTTTTTCTTTTTCAATACAAATCTCTTCTGCTTAAGTTCTGCATATAGTTTCGATCCATGTTCCAGGACATCTAGTAGACGTGTCTTTATATTGTTATCGACATATTGTTTGGTCAGATTGTTGTGTAGTCGCAAAGGCACAGTAATTTCAGAGGGGTTTCCTTGCTGCTTCATGAAATGAAGAAGTCTGTCAACATGTTTATGAAGTCGTTCTCCTCTCTTTCCCACAAGCTTGTGTTGAAGAATAGTTTCATGGTGGTCCATTAATTTTGAATTTGTCATCTCCCTGAAACCATTGCAAATAGAAAGGACTTCATGGCAAACGGGCTGCCATTGAGCAACATAATCACTTTTACATGTCTGACCAACAATTCCCTTAGAGCTTTTCGGTGATCTCTTGATCGTCTCTTGCAGTTTCATATCTGAAGCCACAGCACTGAATATTCCCTCTCTGTCTTTCACCACAAAATGTCTTTGGATCAATTTTATGTAGAGGTATGGTTTTTCCACCACCAGCTTCTTTACTCTTTCCAAATACCAGGCCCCATATCTCTGGTAGCTCATGTAATCGAATTTGTGAAAAACAGTTATCATTGACTCCACAGTCTTCACGTGCAGCTCCAAATTACCTTCTCAATCAGCATGTACCAAGTTTTTCACTAGAGCTATCATGTGTAGAGCATTTCCCCAGTACTTGCAAAGTTCTGATTTTTCTTCACATTCTTTGACAAACTTTACAAACTTGGGCCCATATTTATACTTTTGTATTGCAGCATTGGCATAATTTTTTTACGCAAAAGCGGCACAAACGTACAAAATATAATTGCAATGTTTAAGTTGGCGCCACCGTTGCCTTAAAAAATTATGCAAATGCAGCGCTAAAAAAGTATAAATATGGGCCTTGGTTTTCAGGTTTGCTGATTTTGAACTGAGTGTATTGAACATTGCCTAGCTTTGCATTATAATATCAAAATAAGTGCACTGTTCCACGACAGAGAGAAAACAAGAAAGAGATCAGAGGTGGCGAAACTATACTGAGTATACTTAGGAGAGCCCTCAAGCACCCTTTTGGGTGACAGGTATCATCATCGGGCTTACTCCTCGCCAGACTGGTGCTGCAATGCCTGGCGGGCCGCCCAGCATTCTGGGTGGCACTCAACCATAATAAAATTGCTAACAACGGTGGTCTGGGAAAAGAATTGGCTTAGGTTCAGAGCTAATTTTAGAGTCTTGTCTTTTGTTCTACACTCTCCATCTTTGATTCAATTCTTTTCCCAGACCACCGTTGTTAGCAATTTTAAAATTTAGCGGCCCGCCAGGCATTGCAGCACCAGTCTGGCGAGGAGTAAGCCCGATGATGATACCTGTCACCCAAAAGGGTGCTTGAGGGCTCTCCTAAGTATACTCAGTATAGTTTCGCCACCTCTGATCTCTTTCTTGTTTTCTCTCTGTCGTGGAACAGTGCACTTATTTTGATATTATAGGTTCAGGTCGGGAGACTGTGCACTGGACCAGTAATCTCCCAGTCCCCACTTTTGTTTATATAGCTTTGCATTATGTCTTTTGAATGAAGTGCACCGTGTGTCGTGTTCACTTCTGAGATAAGATATGAAAAACCTAATTAGTAATTCTTGTTCCAGAAAGCATTACAACACAATGTTTCTATAGCCTCAGAGCATACCTTGTAACAAACAAACATAATGAGTTCAGCTCAATAATGACTGGACAGTTTTGCTTCCAAAGATTGTAGCCTCAATTAGTACATGGGCTATGCCACATCCACTGTGATAACTTCCTGCACACCACAAAACAACTTTTGTTATGTGGAAAACACCCGTCATTGGATAAAGATCATCAAATTCTTTGGGATTGCTCATAAAAATGTCAGCTACAATACAGAAAACATCTTCACCGCAGAACATTGGCAGGCTAGGCTGGTCTTTAAGCTGAACATACACACTTTTTTTAGAGCTGTGTGTACTGTTATGTAGTTTGTGACTGAAGATGGTATTACTGGTAAAAACCCACCCTTCTTCAGCGGGATGGTATTTTGGGAGATCAGGGCATAAATTGCAGTCCACAGAGGGACTGACTTTTCTTTATACTTCAGTCCGCATTGAATAAATTATATGATAGATTCAGTTAAATCAGCTTTGTAGACCGCAGCATCAGATAGAAGGAGATCCATTTCCTCAGCCACTTCAAAACTATCTGGTAGACTGGGACATGTTGATGGTTTGTAGTGATTTTGCACACATTTGCTAGGCAGTTGGGGTATAACTTTGCAGTGCCATTTGCTTATGCCTACAGATGACAAAGCTTGTTTTCCAGGAGCTACGTCAGTGGTACAGTCTTGAAAAAGCACCATTGCAGTATCTATCATGTGTGCTGGATGTTCCAGACAAAAATGAGCTGTCTTCAAAATCAAAATGACAAAGAGCAGCAATTGTAAATCCTTTCATGGTAAAGTGACTTGGAAGTGGTGTGTTGGATTCTTAAGATTTTTGCAGCAGGAGCTTCTAACAAATTCCTG